>NC_138737.1:14544966-15030600 GCF_965113295.1 Leuciscus leuciscus
CAGAATAATGAAAGTCATGTGAGTTTGAAACAACATTTCAGTGAAGTAGGGCTGGGGGATATGGCAAAAAAAGATAGAAAAAAAGTCGATATCAGTCGATATTGATAATCATCAGATAAATGACAAATCTTTATTTTTTTCAAGTTTAAAGGTAGATTTTTGCTCCTGAGTGAAAGTTGTAGAAACCAGACTGTTAGTGGTTATAAACCACTCTTTATTGTAAGAACATGACAAATATTTGGTAAACAGGTGAACATTTCACAAATCTGAGGTAGTTACACTTTTTCTCTACAATTTTCTTTCCTTTTTTCCTTGACAAAATAAATATATCTTATATATTTATTTATTTTTACTTAGTTTCTGCGTGTTCTAACAGGTGATATTTTTTCAAATCCTGAAATAGGTTTGTTTTACCTGATTTTATTGGCACGTATCTTTGGTACAGTTTGCCGTGCAAGCTGCAATATTAATTATATTACCGGTACATATGTTGTCTCTTAGAAACGCACATTTGACAGTAGCTTGAGTTGGTGATGCAGTTAAATTTGTTAACAAAAACAGTAACATCTATAAAAAATTGTAACAACCTAATTTGGATTTGGGTAATTTTTTTTATATTATATACATTTTATATTATATATATTTTATATATTCTGACAGTTTAAGTTAGGGGTCTACCATGGTTATCACAATCTAAATGTATGATACTATAGATGGAAGTAATCACCAAGGTAAAACCATAAATATAGCACGCAAAATGTAACTATATGGGTTCTATGCCATGGTATTTGTTATTAAAAACAGTAGCCTAAATACATTTATTATAAATACAAATGCACAAGTGCTATAGCTTAATAACAAAAATACTTTCTGCCACGATAAAATTGTGCAGTTAGTGTTACCACAGTAAATCCATCGTAAATGATGGTGATTTGTAAATTGAAAATTCTAACTGGATCATTCATTGCACAATGTTTCTTGTGTTTGTCAGCGCTGTTGAGAATGTCAGCATTGTTTCGTCTGGCTTTAAACTAGTTTAAATCACCAAGACATTTGTGTTTTTCGTTGAATTTCAGCGCTGTTTACTTTATTAGGGATGAGTCACGATTTTCAAATATTCGATTAGACATATTGCCCAGCCCTTAGATGAACTATCCCTTTAAGGTAAAATCATTTGTACAAATCTATTTACTTTTCAGAAGGTTGGATCAGCACGTGAAAAGGCGAGTCCACAAGCAAGGTGATTGAGTTTTAACACAGCATGCACCCCCCTACACCTGTGATGACTAATGAAGGGGACGGTTTAAGTTTGTTAGATACCTCATCAGGAGGTCTTACCATGACCATTCCCCCAGTGTTCACCATGTTTCCAGATACTGGCAAGGTAACGGTGACTGTGCCCTGCCCGCTGTTGGTCGTGGAGGTGTTTGCGGCCCCTGCTGCCTGGACAATCTGAGTGCCTGCAAGGGAGCCTGCTGGGATGGTGATCATGCCTATGTAGGGGAGAGAACTATTAGTCCTCACCTGAATAACCTTCAGTATGGCATATTCATGTTTGTTAAAACCCTGATTGATCATATAGTTTATCTTGTTCATGTCTGATTTAATGTTTACTGAAGACAGATAAGCCAGGTATAGATATTGTATTTAAATACCCTGCTGCAGAACTGTGCCATCAGCGTTCACAGGCTGGTATACAATGGTCTGTCCTTCAGCTGTTTGGGCAACCTGCTGTCCTTGTAATGTAATCTGCTGCCCCTGTAATACACAACACAAATTAATTTATAGTTCATACAAAAAAACCAGTGTAAAGTAATCTGAGAAATCTGCCTTATACCAATAGCACAAACTAGTCATTATAGTTGTTATGACAGCATTCTCTTAATTCGTGCACCACATAATATGCATCAGTGAAAAAACAAAGTACAACGTTCCCACACCATTTTAACCCCGATGTTATTTATTTGCATAAGCGTTCTAGGTTTGGAATTGTTAGTTACATTCCAACTAAACAGACAAGAGAAAAGAATAAAGTGTGTTTGAGACCTGGTTCTGGCCCGCGGTAATGGCAGTCTGGGGCTGCTGTATGATGAACTGTTGAGTCTGACCCTGCTGACCCTGCAGCTGCAGAGTCTGACCTCCCTGCAACTGAATCTGACCCGGCTGAACCAACTGGATCTACATTTACACATTAAAAAAAAACACTGATTACAATAATAAGGGCAACAGAGACAAATTTAGATCATTTTACCTTGAAATATAATAATAAACCATTGTTCCATTATAATATGAGCATTAATAATAACAACAAATGGATATTAAGATAATGTTACTGTTAAGTGTAATAATAATAATCATTATCCTCATCCATTGTTTCATCAAATATGCGCAATATTAACATAAAAATATCAGAGGGATATGTGGATAATTTTGCTGTTCAGTATAATAGAACAATCTACAGATCTATTTAAGGAGACTTTCCCACAATGAGGAGTGTTGATGACAACCAGAATGGCACTTACCTGCTGAAGGCCTTGAGCTCCAGACACAGGCAACTGCATGATGGTCTGGCCCTGAGCTCCAGACATGGCCTGTACCATGATGGGCTGACCTGAGGATGTAATCAGCTGCCCGCCACTCACCTGGACCATCAATGGCTGACCCTGGACCTGAGCGCACACATAAACTGAAAGTTAGCATGGTGAGATGTAGATATTCAACACAATATTAGACCTGAACATGCAGCTTTAGGCATTACACAGGACATACATCACTGTTTATGATGGAAATTTTATTATCAATACATTTTATTACTGTTTTATAATTTCTACAGAAAATGACCCAGACTGGTGGTAATGGCTGGAATGAAGGAGCTAGAATTTCATGTTTCAACATGATAATCAGACAATCATGCAGTTCATCCAAAATCCATAAAGTGCTGTGAACTGATCAATATAAAGTGGTGATAACATGCAAGTGATCTTATAGTAATGACTCCATAGTTACTCTACAAAATCTTTTTAAATTCTGTTCCAGACACATTAAAAGACACAAATTCTTCTTCTTGAAAATGTGTCCCAAGTAGATGCTTTGATGCCATGGACAACATGGAACATTAGACGAACCGGATCACGATTTGCTGTAAGTGAAAGCGAGGCATGCTGGACGAGCTCACATCCTCGCAGACAGTGTGACATGACGCATGCAACATCACAAGCCTGAAGGTCGGAGTTCACACAACTACCTGGAGCGTCTGCACTTGCTGGCCTGTTGCCGTAGTGACAGGTGCTTCTGTTTGCAGCTGTACTGCAGTTACGGTCCCCTGAGCCTGTGGACAATCCCACATCACACTTTGCTCTGCATTCTCTCTTACAGAAATGCACTTTGTTATTTTATACTTCCTAATCTAATCCTGTAATTCACACTATCCATTTTTGATATTCTGGACCAGTGGTTCTCAACAGATTCACAATCGTAAAAAATAGTTTAGCAACTTTTTAAAGGGAGGATATATATATATATATATAGAGAGAGAGAGAGAGAGAGAGAGAGAGAGAGAGAGAGAGAGAGAGAAAGCTGTGATTAATATAGTGATTGTGAACTGGGTGTGTTTGTGTCACATTAACTTTGTTTTTATCAGGACTGACGTATTTCATTTCAAAGGAGAGAGACTGCAGGCCAGTTCAATACTATTTACTCAGTCCTTTCCTTGAATTGGTAACCACTTCCTGAAGTAGATTACTCTCCTATTTTAAAAATACTACTGCACCTTATACACATCTGCAGTACATACAGTAAAATGTACAGTTTAGACAAGTTTATATTTAAATGCCTGAAAAAACAAACAAAATCAAACACACAGTCATGGTCCTTTTTCCCACAGTGAAAGTCACTGATAAAACGGTAAGCTGTTTACATTGGCTCTTACCTGCTGCTGGATTTGCCCATTGGCAGCTTGCACCACTATCTGATCCCCGGTTGTAGTTGTATATTGCTCCATCTCTCCTTCCTCACCTAATTTTTCATAAAAACATAAAATAAATAAATAAATTAGGTGCAAGGCGTTTCCTACTTATTATTCAGTTCAAGAACAACTAGCAGTCTTCTATGAAACCATGACTTCTGTCTGGTGTCGTGATGGCTGCAGGTTTTGGCCAGAGGCCAGGTGTATTTTGAGACTGAATGTTTCCTTATTGAAGGTATGAAGGTATTTAACATTATGAACAGCATCTTATATTACATTCTGACTGTTTGTCTGATGTTTTTAGCTACACACACACAGTAAGTGGCTGAAAAGTTGACAAGGAGGTCTGAATAATTCACAAATTTGCAGCATTTCACAAACAGTTGCTCCTTGTTATGGGCAAACCAAGGTAACTGAGATGCTTTTTAATTAGTTCAAACAAAACAGCCCCTATTTCACAAACATTTGCAGGTCTGTCTTTGTTTTCGACAGCTTCACTAACAGTATCATTCATGTCCAGTGTCCGTTCTCGCGCGCGTATAGCTTATGGCTTGCGCTCTCTACCTCTCGCATAATTAACCGATTTGATTTCTGTATTAGGAATTAGTCATTTGGTTGGTCACTGACAAACCAATCCGTGTTGTCAGCTACCATTTCCCTTAGAGCAAGCGCAACCCTTTACCGTTTCTCCGGTTGTCCGGTACCCTTCTGATTGGCTCCACAACAGATCTCAAAAACCCAATCAACACAGTGGTGCGGACAAAATGGCGCAAAATGAGCCACACAGAGAAGAAAGGGGCAGGCTTGACGCATGTGATCGGCGAACGGAGCCGAGTGTTGCCGAGTAAAAACGGAAATAATCGAATGACTGCCGCGCATGCGTGAATAAACCATGCTTCCGGTGGCATGTGATCGGCGAACGGAGCCGAGTGTTGCCGAGTAAAAACGCTCCGAGTCGGCAAGAATCCAATGACTGCCGCGCATGCGTGAATAAACCAGCAGCATAAACATGCTTCCGGTGTAATAATGTCACCGTGGAAGCAAGGAGAGTAGAGCAAGAGGAACATGTGAGTGTTTTACAGGCACTGTTTACAAAATGTAAACGCACAGCAATTTGACATTTTATGGTTGTATAAATGTAAAGTTTGAGCTACGAAAAAAGAGCAAGGTAAATTTGACCTTTTGTACGATAGCTCACGTTTAAGAAGTGACGTAGAAATAGTTATTTTCAGTTTTTAGGAATAAAATGTTACATAAATCAGGTGAATGACATATGGGGGGGGGGGGGGGAACTGTAAAAACCTTCAGAGTATAGATAGGAATAAAACTTGAAAGTTTGGCATGTGCTATTATTGTAGTGGGGGGTTCTGGGGCTGCACAAAGAGAAAAAAACGAATTCTGACAAAACAGTCTTTAAAGAGATATATTGTTATTGAAATCTACAGACGCTAATAGATAAAGTGTAATAAAATTAAAATGTACTTTAAATGTTTCCTTTTCGCCAGTCTGAAAGAAGACAAAGTATGGAAGCAAAATTGTCCAAAACCTCAAAATTGACCAGTGTCTACTAGCCTTAAATGACAAAACAACAACTTGACTTTAAGTTTGTTCTCAGATTATTCTTCAGATTCTTATTATAAAAAGTTATTTGATAAATAGTCCTTTTTATGTTGGATTAAGTAGCAATTTCAGATGTCACTATCTTTATGTTTGTGACTGTTGCAGAATGGTCACACCATGGAGAATGGCCTACATGTTGGCCACCAAACTGGCCCCTTTCCCAGGACCTGTTTGTCGCCATGCCAGTCGAGGCGCATACGGGAGGATGTCGCCGAGGTATTCTGATTCACATTCAAAACAGAAACAACAGGAAGATATGTTTGAAGATGACCACGATATGGATGCAGTGGATGCCAAACTGGACTCTATTATTAGGTGAGTCCTCATACAGTCAGGAGCACAAAAGCAAATACCTCAGTCTTCATGTATTAAAATTATTTCCTGTGCAGTGAAGAGAAGAGAAGGCGTAAAGCAGCAAAGTTTCACATAATCAAGAGGCAAATGAACAATCCTGGAGACCCGGAGAGAAAACTCACCTGGGATGCCATTGAACAGATAAGGTATCAGTGTGAATATGTCTGTTTATTACACAGCTCTTGATTCTGATTGGTCAGTCACAGCATTGAGCTCAGCTGTCAGACATTTCTCCTTGAAGGACTTTAGTATTCATTTTAATATTTGTTAAGTACGAAATCTTGGTGTTTCAATATGTCAGATAATTAATTCATTGAAAAAGTAACTATGGTTGCAAATTAATAATATATAAATTAAGTGTTAATCTTTTTGCTATGCCCAGTATTTTAATATTTCTTTTTAAATGTACACTACCGTTTAAAAGTTTGGGCTCGGTAAGATTTAAAAAAAAGATTTATTTGATCAAAAATACAGTAAAAACAGTAATATTGTTTAATATTATTGCAATTCAAAATAACTATGTTTTCTATTTTAATATTTTAAAATGTAATTTATTCCTGTGATTGCAAATCGTTCTAATATGCTGATTTGGTGCTCAAAAAACATTTCTTAGCAATATCACTGTTGAAAATAGTTATGATGCTGCTTATTTTCATGGAAACATGACACTTTTTTTAGGATAATTTGATGAATAGAAAGTTCAAAAGAATAGCATTATGTGCAATACAAATCTTTTAGCACAATACAAAATTATTTACTGTCATTTTTTAAAATCAATTTAATGCATCATTGCTGAATAAAAGTATTAATTTTCTATAAAGAGAAAATCTTACTGATCCCAAACCTTTGAATTGTAGTGTATTTTTATATATATATAAAAAAGTGTAATTTTAATATATTTCTTAGCAGATGCTTTAAATGAAACTTTAGGTAATATAATCATTTCAAATCAAACACATTTCTGTATGTAATAACATAATATATGTATGTATATATATATATATATATATATATATATTTATAATGTCTTGCCCAAAATATTGTAGTTATCTGCCGCCCCTTCAAACACTGAGCATTCATATGTCTCTTTTCCCAGGTACTTAAAGCAGGAGTCCCCAGAGGAATGGACACTACAGAGATTAGCTGAGGGTTTCTCTGTAAGCCCTGATGTCATCTCCAAAGTCCTCTGCAGCAAATTCACCCCAACAGTTGTCCGAAAGCTAAAGCAGGACTCTAAAGTGTTTGTCAATACAGGGCAGCAGTCTCTCAGAGATGGCAAAACTGAACAGTCCAGACTGCCAAAGACTGCAACACCAGCCATACTCTCCTCCGGAAAAACAGGTGCCCTGACAACACAGAGTAAAACAGCTCTTGCAGTGAGGGAGGGGGAGGGTGAGACTGGACTGACGCCCTCTGGTGGAAACATAGTACCATCTCAAGTACTATCCGCTGTACACAAACTGACACCTGCTTTGCAGGAGCAGCCTGACTCTACAGCGAAAATGGACATGAGAGATGATATAGAGGAGGAGGAGGAGGAAGAAGAGTGGGATGGGGTGATTCTGACAGAGGAAGAGCTAGAGTACATCGCACAAACGCTGCAGAAAAACCCCAGTTCAGTGAAACAGAAGGGAAGCGATTTTTTTGACAAAGAAGGCAACTTCCTGTACAGAATTTGAGTGGCTGCCAAGTCCTCAATGTTTATCAAGACACTTGTTGCTAAAGTCTAGGCCTGTTCTTTTTTGATTGAAAACTTATTTAATTGGAAGGAACTTTATTGTTACAATTTGTAACAAAACTTAATGGCTTATTGTGCACTTTTGCGTATGTATGTATCGCATTTGCTTTTTTACTCTTATGAGCAAAAAATATATATACACAAAATCAGTGGGGCAAATCAATTTATTTCTCAAACAAACAGTTCCAAATATACAGAGCAAAAAATAACAGATACAAAGTCGGAATTGCTGTATATACAGAACTTCACAACTAATATGTACATTGATTTTGCACAGGAAGAAAGACATTACACCTCATATAAATAAAATCACTGTCACAATGCAAAAAAAAATTTATTTAGCTTTAGATTTCATCTACATTGCATCTATTATTATTATTATTTCCAAGCATGGAGAGTAAGACAATAAGTATTAAACAATTAAGGGGCATGTTTGTTTTTATTTTGTTGTATAAAATGTATACAGATCTTTTCATCAACTGAAATATTTTGTCATAGTTTGTGGTAATTCTTCATAAATGAGATTGTTCTTGTTTTTTAATTCATCTCTATTTCACTGGAAGGCACAAGCTCTGCCTCCATGCTAGGCACTTGAATCAAAACATACACTAGGGTTTTTATACCTATTAACACCATATATAACTCATAGGTTTTGCAAAGGAGATTGTCTTTTAAGAAAATATGGGACTTTTTATTAAGTATGTGAATATAAGCAAACAACTGCAAGAGATGTTGAAACAAATGGTTCCAAATTAACTGTAGAAATGATATTTAAATACACACTTAATAAAAAACAATGCATCAGACATCAAGCATCTATGCAAACAGGAAGTAGCAATGGAAAGGTGCTAAATTGCTCAACAGCATTTGATATGAAAAAACTGACACCATTGTTACTGTCCATATCACTGTGTATCAAGCACTGAGCAAGCCTCCGGAGCTGAAATTCAGATATGGTAATAGGTGATTTTTGACCTTAGATGCATGTAAACCTATTGTAGGAGATCTCCAAAACAACATTTGGAACCTTTAAAATAGCATAATACACACTTGATAAAATAAAAACTCACCGCATCAGACATCAAGCATCTATGCAAACAGGAAGTACCAATATAAAGGTTCTAAATTGCTCTATTGCATTTGAATATCCAAAAATCAAATCGCATGGTCAAAGACTTCAGACCACTGGATCTGTTCTCACCTCGCTGAAGTTGCTGCATACACATGAAAATAATTAACACATGCAAAATTATTGCGACTAATGGTTTGTCACACAAACACATGATCAGGTTTTAGGCGTCTTTATGCGGGAAAAAAAAAGTCACACTTTTTCTCTTGATAACATGGTACTGTCCTGCTGTCAAGACGAGAACCAAGACACAGCACAAACATCGAAATCTAATAAAACTATTTAACTACAAAATTTGATTTGGGCAAAATGTTCAAGGTTGTACACAAACTACAGTTGTGTTCTATTTTACATGCATCATTTAGTTCATAAAAATATTTATTACAAAACTTTACCTAACCGTCAAGTGTGACAGTTGCTTATTTACAAATGTGTAATGTGAAGATTATCTCCATGTTCTACAGTTATTTGTCCATATAACAATCCCACTTTATCAAACTCGCAGCCTAGCTACACAGTTTCAGGTAATTAATAATGTTCATAAATCTTAAATTATAAATATATTCTCCCTTTTTGTAAAGTCAAATCTATTGCCTGTTTCTCAGCATTTTATTGCTATATTCATTAATGCACCTGCTTATTTACAGTAAAGTGGACATTACTAAAGCTTTGACAGCAGGCATGATCACATTTTAGTAATAAACACAGTCAGGGTTCAGTAGCACAGTATTTTAAACATCGCATATGATATGATTTTTCTCTTTTTGCTGAATGAAATTCCTGCTGAAATAATAATATACCTCTAGTTCTGACGTAAGGGCATCTGGACATCAAAAGAAAAGCAAGTATTTTACAAGTAACCCAGTGACAGTCTCATCAAACCAAGGTTTGATCCTTAAAATCCTGCCCAGAAGA
This sequence comes from Leuciscus leuciscus, assembly GCF_965113295.1. Lineage (NCBI taxonomy): Eukaryota > Metazoa > Chordata > Actinopteri > Cypriniformes > Leuciscidae > Leuciscus > Leuciscus leuciscus. The sequence goes on from NC_138737.1 coordinate 14,554,687, forward strand.
CCACAATTTCTATCATGAGAACAGAATCATCAGATTGATCCTCATCATCCTATTGGTGGAGAGGCAACCAGGTTCCCTCCCATTGGTCAAGAAGAAGGAAGCACGTGACATTAGCTGGTAGATTAAGTTTGAGAAAGCTGACAGCTGGTTTGTGCTTTAGAGAGAGGAGAGAGACAGCAGCAGTAATGCCTGAATGACAGGAAATGTAGCTCCTTGTGCTCACCTAATGCACAGCTTTACTCCAGTAGGTCCTGCCAAAAACACACATTAATTTAGCAAGATCAGCTATTTTGCATTTTTATCCCTAAACAAATACCAAAGAAGATTCCATTCAGGTGTATGTATTAGTGTGAGATTGTCCAAATCTGTACCTCATCTGAATCATCATGGAAATCAATCTTAGGTGCTCCAGCCACATCTGTGTCCAGTGGTTCATCTATGGCGTTGGCTTCCGCATTATGTTGTAAGACTGAGTATCTGTGTACCAGGAACCTGCAAAATATTGAGGCCAAGACAGGTTACTGTCAGGATGTTTATTTTATTTGATATGATTAAACATATACTATATGTAACCCATAAAATGTCTAGAGAGCAAACTGACCTTCCGCCACAGACATACTTCTTTACAAACAGAACCCCAAACACTGCACCGGTCAGCAGGATGGCAATGACGATCGCAATGATAGGGGCGGTATGTGAGGTAGATTTATCTGTCTGTGGATTATAGAGATACAGGGTGAACAACGGTGCACAAGTATTTGAGGTTTATAGTCAGCATGAAATGAAAATGTTCTATTTTCTCAAACAATGTAGTTGTAGCTGAGGCCTGGAAGAGTTTGGGTCGTGTTGTCGTCGTGTTGAGAAGATGCTATTTTCAGCACTGCGAATCCGCTTTGCATGTATTTCAAAAGGATGATATGTAAAATGGATACCATTGTTACTGTCCAAAACACTGTGTATCAAGCACTGAGGATGCCTCCCGAGCTGAAATTCAGATATGGTAATAGGCGTTTTGTTTCCAACACGCATTGTAAGACCAATCACAACAGACTGGGCCGTCTGACCAATTAGAGCAGAGTAGGCTCTTTTAGAAAGGAGGCGATTAGAGAGACTGAATCTTAGAACAAACCATTTGTATTCTCTTTGAGGAGATGTGCAATGTATATTATGAGAAAATTAAAGTGTTTTTTGACCTTGGATGCATGTAAAACCTATTGTAGGGGCTACAACATTTGGAACATTTAAAATAGCATAATAGTTACTTTAAATAGTTTTAAATCTGTCACTACTACCAAGGGATAGTTCACTGAAAGATCATTTTTTTATAATAATTTCTATTGTTCAATGTCTCTTTCATCCCTGAAACTGGGGTTGTTAAACTCCAAAATGAAAAAAGCACCATAAAAGTATTATAAATTGTATTATTATCAAATGTATTATATTCCAAAAAGGTGGCCAAGATAGTCTTCCAAAAATTAAATTTTTGGATGAACATATATGTATATACTGTATATGCTGTATACACATTTGAACCCCTGTCTGAACTATTAAACTAGTAATAAAGTGGGGCAAGTATGACATCACTTTATAGGCCAATCGGCAGTTAGCATCACACTGGTTCCCTCGACAAAATAAAACCCAATATGTTTTTCCATAGGCTTTTGGATTATCGCAAAAAACACTGATGTATTTTATCAGGGTTCCCACACCTTGGTTAACTTCAAATTCAAGGACCTTTCAAGGACTTTCCAGGTCCAATACCCTCAAATTCAAGGACTTAATGTGGAGACACATTTGTTGTGTCCAACAACAAACGTTGAGGCTCCATCGTAGTAGTTTCGTGCGCGCGTGAACGTCATGGCAACGGAAAACACAAAGTACCTAATACGGGAAGCACTTAACATAACGCGGAAATGCGCGTAACTAACGTAAATTAAGGAAGCATTAATCCGCATAGGCCACGAAGTGTTGGTGAAATAACACATTAGCGGACCGGAGGGAATAATATGGATTTTTTCCCCAGAAAACTTCTTGCACAAAATAAATTCAAGCACTTTCAAGGACCTGTATCTACAGTATGTGTGTTTATTTTCAAAAACTTTCCAGGGCCTTGAAATCTTTTTTCCAGATTCACAAACTTTCAAGGATTTCAAGGACCCGTGGGAACCCTGTTTTATGTCATAGAATAAAACGTGAAAGAGTTTTGAGCTTGTGTTCACCACAGATCTTATTTCAGCCATTTAACCAAAAACCCATTGACTTCGGGACAATGGAACCAGAAGTGCTAAAATGCTAACTCGTTTCCGCGTTAGCTACCTCGTTTCCAACAAAATGATGGCAAACCTGCACCACTCTATATGTAGCAAGGTAATTGCAGTCTCACCAGCAGCTGAGGTTCCGCCAGCAGGTTGCTGACACATCTCTTGCTCAGGTCAATCTCTTTTCTTGTTGGTTGTTTTCCTCCCTCACATTTATCACCTGGAATCTTTCTGTACCTGGTAAATAAATTATAATACGCATGTTTTTTTAGAGCTCTCTTAATAAGTCAAAGAGAAGCTAGCAGGCGCTAACCAGATGAAAGGTATTAAAGCAAGTGAAAAACCTTGACTCTCAACTGTCTACTTTTAAGACAAAAATGTAGTCTTCAAGCAATGGAGAAAAATCCAAAGAGGGCATTACCCACTGGTCTTTAGCTGTTCCTCTCTCCCGTGGATGCAGATCTCAAGATCGTGGCCTTTGAGCTCAGCCTGCTCAATACATTCTGAGCTGTTCTCTTTACGGTAGTATCCAAAGTCACTAAGCAGGAGGGAAGAGAAGATTTGAAAACTTTGAAATATAGCTGCACGAGTAATCGTTAAAAGATAGCGATCTCGATTCAAACACACACAAAATCTAATTCATTTATTCACAGAAGACATTCACATATTCTCACAGAAGAACTGGATAAAAAAAGTTTAAATGGAAGCAATCAAAATAGAGTAAATCACCTTTTAAAAAGTAACATGGCGCTTCAAATAAAGATTTGTTATGCCAACAGGTGGTGACAAGTGACTTAAAAAATGTACTTGTCATTGAATCGAGCAAGAGATTTGTTTAAAGGGGTCATCGGAAGCAAAATTCACTTTTATATGGTGTTTGCATTTAAATGTGTCTTTGCAGTGTGTGGACACAACCACCATACAATGAAAAAAATCACCATTCACTCCTTTTTTTTCTCTCAATAATCAAGCCGTTTGGATTGTCTGTGCAATATGATGTCATATTGCTCATGCTCTGCCCACGACCTCTGATGGACTGTCCCGTATTAGCATATTTCAGCCCTCAGCCATTTGTATACTGTCCACCAAGGCAGCACGTTATGTGTCTTGTGTTGACATGCCCCAAAGGAAGAGAGGGGTGCGGCGGGTGCGGTGAGGAGTTGCTCATTATCATTTGAAGAGACATGCACCGAAACGGGTCATGTGAACAGAGCTGTTTTTGAGGAGGTAAAAAGGGTGTTGTTTTAGACAACCATTGAGGAATTTTAACCAAATTATGTTACAAACTTTACACGAAGACCCTAAAGAATCATACCAACTTGTGGAAAATGGGCATCCGATGACCCCTTTAAAAAAGTAAAGAAGTATTTATGAGCGAGTCATTAAATCATTCAAAGTAAAAAAAATAAAAAAATAATTCGTTCAGATTAATTATTAAACATTTGAAACAGACGGCAGCAATTAACATTTGTCAGAACCTGTAGTAAATGACATGTTATTTTCTTTAGTTGTCTGTTCAGAATCGTGGGATGATCTCTGTTTGAAACCAAAACATTTTGATTATTTTCGTGTAGTAGTTAACCAGGACGAATTAAGTGATGGGTATGTGATGATAGCCTATGTTACGGCTGTGAACCACTGTATGTATATGACATTAATTTAATAAATTAGCCTATGTCTAGCCTTTGCTTGGGTTGAACGTATTTCATTTCTTGTGTGTGGGCTTGGGAAGTCGCAATGACGGAAACAGTGACATTCCAATTTAAGGGAGTAAAGCCTGTGTTTAGGCTATTAAGGAAATGTAATTTTGCCAAAAGAAGAACTTTTACTTTAAATAAAAATGTTCATTTAAAAGCAGCCTACTTCAGTGTAATATGTAACATATCATCATGCTTAACACTGAAAATTTGAATAATTGTAATGTGACTATCGGGTGCGAGAAAATCATAGGTTTCGGCTGGGTGGTGGGTGAATGATTTGGAGCTGATCCGTGCATCTCTAGTCTGTGTGGACTAAGACATCTGACATTCTACTAGCAAATGACAATACAACATATGACAAAAGTTCATTTGACCATTGCATTGAAAATGCGTCCAAACATGCGGTCCAAAATTTTTTACTAAAACTGAATTTAGTAATATATTTAACTGAAATAAAATATAGTAAAATGAAATAGAAATAGGCATGAAATAACTAAACTGAAACTAAACAATCCATTCCTCAAATGAACTAAAACTAAAATGTTTTTCAAAGTAGAATTACAAAAAGCAGAACTACAATAAATTGGTTTCCACTCACCACAGGAAGTCATCCAGTGTGCAGATGCATGGTGTGGGCTGCTTGGTGACTATGTAATCCCTGCCAATCCAACACACAGAGTCCTTTCTCACACGCAGGAATTTTTCCTTATAACCCAGCATGCAACCATCTTCCGGGTCGCTGATGTCATCAGAGTGCGCCAGCCACTGGACATAATCACTTGCTGTGCCTGGGAAATAGACAGCGACAGATTAGTTTGTGCTAAACCCAATTATATAATTATATAAATGTCTGATTTTGTGTGGTTCAAACTGAACTGGTCACTCACAGTTACGTGTCAGCACGTCTCTAAAGTCAATGGTGTAAGTTACCCAGTGGCTGATCAAAGCATCTTCATAACCCCAGAGACTGACATTCACAGAGCGGGCACCAGGCTCTGAGGCCAGCCCTGTGAAGTACATCGGCGTCTGGGTGAACTTATAAACATGCCAGCATTGCCCCTCATCGGTGGAGAACCTGAGAGACACACAAACCATGAGTTTTACAGCATGTACCGGCACTCTGCATGTGGAAATATTAGCATATTCTTCAGCTTGGCATGGAAAACCGTCCATATAAAAGCCAATAGTAAGGGTTTCGTCTCAAGAACTACAGGAAGCTCACTTAATCTCAGAGATGAGTTTGGATGGGTTGTGCTCCACGGCCACCAGCAGGCCTCCTGAATCCAGGATAGCATAGTAATGCGGCCCCTTCAGAGCCTGCTGCCAGGTGTAGCCTCCATCATCAGACACGTACACATCAGGTGTAACCACTGAGAGTGCGTCACCCACGCTGCCTAAAAAAAGAGTAAGTGGGATGGCAGAAAGGTTCATTATATGGAAGTCATTATTTATGCAATTCTGTTTGGTGACGCAGAAATTACACTTTATCTTTAAAGGTGCAGTAAACGATTTCTGAAAAAAACTTTTGAAAGTGGATTGGACCGAGCACCTCAACACACTTGTAGCCAATCAGCAGTGGGAGGAGTATACAGTCAAGAGGAAGCAAGAGGGAGATTTGAAGAAAGACTGTAGAAAGAGAGATGGCTGAGAGACATTACAAAAGAGAAAAGGTCAGAAGAATATCATTGGAAAAAGAAAAGTTATGATCAGCCAACAGCACGATAATATTGGAGATTAGAAACTTTCTAGCACTGGAGAGACCTAAGCAGGAAGGCCATCTACTATTGCATTGCGTGATCAGGAATTTTGGGGGAGCAATGAAGGGGTGTTTTTTTGGGATGATTTAAAATATCAAAAGTGTTTCTCAGAAATTGCTTACTGCATCTTTACTTTTCTTGTATCTATTTTATCCATTTAATATTAATGACTTTTATGTGTTATAATTTATTAAAAATTAAATAAAAAATGAATTAATTAATGAATTAAAATAGGGACATTACAATTTATGCCACAGAACTGAATTGCACTTTGGACTTTTCTTAAAAGTGTACATGCATTACCATGAGCCAAGATGAGTCCAACAGCATTGGGTTCACTCAGAGGCAGCATGGGAACATTCAGCTTCATGGAGGTGCTGTATGAGGCATGGATATGCAGACTACACTGCACAGGAGGAAGACAACACAAGGTAAGTAAATAAACACACTGTTAGACTTCTCAAGGATTTTAACTGTTTGGTCACTTCTGTCCAATTATAACAGCTTCCATTCAAAGTGATTCTTACCATTTCTTTGGCCATAGGATCGCACTTGCTATTCTCAGGTTTCTTCAAAGGAACCCATTCACCTCCCTGATCAAATGATATTACTGTCTGTACCGAGTTGTCTTCAGCAGAAAAAGACAAATAGAGAGAAGCATAAAAATTACTCTGACATTTCAGAAAAGACTTAAAGGGATACTTCACCGATTAGCATTAAGCTTTGTATCAGTAGAAACCCGGTAGTATTTTCGAATGACCGTGCTTCCCTCAATCATGTCCCCCTGAGATGAGAGATTTCTGTATTGTATGTCTAGAAAAAAACTATAAAAAATATCTTCATTTGTGTTCCGAAGATGAACAAAAGTCTTATGGGTTTGGAACGACATGAGGGTGAGTAAATAATCACCGAATTACTAAAATAACAGCTTTTTCATTACAGGAATAAATTATATTTTAAAATATCTCAAAATAGAAAACAGCTATTTTAAATTGTATTAATATTGAAAATTTTTACTGTTTTAATGTATTTTTATATAAATAAATGGTGAGCCTTGGTCAAAAATATTTTAAAAATCTTACCGACCCCAAACTTTTAAACAGTAGTGTATGGAAAGTTAAATATCATGTTCATTTTTAAATGTATATTTAGAAAGTAAACGGCAAGCTGTTTTTTAAAAACTGCTTTTCATATTGATTAAAGTATGCCAAGTGATACAGGCCTCCTAGAGTAATCTGAGGTTAAATACACACAGACTATAAGTGTATATTCGTCTTATGTAGGATGTAGTCATACCCTCATTCAGCACGCTAGTAGTGAAGACTCCTCTGAGGGAAGTGACATTCGTGAAGTCTGTCTCACCCCCTGGAGTCGTATACAGATGGCGTTCTAGAGACTTGGAATACACAGTGCCTCTGTCATCTGACACATAGATGGTGCCAATCCCTTCGTCTGGGAAAAAAAACACACAATACAGTTAAAATATAGAAACATTGAGCTCTATAAAGTAGCACAGATCAAAATGCTGTTTCTTTTTGCAACTGATCAATGTTCCACTCTTTGTTGATCTTACTGAATGCCAGTGGTTAACCAATAAAGCATTTACTTACAATAAATAATATATCGATAGAGCAGTGTGGCATGATGGTTTCTACAACAAGAAATGTTAGTTGTAAGCCTATATATTATGGTTGTGGTAAATGAAACAATAGGAAACACTGACCTCCTGGTTCATCTACATGCATGAAGACCATTTCATCATTGGCTGCTAGTATTGAGTAAAACTGCTCATGACTGACGGGAGGAAGCTGCGCCATGTTCCATGTTTCACCTTGGTCTACCGACACATGTATTGCACGTAAAATGTCCTAAAGAACATGCACATAGTTAAAACATCACATTCACGCATTAACACACTCACACTCGGGTGCACAGTCGGTCAGTCACACACACCTCTGATGCTGACGGCATAACGTTTCCTGATCCAGCCATAACTGAAGCAAACAGGAAGCGTCCACCAATCCCAAAGGAGTAGATTCTCTCAGCGACTGTTTTAAAGTTACCACTAAGATCAACTGACTTCCTCAGCACCAGCGTTCCTTTATCAACTGAAAACACGAAACAAAAAAGAGTGAGGTAACATTACTACAGAAATATGCATCTGGTTTTTATGAGTTGCTGATAGCACTTGGGCCGCTGCCTGTGTCGTGCTTTTCTATAGCAATAACATAAGGTTTGCGGAGTCAAATCCACTGTGGGATGCTGAATTCTAATTCAAAAAAATTCTATCAACACTTTATCTAAACACTGTTAATGAGCAACACCACTCACAGGACACTGCACTGACATCCCCTCTTGCAAAAAAAGCACATGCACACATTGCCAAACATCATGAAAAGGAAGCTTAAAAAGTATACACTTTTACTCAGTTGGGTTCAACAGTAGGGACGGCCGCTTTTGGGCCAGCTGACAGGACTGTTATCGTTGCTGTATTTAATTAAATTTTTATGTATTTAATATAAATTTTAATTAAACATGTACTTGTTTTTATATTTTGAAAACGTTTTGTGAACTGCTGTTGCAATTTTGGATAAATATCTAGCTGGGTAACATTTTTTCTTCAAAATGTCACGGATGACTATATGCCATTATGTTGCAGCAAAATGTTAATCAATTTATAGATGTGCAATTATTGCAAATTATAATATTATTAATTTATTGTTATTTAAATATACAATAATACATATACATAAAAAAATTAATATATATATATTTAAGTTAAGTAATTTCACTTAAATGACAATTAATAGGCAATTTGCATTGCCATTTAAGTGAAATTATTGAACTTAAATATACGAGCTTGATAAAAATGATCATTCTAGAAGAAAATTTCAGATGGCACTTAGAGGCTTTTGCATCTGAACTCTTCATAAATACACTAAAAGTTTTTTTATTTTTTTATTTTCTAATGTTTAGAAAGTCTCTTATGCTCACCAAGGCTGCATTTGTTTGAAAACTGTAATATTGTGAAATATTATTACAATTTGAAATAACTGTTTTCTATTTTATTATATTTTGAAATGTAATTTTTTATCACCCATTACTCCAGTTTAATGTTACATGATCCTTCATAAATCATTCAAATATGCTGATTTGGTGCTCAAGAAATATTTCTTATTACTATCAATGTTGTAAACAGTTGTGCTGCTTTATATTTTGTGATGCATTTTTTCAGGATACTTTGTTGAATATAATGTTTACAGAGAGAACAGCATTAATTCGAAATGTAAATATTTTGTAACATTATAAATGTCTTTAAAAAAGTTAATTTCTCTCTCTCTCAAAAAAAAAATATATGTATAAATCTTACATTTATGTATTTTAGAAAATGTTGGCAGGGCAATCTGAAGATCTTTCATTTTCATGTAATCAGAATTACAATAACTCAACTTTACTGTAACTAACCAGTTAACTTTACAGTCAACTATTACAGTAACTAATGCCCAAGGATGTACAGAAACACACATAAGAAATCAATACAAACACATACTAGTGACAGAACAGAACACATTCATGTCACCACACCTTAGATCAACAAAGTTGATAAATATTACTCACAGCAGGATCCATTGAGGTTGATGGAGAAGAATAGAGTATCCATTCCCCTAAGGAAATGATGAAGAGAGAATTGATCTGTGAGATTAAACTCAAGAGACCTCATAAAACAGGTTCACTTCGGTTCACTTCAGATTAGTCACTTGTTTGCACTTTGCAGCATAAGTACAAACGTACTAAACACTAAAATGTCAAGGAAGGAGACAGTTTATTACAATCACCACACAAACCATATTTTCCATTTATAGATAACACGAACAATGCAACAAGAAACTGGTTGCATGGAGATTCTCCATTAAAATTCATGGCATTGTTGTAACAGGATATCTACAATTGTCACAGATCATATGACGTATTGTTAAGATAAGACCTAAGGGAGTGACTCAGGTTGAGGAGTTTTCAGGTTGCAACATAACTGAAAACAGTCTCTAAAATTTAAATGTAAGTGGGCCGAGACATGCAGCACATTTTCATACTTAATATATTGGATATATATTAAACTTACAGTTTTTTAAGGAAATAAATTATATAAGTTAGTTTTTATCACAATATTACAATATAATGGTTTGAGGCACTGATGTCATGTTCCTGGGTGCTATGCAAAGTCTAAAAATGAAAAAAGAAAGAAAGAAAAAGGATGTAAAAACACCACAAACATCACAATTTGATGAATTCTGAGATATTTTGTGGTATCACTCTAAATCATCCCAGGCTGTTTCTTGCCATTGTTTAAATAATCAAGATGTAATAAATAAAGTTGATAAATTGGCTAAGCTTAAATGGTGCATGTTTCTGAAACTCTGGTATATGCTTATATTGAAATACATCCTTAAAATTCAACACAAGCATATTCTGAATAGTGTGTTTTAATTTGAATATGAATATGATATTCAGTTAAAAAGAAACTGCGTAACAGGAACAACCCATGTTTTTGGTTTGACTTTACTGGCTTCTGAAGTCACGTGAGAACTTCATATCATGTGTACAGTAAGTGGATGAGGCCTTCCTTAAGTTAGGATTGCTCAGAGGAGGAATGAAGGAACTATATATATATATATACCTGGCTCCCTTGGTCAAACATTAATTGTGCAAATAAATGATAAGCCTGGCAGAACTTCCTTGTCAACATAACTATTCCCTGTTGACATGTATAAACCAGGGACTGTTGAATTCAAGCAAAAAAACAAACAAAAAACTGGATAATCCAACTGAAGTTTTATGCAGCAGTTTATCTGGAGCAGCCGAGTGTCCTCGGACATTTGAAAGCTGAGCCATGTGGAAAAGCACAGTGACTCAGCAGAGAATGTCTCGTGTTGCTGCCATGGTGGCCGTATTTGCATGTTTGTGTTTTTATGTGTTCTGGATGTGCAGCCGTGAAAAAACAATACAGAACTCCCTATACTGACTGGTCCAAAAGTAAAACATACCATATAAAGTCACTCCACCCTGACCCCCTTGTCTCTCCACAAACTCAAAGCACATTCTAAAGGCGTAAATGGGTTTTACAATCATTAAAAGATCTTACCATTTCACCACACACACCATCTCATGAATTTTCTTCCATGTTGTACCAAAATCTTTAGAGATCCAGAGATCATTCTGAAACAGCAGCAATAAGATGGTATTATGCTAATGTTCAAAAGCAGCAATGCACCACTTTAAATGCATAAAAAAGGGAAAAATTATTTACACAATCTATGTATATCTTCTTGTATTTATCTTTTCTTATCTTGTATATCATCTTCTTGTTTTTACAAATATACTTGAGAAGGAAGTGAATAGCCAATATTTGCAATAAGTATATTCAACTCTTTGATCATATTCACAAAATGATCATGGCCCCCAGATTATTTTGTTGTATGAACTTGTAAACCGTCAATATATAAAAAGAAATGGTGGGGAGGCATTGTGCCATTAATGACAGAGAATCTTGTCAATGAGGTTAATATGCTATCATGCCATTTAGATAACCACAACATGTTTTTATCTTATCAGTTCAGGAAACCAAATATGTGTTGATGGCAGTTTTGAACTTCACTGAGTCTAAACTAAGGACTTAAATGCAAAATGTGATCATGATGCAGACTTTGTGGAATAAAGTGTATACATTTACACTAATTAAATTCACTGATCAAATGGCTCTTAGTTACTTTCTTTTCGATACCCATAAAGAAATAACACAAATTTTGATAGGCTCTCACCTTGGTGCTGATGACTGCAAGCACATCAGAGTTTTGAGGGTTGTACATTATCTGCATTAGAGGCTGGAAGGGCAATTCTGTGTGGACGAAAGTCTTGGCAAAATCTTTTGAACGGAAAATTCTGGCACCAGTGCCTCCAGAAGCATCTCCTGTGAGGATCACCTGAGGGAAAGAAAATCAGGACTTTGATTACTTTAAAGTGCTGTCACACATCCCTATAATTGCTTTGAGTATCGGAAAATCAGCAAAGAACAGAAAGTTCAATTAGTCTATTTTTACTTTGATTGACATGCTGCATTTGAGTGTCTACAGGCCAATTCAGCAACATGAGAAACATCTTTAACATAGCAAACTGATCCAGCTCCCCAGTCCATGTGGGCTTATTGGGAGAAGATACTCAAATGCTGGATTTTTGACATGTCTTGCCCACCTTGCCAGAGTTTTCCGGACCTATAGCGATCCCAAAATCAGTGCTGATGAAGGTGTTGTTGATGAGGTCTGTGACATCCTCAAACGACTTTCCATAGTTTTCACTGTAACGAGGAGTGGAAGATCGAGAAAGACATGGAGTAAAGCAAACTCTACATTGGTATTACAAGAACAAACACAATTCAAACCAGTACTCACCTCCTATACAGTTTAGACTGACCAAATCGCAGGAAGACTAATGGCACCTGAAACGTTGTCAGGGCTAGTACTACCTAAGATTGAGGCATAGAGACATTTATTTACCTTTGACACAAACCTTTAGAAACCTTTTTTTTTTTTTGGGAAATCAGTACTTTCATTCGGTAAGGACGCAATACATTGATCAAAAGTGACAGGAAGGACATTTATAATGTTACAAAATATTTCTATTTCAAATACATGCTATTGGATCTATTTATCAAAGATGAAAAAATATCAAGATTTCCACAAAAATAATAAGCAGCACAACTGTTTCAATATTGATAAAAATAAGAAATGTCTCCGACTCTCCTAAGCAGCAAATCAGCATTTTAGAATGATTTCTGAAAGATCATGTGACACTGAAGACTGGGTTAATTCAGCTTTGCCATCACACAAATAAATTGCATTTTAAAATGTATTAAAATGGAAAACAGTTATTTTAAATTGTAATCATATTTAACAATATTACTGTATTTTTTATTAAATAAATGCTGCCTTGGTGAGCATAAGAGAATTCTTACAGACTCCAAGATTTGAAATGGTAGTGTAGGCCGAAGTATTGTTTTTATTGCAGTAAAGTGCACAGCAGCCGTGGGCAGAGTAAAAAACAACACTTCACGACATGGCCTTGAATGTGTACCGGGGCAAGAGAAAGGTCAAACTGGTTATGAGTTTGCATTTGGCCAAATTGATAGTTGTGTTTTTTTCTTTGTGAGCACTGCAAACAGCCAAAGAGATCTGCAAAGATTACCTAGACAGTCTAAATTTAAACCTAAAGCTAAGACTCCTCAACTAACCTTGAATGACATTTTTAGTATGGTGGAAGTTATTTTCCGGAGACTTCATCTCAGAACAGCAAGCGTATGATAGTGTGTACACATAATAAATCAAAAGTGAAACTCACCCCAGTTCCGTCCCCCACCCAGGCCAGAGACACGGATCCACTGATATCTTGAAAAGTCCACTGAAAGAAACACATTTTATTCATATTAAACAAAACCAATACTGAAATGTGCGTGGTCATGGACAAAATATAAGACTTTTCAAACACATAATAAAGCTTTTAATATTGCATGTCCTAGAAAGACATTATCAGCCTATGCAAAGCACATGCTAACCTTAAACAAAAACTAAATCAGAAACCTAGCAACTATACTCACGACACTTAACCGCGAAACTGAAAATAGAGCAATGAAGACTGATATTACAAATTACTGAAATGAAAAAAATAGGAATGAATTGTGAAATTGATGACATCAAAACAACAGTGTTATAATTCAGTGGCTCTCAATCTTTTTGACTCATTTAAAGATACATTATTTGAAGGCCTACCATTTTGTACATTTCCTCTGGCATTTCTGCCGTAATTATGACAACTTTTTTATGTACAGAAATTGGGAGTGTTGATATATTAAATTCATTAAATACAATTCATTTTGATTCTGATTCTGTATGTTTTTCAATAAAAATAATAGTTATTGCTGAGGTTAGTTTGCTAAGCCCCCCTGGTTGAGAACTACTGGTTTAGATGATTTGTTTAACTCTGAGAATTTTTTTTAAATGTATTAATAATTTGATCATGATGCATATAAAGCCAAATTGTTAATATAACTTATAATATAATTATAATTCATATTATGTGTTACAAAAGTGAGACATAACATTGATCTGTTTGTCACATGAAATGGTTCCTTACACTTTCAAAGTCAATGTGCTAAATGGAAGTGTGAAAAAAACAAAAAACAATGCTGATTGTATTCTCTCATTTAAAGCACTTATCTTGCTGATATCCACAGTGCACCTGGATTGGATGAGGAGAATGGCTAAAATACCTTTCACTTTCTTTCTCTGGGCTGCATATGTGTCCCTTTAAATAACAGTTAAATCTTCTAATCCCATCTAGTGAACACAGTCTAGAATTGAACATACATCCAAATGCTATATAAAGGCCGAAAGGTCAGTAAACACAGTCCTAAAACACTTTGGGACTATTTTCTGTTGATTAACAACTGTGGCAGTTCCTGTCACAGCTTTTGAATTTATTAAGACAACTTTCAACATGTATCAGACCACAGTAGGACTGTGTAAAAAAAAAGGTTGACACATCTGTGACTAATGAACAGAGGAAGTTAATCAGAGGATTGGTGAAGTATACGAGCTGACAGTTCAAAAAGGTGTAGTTGCAACCAACCCATAATGATTGTTTAACCTCATCTGACAAGAAGCAAGGTTGCTTTGTGGTTCATTTGTGGTTACACAAATTATTCCGAGAAAAGGAAGTCATTTTAAGTTGCAATGACTAGTGTCAGTATTATTTACTGTTCCATTCTGTAATATTAAAACTTATACTAGTTTTTATTATGAATTATATGGTTTAGCTAAACTTAACATGCTTTAGAAAGGCATAGCTATTTGGATGGGGTGGGGTGGGGGGGTATTAAACAGGTTGTCATACCAGTTTAACTGGTTCTACAACTGCAGCTAGCCAAAGTTACACTTGTCAAGGACACAACCGTCAACATTTTATAGTTATAAAAACAGAAATGGAAGAGAAACGTATTCTGAGGGCTATGTTTTGAAAATGATCTAATATAAAAAGAAAACTTGCATTTTTAATCCCATTTTACAGTATTTACAATTATGTTTATCACAAAACTAAAGTGCTTTTACAAGAACTTTGAATGCGTTTGAGCTGAACAAATGTGACAGGCTGTGTTACTAGTTCTTATTTTTCCATTTTTAGCAAGTAATACAATTGTGACAAGTATCTAGTCCATATTACAAATGCATTTGATATCCATCATATTTATAGTCACTATTGAACTACTCACTAGCAATTAAAGTACTAACAAATAAAACAGGGTAACACTTTATTTTAAAGTGACGTAGTTACACGTTACTACATGTACTTACTATAGTAATAGCAGTACAATATGCATAATTGCAAGTAAATAAACCTTAAACCAAACCCTAACCCTATTGTAAGTACATGTAGTTAATTAATATTACTATGGTTAGGTAAAGATCCCTAGGTTTTGAGGCAGAGCCACGGGGTTGCATCGGTGCTTCAAGTGAACTTACGTTGTGTGTGTTGCTAGTTAACTTGCTTTCATATTCCTTTAAGCCATTACAGGAGTCGAATACATCAGCGCTTCTTTTCTGGATGTGACTGTGAACCCTCGAAATATCTGCATCCGATCCCGTCCCGATCAGACTTCTGGCGGCTACTGGAGACTTCACATACACCCGGTGCGCGTTATAGGATCCTGGTTCCACATGGAAATCCACACAAAATGCAATGGGAAAAAATAAAAGTGCAATAAAGTGTCCAAGGCCTCGCATTTTTCTTCAGTGTATTTCCAAAACGATTGTGTTGCTGTTTAAATACGCATTAATTTCTCCGTGTCTCCCTCGTCAGCGGCTGCTGGCGGTATCAACAAAAACAGACTGCCTGTGACAGCGAAAGGTCCCTGCTGCTCATATTAGTGCTGCCTCCTCAGAGAGTATTTCAACACCCCTTTTTTATCTAGATAATTTACAAGAACGCAAAAAAATCGCAGACCATCCAAGACGCTGGAATAAACTGTATCCTTGACAGTATTTCGTGTTAAACACTTCAAAAATGAGCATCCCCCAAAAAATAAAGAATAACGGGGAAAAGAATGCACCTTGCAGAGACTGTATCTGATTGGCTGCAGCGACTGGTGCGTTTTTCTGATTGGTCCATAACTGCGCATTCATGTTTCCGTGAGCCTGTGCGGTCAAGTTAGTTTGACACGTCACATTTACTAGGAGGACAGTATCATGTTTAAAAATGACTCCTGCGTTTCATATGAACAAATTATCTTTGGTGAATTATTAATCTAACGGCTTTATAATCATAATGTCAGTAACCCCACTGTCCTTTAGTCATTTGTCCTATGCAAAGATTTAACAGTAAAGTCATGTTGTAAAATCTTTTTTTTTATATAGATGGGGGGTTGTTTTGTTTTTAACTAATTGCCCTAGCAAGAATGCGATTCTCAGATAATGTGACCAAAGCCATGCATGATCTTCCACATTTAAATGTTTGCAGAAAGTACTTCCTTTAAAAGACTAATAACAAGCTGCATTTGCTACTTTATTTGCACCCCTTGTCTTCTTCTTTTTTTATATATATAACAGCAAAATCATTTCATGTGCCTAAATAGAAGCAAGTGCCTGACTCATTTTGTCAGTATTCTCAGTGAGACCTTAGTGGAAAATAATGTAGCCTTCAAATGTGCATCATGGAAGAAAGAAGCATCTGTTGATGCACTTCACACTTCAGCCAACATAACACAACATAACTGTGTAGTCTCTCTCTGAGTCATATCATAATGAACACATTTATTGAATCTTCCCCCAGATTCTAACCATTTTATCATTATAAAACACCAACAAGTTTTTTTTCAGTGACTTTGGAAACATGAAAGTGAAGGGTCGGGTCAGTTATTTGCTCAGCCATTTTTCTTAGCCATGTTCCGACATTTTAAACAGTTTACCAGTTCAGATTTCAGCATTTAATGGGATAAAATAAATGACATTATATTCTTATAGTCTTATATTCTTACAATGTAGGCTATTTAAGTACAAGAGCATCTAATTTCAATTGTGTTCTTATTATTATTATTATATTTTGTTTGTCTGTACATATGATTTATGGCAGGCTCTGGCCTATCCCATGATCAAACCATGTGACACAGAAAAAAGGCTTATTGTGACTCCCATTGGGTGACTCCCATTGGTGCCCTGTAATTCTGATCTGCAGTCATGCTTATTCTAGATCTGCACTGTTGGCCGAGAGCCACGTGCTTCCCATTGATACTCATCCTGTCTCTTCTATTAGCAGATAACATTCGCAAAAACAAAAAAGCAAAGTATGGACGTGTTTGCTTCTTCAAGGGAGATTATATTTCTAAATGTCAGCGCATATGCGTTTAACTGTGTAGTGCATTAAAACAATTCTGCATGGGCGGAAAAACCTGTCACACAAGACGTCGTGACCTGCATACCTCAGTAGTGACTGTATAATGTCTGAGCACCTCCTATTCATTGAGAGCTGTAACTTTTCAAAGTAAAGGTGTAAACAAAAAGGCTTTTATTAGCCTACCCCGAGTGGATCTGAAAGAAAGTCCCAATGACCTGTGCATTTTAGGCATCCTGAGACTCTTTATTTTTGCAACATCCTTCCTCAGAGTGTTAATGATGTTCACGTAACATTATTTTACTCAGTTAATAAATGCCAAGGGAAATTAAATTAAGCATTTTATAATATTTAAGAAAAATGCCTTTCATAACATAGTAAAAGGGAACGAGGAACACTATCGGTGTGAAATAGCCTACATCGTGATAAGAGTGTCCTCTTATGGTCGTACTACAGCAACGCTGAATGCAAGTAATCACTTCTATATTATTTAATATTTTTTATATTCTATATTTGTGTTTTATATAAATTGTATTAATAGTTGTTGATGTTTGAATTGTATTTCAGGGCAGTTCGTGAAGACAAGAGAAACATAAGAGAAATGTAGCAACCTAGAAGTCAGTTCCAGATCCACCTTCCACTCCAGACTTCTCTCTCATATGGATTGCTGTCTACTAGCATATCATGTGTTCTCTTCAGAATTAGGTGCATTTCTAAAACATTGCAAGGAGACGCACTGACGTGATAAAAACGTTATAAATACGTTTCTGCAACGTTGTGAAAAAACTTATTTATAATGTCACGTGAACAGGGCGCGTCATTAATCTACGCCTTTGTTATTGTAAGAGGTAAAAAAAAAAAAAAAAAATACATATTGTATCTTTAAGGTACTACTATGTTTTAGGGCTAAATAAGGTACAAATTAAGGGTACTAACCCAGTGACAAGCTGTTGTATCCCTAAAAGTAGGGATACAGAGAGTGCATAGATTCCAATAAGAAACTTTTTCACATTCGATTTACTTTCGATTCACATTCTATTTGATTCACATTTGAATGTGAATTGAATGTGAATCGAATGTGAATCGAATCGAATGTGAATTGAATGTGAATCGAGTGTGAATCAAATGTGAATTGAATGTGAATTGAATGTGAATCGAATGTGAATCGAATCAAATGTGAATTGAATGTGAATCGAGTGTGAATCAAATCGAATGTGAATCGAGTGTGAATCGAATTGAGTGTGAATCGAATCGAATGTGAATCGAATCGAATGTGAATCGAGTGTGAATTGAATCGAATGTGAAATTGAATCGAATCTGAATTGAATTGATTGTGAATCATCATGAATCGAATTGAATGTGAATCGAATGTGAATTGAAATGAATGTGAAGTGAATGTGAATCGAATGTGAAGTGAAGTGAATCGAATGTGAAGTGAATGTATATCGAATGTGAATATGAATCAAATGTGAATGTGAATGTGAATTGAATCAATTATGAATTGAATCGTGAATCGAATCGAATGTGACTTGAATGTTTATTGAATGTAAATTTAATAAGATTTGAATGTGAATCAAATCGAATGTGAATTGAATGTAAATCTAATCGAATGTGAATCGAGTGTGAATCAAATCAAATCAAATGTGAATCGAAATTTTAATTTAATCTAATGTGAATCTAATGTGGATTGAATCGAATGTGAATTGAATTGAATGTTAATTGAATCGAATATGAATCAAATGTGATTTGAATCAAATGTGATTTGAATCAAATGTGAATCATCATTAATCGAATCGAATGTGAATTGAATATGATTTGAATGTGAATTTAACTGAATGTGAATTGAATGTAAATCGAATCAAATGTGAATCGAGTGTGAATCAAATGTAAATCAAATTGAGTGTGAATCGAGTGAGAATCAAATCAAATGATTCAGTTTGAGATATCTGATTGGATAAACTGCACGTATCATCTTGTTCTTTGTCTTCCATATCTTCCAGAGACGAGAAAATATAAATACTTTTGACACAATTACAAATCTAATTATTTACATCATGCTCATTTCATAAAAACTCACAAAGTTGTTCAAATACGCAATGCCAATAAAAAGGGGCATAAAGAAATGTACATGCTTAACCCTTAGAGATCCACTGTTAATAACATGGTTAAAATAGTTACATAATAACTATTATAAAAAAATACCTATTTTACTATTATAAAAAATACCTTTTTCAACTAAATATGGGTTAAAACTTCATACAATAGCAGCTCACGTTGCAAAATATGTCATAGCAACAACAAATGTGACTGGAAAATATATGCAATTTGAATCTACATGTTGACACCATTACTGACTATTTAGAATCAAATTTAGCAGGTATTTCAGCTCTAATTTTTATTTTCCTTTTCCAAAATGTTAAATGACAACATTCCAAAAAACATTGTAAACTACAAAAGAATATGGCAGTGGTAGGGATTCTGTCAATTTAACTAAAACAAATGCGCAGAAATGTCACTAAAAATGTTGGAATTATTTCTGCAAGCTCTAAAGATAATAAAAAATGACGATAAGATGTTAAGCAATTAAGGATAAATAATGAATATATTAATAAATAATGAATCATTAAGATAACTAAACAGGATATATGCCATTCTACACCACTTTTTTCCCTCTAGCTCGACAATGTTGGCTCGACCATGCCCCTGGGTGAAGGATCACGTCACGAATCACGTGGTCAAACCATGTCTTGTGCAGAAACAAGGAAAGGGAAAGGAACTTTGACAACTTTTTGAAATTCGTCTGGGGACTACTACACAAGGTAATCTTTCTGAATCTGCCTTATTTTTCTGCATTGCAAAAAAGTCTCAGCGTTTCTCGCTTTACACACTTTAACCCACTCAGATTTTGACAAGAAAAGAGTCTGCTGCGGCTCCAAAATGAGCCGCGTTTCATAATATTTCCGGGTGTTAGATTATTACACCATTTTCTGTCAGTTGTAACGGTTGTTTGATTGGCCGCTGTTGATGCTTTATTTGCAGAAGATGATGAGCGCGTTTCAACTAGATCTCAGCCCTTTGAAAGAACCACTGGGATTCATACGTGTATTAGAATGGGTATGTGCTTTTCAATTATATATTATACTTTTGTTTTGAGCTATTCTGTGTAATTACATCAAACTTTATTATTTAAAAAAAAAATCAATAATCACAACATTCCAAACGTGGAGTCACAGAACGCCATTTTTTCAAAACGTTTCCCTTTAAGAAACATCTGGCATATAATTTTTTAGGTAACGTTACACGTTATCTTTAAAGTTGACTGCCTCAAGGTAAAGTGTCTATAAACAATTATTGTACTGTCTTTGTACATTTATTTTGGTACTATTTACCATGCATGTAATCCAGAGGGTCACGCATTCTTTTTATTTATATTTTTGGTAACACTTTACAATAAGTTCATTAGTTAACATTAGTTAACTACCTTAGTTAACATGAACAATACTTATTCAGCATTTATTAATATTTTTTATCAGCATATTTTTTTATTATTGCATAAATATAAGCGTCATGCCTGATGCTCCTTATTTTAAGTGAATGGTCACCATAATACAGCTTTTAAGGGTATTAAAAAAACACAATAAGTTTTTTATTTTTTTTTGTGAAAAGGATTCTGCTAAAAAAAGAGGAAGTAGAAAGTAACGAGGATGTGTGAATTTAATGCTTTTTTGTGTTGGTAAATATTTGCATTTCTTCATATGCTGGTCTCAGGGCTATGAAATCAAACGCACAGTCGCACACTTCCTTTGGTTTCAATTTTAACCATATTTATTCATTCATTTATTAATTTCAGCTCTTCGCATTCACAAACTGTCTTTTCAGATATTCGCCATTTTTGCTTTTGCAACAACTAGTGGTTATTCTGGCTCTGCCAGTTTCAACATCCGGTGCAACAACACCAAAACCAGCCAAGAAATAAATGCATCCTTCAGCTACCCTTTTAGGTAAACAATTAAAATACACAGAAAAAACTTCTTGTTGTTTTTGAATGTCTCCCTTTTCATAATTTCCTTCTTTATTATTATTTGATTCAAAGGCTCAATACCCAAAGTTACGAAGTCCCAACCTGCGAACAGAGTGGAACAAAGTTAAAAACCGCACATCTGACTGGAGATTATTCATCTTCAGCTGAGTTCTTTGTAGCTGTTGGAGTTCTGGCTTTCCTGTACAGCACAGCTACTCTTGTATTGTATCTGGGTTACCAGCACCTCTACCGCGAATCTCCTCGCGGCCCCAGCATTGTGAGTGTGTATTAGTTCAAGTTTATGTTGTAGCTATTTTAAGAGTTATCTGTGCTTTCTTAAACCTCCTTTCTGTCTGTGCATGCCTTTTAAATTCATTTTCATAAACAATGGCTGGCTCAGATGTTCACGCTTTTGGGCGAGAAATGAAATCCAGCCACTGCATGCCTGATAAGTTTATTTATAAACTTTCTGGCCTTCATTTGATTAGCCTATTCAGTATTATGCAGGATTTCAACATCATTAGTTCGGAGAATTAACTTTCATGAGCTGTTTTTGAACTGTGTGTGGGGGTGTGAAGAGTTTCACTGTTGTGTAAATGAAGAAACAGAGGGGAGGGTTTTTCTGACAACAGTTGCAACTGTTAGCCCAAAGTGTCCTGAGGATAAAGGCATTTGAGTGTTAAATATAGAACATTAGTCATTAGTGCATGGATGAAATAAATTCGTTTTATGGAACATATATATATATGTTCATAATATATGTTGAAAAAATAAAATAAATTATATATATATATATATAATATATATATATATAATTCACACAGTAACTGGTCACACTGGTCAAAAGTTTGAAAACATTACTATTTTCAGTCTTTTGAAAGAAGACTATTATGCTCATCAAGCCTGCATTTATGTGATCAAAAATACAGAAAAAACAGTAACATTGTGAAATATTATTACACTTTAAAATAAAGGTTTTCTATTTTAATATACTTTGAAATATAATTTATTTCTGTGGTGCAAAGCTGAATTTCCATTACTGCAGTCTTCAGGGTCACATGATCCTACAGAAATCATTCTAATTGTTGTGCTGCTTACTATATTTTTTATAACCTGTGTTACTTTTTTCAGGATTCTTTGATTAATAAAAAGTTAAAAAATATATATTTTGTAACAATATACACTACCGTTCAAAAGTTTGGGGTCAGTAATTGTTTTTTCTTTCTTATTTTGAAAGAAATCAATTATTTTATTCACCAAGGATGTTCTTTTTTTAACTTTTTATTCATCAATGAATCCTGAAAGAAGTATCACAGGTTCCAAAAAAAGATTAAGCAGCACAACTGTTTCCAACATTGATAATAACTGAGTATCAAATCAGCATATTAGAATGATTTCTGTAGGGTCATCAAAACTGAAGACTGGAGTAATGAAAATTCAGCTTTGCACCACAGAAATAAATTCATTAAATTCCAATATTTCAAAGTATATTAAAATAGAAAACCATTATTTTATATATTTCACAATATTACTGTTTTTCTGTATTTTTGATCAAATAAAGGGCTTGATGAGCATAAGTGACTTCTTTCAAAAACATTAAAAATAGTAATGTTTCCACACTTTTGACCGGTACTGTATATAAAATAATACGATATTAATAATAATCTATAATGTGTATATATATAAAATTTACATGTTGTTATGTACTTTCATGTATTACTCTCCATAGGATCTACTGTTAACTGGGATCTTCACGTTTCTCTGGCTGGTGTGTTCATCTGCCTGGGGAAAAGGCCTCACTGATGTGAAATTAGCAACCAGTCCAGTAACACTTACATTCTTAACTGACGCTTGTAAACAAACATTAAACAATTGCTCTCCTGGGCACACCCCCATAATGGGCCGCCTCAATTCATCAGTGGTAAGAGAATTATGATGTATAGCAAAATACTAAACCAATGACATTATACAGAGGTGACTGAATAGACTAACAGATTTATTCATCGTTTTTTCCCACATATTTTTTATTACTATCCTTTGTATTTATGATCTGATTGTAGTTATGTGGAGATAATGTTTAATTTTAATTTTTTTTTTTTTTAAAGTGAATCAAATGAAAACAAATAAGGTTAATGTGAATTTATGAATCTTTATAGATCTTTGGATTCCTCAACTGTATCCTGTGGGGAGGAAACTGCTGGTTCCTTTACAAGGAGACGCCATTACACAAATCAGCCAATCAGCAGGAGGGAGCAGGACAGCCATAATTAAACATCAGGTCATATCCACATTCATCAAGCAGGTGTTGATGCAGTATTAAAGTGGTGCTACATAGCACTGCGGTCGACCGATGTTACGGATCTACCTGGCGTGACCCGTGTCACAAACGCAGGTATATCTCCAATATATTCAAATATTTGCATAATAATGCACACTACAGCAAAGCTGTATATTTAAGAGAAGGTACAAGGGCCCCTTATCATAAGCCTGTTTGGAAGAAATAAACTGCATCTTTAAAATGTTACATTTCATTTATTTACTGTTACATTTCTATATCAGTTAAACTTGTTACATGAACAAAATGTATGGAATGTTTTTGACTCCTGTTCATTGACATATTTTGAATTAAATATATAACTTGAATTCTTGAGTTGTTCTGATGTTCCCTTTTTGTAGCAAGTGAGAATGCATGAGTACTACATGAGTAGCATGGTGCTGTTGTGTTTAAGTTAATCTCATCTTACATTTCCACTGTACTCCTGTACTTTTTTAATTGTCCTTTTATTAATTAAACTGTGTGCCTTATAACTTAGCCTATATTTAAGAAACGAGGCAAGACTGTTTTTAAAAATGAATTGATGAATTGTTTTGTTTGTGTTTAACAAAGATAGAGGCTTTTTTAAAATAAAAAAAATCATGTTTTGCTATTATTGTGCATCATATTGTGCTGACTATTGTGTACTTCTAATTTCAAATAGGTAATTTACATATGAAAATTAATTTCTTATTCTAGTTTACTTATGTAGACCTGTATAAAAGGCAAGGCATCTTCTTCATTAGACAAATGTTAAATCTTTCATATTTTACTGCTCACAGTACAGCGTTATTGTGGACTCGTGCAGCTGTTGATGTGGTGGGATATTTTTATTAACGTATTTACATATTATGATGTAATATACAGGGAAAAATTTGTATTTCCTATATGGGTATTTCCAAAGTTTAAAGTGTACGGATATTAGCATGAAATTATCAAAACGAATTATTCTTTTGAGTCGGATCTTTTCAATGAATCATTGAACCGCTTCATAGTCATCTGAACTTGTTCTCGAATCTAACTGAATCGATCTGAGTAGAGCACGTTTCGATTCAACAAGTTGTCTCTTTCTGAGCTAATATAGTAGTAAAGCGTTTGACTGATGGGAAAACATTACTTTAAGGTAACACCACAGGCAAAAAAACCCCTTAAATTCTAAATTATAATGTCAGCAAAATGAAACAAGAATTTTGAACCTGGCTTTATCGAATGTTCAGATGCCTGTGTTTGAAATCCATACAAATGAGTGCATTTTTAATCAACCATGGCTAATTTGAATATGGAAACATTTCCTTGTAACACAGAACAATTGCCTTAATGCGCTGCGATTAATCAACTGTTCGATGTATATGACTTGATTGTATGACAGTTTTAACAGCACGCATACTTAGCAATAAAGTTAACAGCAAAAGCAATATGAGCCTGCGTGTGATATTGTTTGGGACGTCGTTCTTTGAAACCAACGTTAGCTGAAATCAGAGCCATAGAGATCTCTCTATAAGATCTCTCTCATATATATATCTCTCTATATGGCTCTGGCTGAAATGAGCCGACTTCCCATCGCTACGGTAATCCGCCGTGAGCGCGCAAGATGACGTCGCACTGCGCTCCCGTCGTGATGGTGGCGGGTCGTGCACGCGCTAAAACGGTAATGGCTGCCCTAGATCGGCGAATTTCCATCCTTGACTTTGTAGGGCAAAGCTGGACCGCTTGGATCGACAAAGCGAACGTATCTACATTGGACGGTGAGTAAAACAACGTCGAGCTTTCAATACTTTCGGTTGTAATCGCTTCGAGGGAGCACAGGAAATGGATTTGTTTGAAAAGCGCAAACCCCGGCCACCACGACCCAAACAAAGGCCCCGCCGGGTCCTAGCGCCGAACGGGTTGCAGCCCGACACGGTACTTTCGGAAAATCTCCCAGGTCCTAGCGCTCCGTTTAACCAATGAATATTCCTTTCCTAAAATGTATATTCTTGAAAATTTGATTGTAATGTGCCTGAATTGATTTTGTATGTTGTCGTGTTGGTTTGAGGTTTAAAGACAGAAGATGCGGCTCAGTATGTCATCTAATGTGAATCTGACAGCCAGCGCGACGGGAAGTGAAGGTGGAGACGAGTCTCTGGCCACTAAACTATCAAGATAAATAAACCTCTTAATCCATTTTCACACTTCCAGATTTATAGTTGTTCTCGTCGCCGCGAGAACATATCATTATTCACATGCAGTGTTAGTATCATGATGAAACGCTGGTCTGATATTTCCTTTTGCAATTGCCAGGAACGGTGTCAGTTGCATCTTCACATCAAACTGCCCTTGCTCTCACTTTTCTTTACATTACTTCTATGTATAGACCACTGAGATGGTCTCTCATCATCTGTCGCACTGATCAGCTGATTAAAAAAATAAGAATGGCATTTCTCATGTATATGGTTTATATAATGGAAATGACCCACATTAATGGATGCATTGAGCTGTGGCCATTAGAAATGGGAACATTCAGCACTGTTGCTTTGATATTTGATATTGCTTTGGTATAGAAAGCAAACTTTCAAGAGAATGGCACAAGAATGACCCCATCCTGAGCTTGACCTCAACCACTTTCACAGTTGTACAGCCCACCTTGGAAGTCCAATTGCCCATCTTAACATGTTACAGTTGGAGCTGAATAATGTTGTATTAAAATAATCTACTTAATTAAATCGCTACAAAAATGGCTTGGAAAACATGTAGGCTAAACCAATGTCACCACACCCACGTCAATGCTGGGTTTCAAAACGTCATCTGATTGCGTCTGTGCAGTCAGATAAATAATATGACTGAATATGAAGTATGATAGTACAGTACCAATGATCTCTCTGTGAAGGCAGAGACATTTTAAGGCTGGTAAACACATTTTTTAAAGTGTAAAAATCATAGACTGGTTAAAACCTGTTCAAATTCATCAAATCAAATTCATCCATCCATCCATCTGGAGTTGAGAACCGCTGACCAGAGAGGAGATGCTTAATTCAAATGTACTTTGAGGTTTCATTTCCTGCTTTGATGGTCTGTTTGTTTCACTGCCTCTTTTAGGGTCCTCTCTGGAAGAGTGCAGCAAAAATGTGAAGAAACGGATGGAAACTATGACTCTCAAGAAAGAAGGTGAGGAAGAGTTCGTTAGGCTTGTGATTAACAGATTGCATTGATGACGAATTACAAGATCTTGACATTCAAAGTAAAATCTTGCCATGTGTAAAAAAGAAAAATGTTCTTCCCCTCATAGACATGTCGATATATGGCCACTGCCCAGCACATGATGACTTCTTCCTGGTGGTGTGCAGCCACTGTGGGCAGGTCGTGAAGCCACAGGCTTTTGAGAAGCATTGTGAGCGACGGCATGGCCCCTTCAGCAAGCTCTACGGTACGCCATCAAACTGCACTCCTGACCGACCCCAACATGGGACACCCCCCTCCCAACACTGCAGCCCCTGTGAGGGTCAAGACAGCAGGCACCAGGGGGCTGGACCCCCAAGAGTCCCACCACCTCATTCTCCGCACCAGAGACGTTCCAAACCACAGCGTGAGGGACCCAGGTGAGAAGGAGTGAAGTTAAGTTTAACTTGATATTACACATCCACTGTTTATTTCAGTGTCATCTCGTTTATATTCCAGTCTTCAGCATGTGGATAAAATTTCCCATGGAACCCCTCCATCACCTCCACAGTTGCCCACCCCACCAAAAAAAGCACCTCCATCAGCCGAGAAACCAATCCAGAAGAGTTTGGATTCACACGCTTGCCTGCACGGACCAAAAACATACAGCAGAACCTACAAGAAAGTCCTTCGTACGTCTTTGATGCAACCCATAATATTCTTTTTTTCCGATTTAAACTTCAGTAGCAAAATTGAGTTTTAATTATGTTAGTCCTGTGAATCTGTTCAAATGCTCCATTTAAATTGATTCAGAATCTGCTTAAATATATTCCTTGTAAATTAATTATCGTTTGTCACCACTCCAAAATGTTCATGGAATGAGCATGAAACATTAGGTTTTAATTAAAATATTTTAGTAAAAATATGCACTACCAATCAAAAGTTTTTTTCATGTTTTTATGCTCACCAGGGCTGATTTCATTTGATCAAAGCAAAAACAGTAATATTAATGCAATTTAAAATAACCATTTTCTATTTAAAAATATTTTAAAAATGATGAATTATTCTTCTTGATAGAAAAGCTGAATTTTCAGCATCAATACTTCTAATCATTCTAATATGCTGATTTGATGCTCAAGAAACATTTCTTATTTTTATCAATGTTGAAAACAGTTGTGCTGCTTACTATGTTTGTGGAAAAATTGATAAATCGAAAGTAAAAAACAGCATTTGTTTGTAATAGAAATATTTTGTAACATTATAAATGTCACATTCTAAATTAATTGTGTCCTTGCTGAATAAAATGATCAATTTCTTAAAAAAAAATTAATAAAAATAAAATACTGACCCCAGACTTTTCAAAGGTAGTGTATGTAGACAGAATAATTTTTTCATTAGTATGTATTGTTATATTTATGCATAAATTATTATTCATTCAGTGTTAAAACATACCCTGACTGTATTTTACTTGTTCTAAACATTTCAGATCTACTTGGTTACAGTGGTTGCTTTGGTTGAAACGTTGATTCCTCTTGTTGAAACCAATTTGTTTATTTCAGAGAAAGAATGTGACTTTGACAAGCACTGTGGGGTGATGGATCCTGAGAGAAAGAAACTGTGCACCAGACTGCTGACCTGTAATGTGAGCATATAGTCAATATACAGAAAAAAGCACACTAACATATGTATTTGAGTGCTTTTGCTTTCAACTCTAGCTGTCATTTCTATTTTATATCCTCTGCCGCAGATTCACTCCATCCATCAACGACGGCAGGTTGTAGGGAGGCATAAACCCTTTGACCAACTTGTGATGGAGCTGAAGATGAGCTCAAAGCCTCGAGAGCGCCCCCCTCTGTCCAGAGAGGTCCCCGATGGAGCCTCTGTCAACAATGAGACCCCTGCATATCAGATTGGGCCTCTGCACTACAAAAGCCAAATGACTAACTCTTCTATTCTCAGGTCTGTACTTCCGCTGCTTCCTGTGGTTAAAAATATTCCAGTGTACCTGGTAAAATGAGCAAGAAAGTGAATTTCAGTGAATGGAGACTGAAGCTTTCAAGCTTATACGATACGTGGACAGGACATTTATCTGAACGTGTGTTTACAGGTCCGTGAATCCATCAGAGGGTGTTGTAGAGATGAAGGATGTGATGCGCTCTGAGGAAATGCAGGTGGAATCTCTCTCAGCCGGTCTCTCCAGTGAGGAGAGTGATGGGGAGAACCGTGAGGAATTTGCTCATCTGCCAGCTAGTACCTTGCACCCCAAGCCCCTGGGTGTAAGTCTTTCCCTTCATATCTACATTTAAGCCGTTTTTTTAAACTGCTACAAATCCCGCAAAATCTTAATGTGAGAGGGTGTTGATAACAAATGTTACACAAAATGCATAGTTTAATTTCATAATATCACATTTGGAGAAAAATGAACCCATGTTTGTCCCCTCTCTTACGTTTTACCCAGCTTTGCACCTTTGGGGCACGTGTACTTGGCCGTAGTGTCTTAGCGTTCGACCGAAGGCTGCTCCACCTGCGGTCAGCTTTCAGTGTCATGATGGAGCAACACCTCAGCACTTATCTGTGGAAGTAAGATGCTTTGCAACATCAGGCTGATGCCCTTGTGACATTCATAATTCTTATTTTGTGTGTTTTCAACACAGAGCCGAGAAAATCCGAGAAATCCTTCTTCTTTTGTATTTTCCTTATTTAATTCAATGTAATTTTGGTAACACTTTACAATAAGGTCCCATTAGTTAAGTAAGCAATAAGGTATGAGAGGCTGTGCTGTATTGTGAACAAGTCGTGCCTGAAACCCCTTCAGCCGTGACTTATTCATGATACAGCACTAGCCTCGATACACACAATACACACCTCGATACCACACAATACAAATATTAAAGCCGAAAAATATGTATCTATGCAACTTTCATGAAGTAAAATCACTAAAAGCCTTCTTTTATAAAAATAGTCCCTGACCGTAAACAGCAACAGAAGTTACATTACATTATTTCGCCAATAGATGGCGGCAAAGACTGTCTTTATGAGTGAGTCAGTCAGTAGAGAAGGCTTTTACATTGAAAGGACTCAAACCTGTGATCACAGAGAAGGAAGACGCAACTGACACATGACTATAGGCATGGGAAAATATGGAGGACCAAACCTGCAGAAATAAAATAAATGACTATTTATACTTTTATTTCCCTATTTATGTATAATTATATATTTTTCCACATTTATTTTTTCATTTATTTATTTCCACTTTCATTTATTTTCACATTTATTTATGTATGTATTTGTCTACATTTATTTATTTATAAATGTATACATTTATTTATTTATTCATTTATTGCTCTGTATGCTAATGAGGGGGGCGTGTTTTACCTCAGACATAGCAATCGAGCTCAGAGTGGCAGTGCTGAAGTTTTGAGGCCACAGTGACACCTTGTAGTGTGACCAAACAATACGCAAGAGGTTTGTGGATGTGACTTTACAAGCCACGCAGGAAAAAATTACTTAGAGATGGGCAATATGGTCAAAATCTTATTTCACGGTTTATGTCCTTTAATATCAGCCTAACTGTATGTATAGGTTTACCATACATAGGCCTACTCTTTATTCCGGACATGGCCGTAAAACATCAGCTGGTCGGGATTTCTCAAATGTTTGGGCACACATGAACAGAATCTGCTGATAACAGACACTTTGACACAGAAGCGCGTCAAATTCTCCACTATTAACCAAATTTTATGCCATGCATTGTAGATCCGTACACAGAAGCAAAGTGCATTTTTAATGTATCTTCCAAAGCCAATGTTGACAGCAACAGAAACAAACTTATCCATAAAAGAGGTGATATTTCAGCTCTAAATTGATTTCCTGGGGCATTTTTTAAAACCTTATCAAATAGTAGGCTATATGCATTTTCATGTAGCCTATACGTTCTTAATTTTAACTGATCAATTCAGTTAATAAGGCAAAACCCTGTCCTTTCCTCATAATAAACTTGAAGCTTTTGCTACTTCTATCAAATTATAAAGCTACTACATAGCCAGTTTCTTCAATGAGCTATATACACCCCTTGCAATAACTTACTTTGCTATAAATGTTGTTCTTTCAATTATTTCAATTATATATATTTTTAATTCATTTATTTATTTTCTCTTCCTTGCCTTTTTATGGTTGTAAATATGATTTGAGACTTCATCGCTGTTATTTATTGTAATTTGCAACTACGTCTGCCTTTTGAGAATCGTAAATTGTTAATAGCCTATTGTTTGTTCAATGCCTATTTTGTATGTGAATTGGTTTGTATAAAAAAAAATACAAATAATTATTCCGCCACCTCGCAAACAACAAAATTAATAAATAAATGCCCCAATTAAAATGGTGTAAAAAAAGCCTATGAATGTGATAATTTTATTATATAACATAATATGATATACTATCATACGGGAAGAGTGTTGAAAAATACTTTCTTCAGAAGTTCCAAACTCCACAGAACGCTGCGTGAAAACACGTGGTGTTTTCTTACTGAACGAATCAGTAGCCTATTTGAACGAATCGTCTGAGTTAATGATTGAACTCACTCGTTAAGACGGTGGCTTGGCACCACCTACCGGCTGTTTTAGTTTCATATTTAAACGTATAATTTAATCGATTCTATCATTTCATATTTAAATATTCAAAATGTTATATTAAAAAATGTATCTCATAACATTATTTATGCAATTGTAATTGCAGTGTAAATGCATCCATGGCTCCTCTGCATTAACAGTCTGTGTAAATAATATCTAATGCCATTCAGAGTCAGAGTCAGCGTCTGCACGTCCCACATCTGCAGTGCGAAGATGGAAAATGCCCCAGGAAATATCACCTCTTTATGGAAAAGTTTGTTTCTGCTGCTGTCAACATTGGCTTTGGAAGATACATTAAAAATGCACTTTGCTTCTGTGTACGGGTCTACAATGCATGGCATAAAATGTGGTTA
The DNA here is from genome assembly GCF_965113295.1 of Leuciscus leuciscus. Taxonomy (NCBI): domain Eukaryota; kingdom Metazoa; phylum Chordata; class Actinopteri; order Cypriniformes; family Leuciscidae; genus Leuciscus; species Leuciscus leuciscus. Next base: position 14,586,283 of record NC_138737.1, read on the forward strand.
ATAGTGGATAATTTGACATGCTTCTGTGTCAAAGTGTCTGTTATCAGCAGATTCTGTTCATGTGTGCCCAGACATTTGAGAAATCCCGACCAGCTGATGTTTTACGGCCATGTCCGGAATAAAGAGTAGGCCTATGTATGGTAAACCTATACATACAGTTAGGCTGATATTAAAGGACATAAACCGTGATATAAGATTTTGACCATATTGCCCATCTCTAAGTAATTTTTTCCTGCGTGACCTGTAAAGTCACGTCCACAAACCTCTTGCGTATTATTTGGTCACACTACAAGGTGTCACTGTGGCCTCAAAACTTCAGCACTGCCACTCTGAGCTCGATTGCTATGTCTGAGGTAAAACACGCCCCCCTCATTAGCATACAGAGCAATAAATGAATAAATAAATAAATGTATAAATAAATAAATGTAGACATAAATACATATATGCATAAATAAATGTGAAAATAAATGAAAGTGGAAATCATAAAATGCATAAATAAATAAATGAAAAAATAAATGTGGAAAAATATATAATTATACATAAATAGGGAAATAAAAGTATAAATAGTCATTTATTTTAGTTTAGTTTTTTTTTTTACATTTCTTTGCATATTTATTTATGTATTTATTCATTTTTAATTTCTGCAGGTTTGGTCCTCCATAGGAAAACCCCTTAACTGTTAAAAAGACAAGATATCGCAGCGGACATTCAAACTGATTTTTTATTTATTATGAATATAGGACTGACCTGAAGGAAAATGCTATATCTACTGTAAGGGACACTCGCTTACTCGATCTCACAATACTCTACTATAGCTTCAGTTAACAATATCAATGAGATCAAACATGTGTTTAAGTTGCTAAGAGTGGTTGCTAGGGGTGTTGTGTAGTGATACATAGGAACCGTTGTGTGAAGCGGTCATAGCCGTGTTTTATCTTGAATAAAACAGCTATTGACCAATCAGAATCAAGGATTGGGACTAACCGTTTTATAACATTAGTTAATGCCTTAACTAATATTAACTAACAACGAGCGATACAATTGTTACAGCATTTGTTAATCTTTGTTAACGTTAATAAAAATACAACTGTTCATTGTTAGCTCAGGATCATCAATTAACAGATACAACTTTTGATTTTAATAATTTATTAGGAAATGTTGGAATTAACATGAACTAAAAATGCTTTAGAATGACATTTTATTGTTAGTTCATTTTAATTAATGTTAACTAATAGAACCTTATAGTAAAGTGTCACCATCATTTTTTCATTGCAAATACATTTATCAGCATAATACATTTATAGAAAAAAAACTGTAAATAAATACTTATTATAATATTTATTAATGTTTTGAATTAGCTTTTATTTTTTATAATTTTAATTTTATTAATTTTATGTGCTTAATATTTTCCTAGTATTTCCATATAGCTTTCATTTTTTTGTTTTATTTAAACTGTTTAATTTTAGTACTTCAACTTATTTCAGTTTAAGTTTTTATCTAATTTTTATTTTTTATTTTTTTATTTATTTATTATTTTTTCATTACATCAACATAAATTAATTGGAAGAAAACTGATTGAAAAATACATTTCTGAATATTTTTATATTTTATTAATTTGCTACTATTTTATTTGTTTTAATTTTTTTTACTAATTTATTCTTTTTTTTGTACTTTATTTTCTTAAAATTTTAATTAGAAAATTGGTTGCTTTTAAATATGTGTTCAGGAATGTTCTTTTTCCTGTGAATTTTATTTGTTGTAAGTAAAATCTTTTATCTGCAGGAAACTCCCTCAGGTGTCAGAACTATGCTCTCATCAACCCCTAGTCACCACAAACACTTATAATTCCCATGATGCCACATGCGGCTCGGTACCCGTCCGCAGCGCCTCTACTCTCAGGACAAGCACCTCAGGACAATCACAGCCCACTAACCTAACAGCCGCCTCCAGACTTCCAACGAAAGCCCAGATGCCCTCAGGCCCCGGCCGGCAACGTAACCCTGCGGGTCGGACCAGCAAACAGGCTTTGCAGGCGAGTTTCAGGGAGCTTCAGGAGAGTCCTACAGCCAGTAAACGGCAAAAATCTCCCAAAGAGGACAAAGACTTGCCTGGAGAGTCAAAAATCCTGTTTCTCCCCCACCACAGAGACCGCCAGTCCTCCTTGACCAGAAATGCGATTTCTTCACCCCATGGCCCGTTCAATGGTGCTCTCTCACCTGGCAGCAAAACACGCCCTCCTGAAATGAAAGGGCTGCTTAAGCAAAGTCCTGCCCACATCTCCCCTTCTCCCTCCCCAGAGTCTGATAAGGGAGGGGTCTCAGGACTCAATCAAAGGGCTGTTGGGAATGAACATAAAGGGCCTGGCAGGAAGCGTAAGACCAGCGGTGCCTCTCCCCCCAAAAACACTTCATATGCCCCTAAACCCAATGTCCTCTCCTCTCTCTCCCAGACTCACTCCAGCCTGGTGTCCTGGGGTGGGGATGGCAGACCAGGATCAACCTCCAACAGTCTGCCAAAGAAACTGGCTGCACAAACGGTATGTTTATCACATTTATCAGTAGTTTAAAAGCCTAAATGTTTAACTGAAGGTGCATTCAGTAATTACATTGACATTATCAATTATCTACTTTCTCTGTATGTCTTAATTTCATCACGTAATTTGGTGATTACGTCGTAATTATTCTATAATTTATATACTATTTGTATTATAGTATTTATTAGTTTTAATTTTTAAAATAATTTTCTTCAGTTTTCATATTTTCATACAGAAAAATGATGTACTTGTAAAAGGTTCGAAGAAAGCACTGACGAAGAAGTCGGGGTGGCGAGTAAAAATGACATTTACATTTACTCACCCTCAATTTGTTCCAAACCTGTATGAGTTTCTTTCTTCTGCTGTACATAAAAGAAGAATATCTTTCTTACCGGTACTTTAAACAACATTTTATCTGTATTTATTTATCATATTTACTGTGCATGCAGTGAAAAACTGAAGAAATGGTAGAAACGGCGAAGAAAAATAAATATTTGTGTCAATTTATCAGCTACCCAAATTAAATAGCTTTTATTAGGCTACTAATATGATTCATCTAATGGGAGTACACATGATTTTAAAATAATTATTTCTTTAGTCAAACACTTCAATGATGACAAATACAGAGTGTACCTTTAAGTGGTTGTAGCATGTGTTTTAATAGTGCCAATGTACAGTATAGTGGTCAGGAAGCTCAAGCTCTTGGTAGACACATAATTCTCTCTGTTAGCAAAATAGATTTCTTTAAAGTTGTTGAAGAAAACTGGCTAAGCTTACTTTTTCAACACTGCAAGGATAAAAATACACCGTGGTAGAGAGAACAAGAAGTATTGGAAGTCACAGATTGATAGTCTGTTAAGATGAATCATCATGGTTTAATTCAGCACAGTGGTTGTGTCTCGGCTCTGAATTTAGATCCTTTTCCTGACCATCTGCTCTTCTTTTCTCCCAACAGCCAAAGCTTCTTCACTGAGGGAGTCTGCCTTAAACTCCTCCAGAAGCACAGGCTTACTGCCATGTATTTGCCACAGACTTTATGCACAGGATGGTGAAAGTGTCTGAAGTTCATGTAGGAGGACGTATCTGTAAGCATGCATGTATGTGTGTGTCTGTATTTTGTATACTGAATTTCTACGTGAGTGAATGTATTGGTGAATGACCTGCAAATTAATATATAAATACCTCAAGACCTTCTTTATGCTGCTAAATGGACTGTCAGACTCTGAAATAAATATGCCAATGTGTTTCTGTTGTCTTGGTCCTAATGAATTGAGCTGCTTCATCTCACCACTAGATGACACTAAAAAGTTAGATACCCCCATTTTACACAAATATGCCAAAGGGTCAACATTTTGTTGTTGCGGTGGATGATAGTGGACTTGTACTTAAACGTGAATGTTTTCTCTTTTTTAATTTTTTTAAATAAAAAGTCAGTATTTGTGGGATGCCTGACACAAAGTTCATCTCATCCCACCCTCAGGGCAAGTGTTTAATTCAGAGTAGTCCATTCATGTAACCATATCAATGATACATGTCCTTATGTATACATTTAGCTGATTCCTTGTCAAAGTTCTTAGTTCAAAGATTCTGCATATAATGTGGATATTGTGTAAGCTAAATGTTCCTGCAACTACAAAATGCATTTGATAAAAAGTGTTGGCTAAATGTACAGTAAACTAACATGTTTCTGTATGTCTGCTTAAACGGAAAGCATAAAAACAAGCAAAAACAGTCAATTTCATTTTTATTCACTTTTATATTATTGATAAATAATACTTCTCACAGGTATATGTCTATGTGGACTGCTGATCCAGAATCAGTTTTGAGTTTTCAGGAATACACACCACCCGGCACTCATCAGTCTCGTTTTTGACATTCAGACTAAATAAGCTTTTACACAACAATGCCTCTAGCTCTAATACTGGACCTGACAACGTTTCTGTTCTCGCTCTCAGAGACTAGTAATGATGGCTGAGACTTTAGATCTCAAACCATTTAGGATGTTTTTTTTTTAGCAAAATCTAAGTATATCAGGATGCTTGCTTACTAAGAATTGGTTCAGATATGTCTGCATTACTGTGATTCTGGTAGATTTGTGTTCGTTTACCTCTATTTTTATGTACTCAACTATAGCTTACTTTCACAAAACTAAGTAGTATCAAATGCCATTGATCTAGTTACTAGTTTTGAATTCTGTTCATTTAGAATTTTAAGATTCTATATGTTAGCATAGGACAGAAGGGACTTGATCTAGTCTCTAGTACTAAGAGTACCAAGTTTAAGGCCCGTTTACACCAAGAACGATAACCCCCCCCCCCACCCCTTCTGATTGGCTGTCAATGTTTTTATCGCTTATCAAATCGAGAGAAAACTAAATCTGAAATTGATTCCAACGATATCATTCCACTGTGTCGTTATCGTTATTGTCGTGATCTTGATTCCAGTATTCTCAAAGAATTAGAACAATTTTTTAAAACTATAGTTATCGTTCTTGGTGTGAACAGTTGTACTAAAGCTAATTTTGCACAGTTTTGAGAGTCAGCATTAGCACAATTAATTCTAATATTATCCATCTTGACATTCTGAGAGGCTACAAGTCAACATGAAATCAAAATTACTTTCTTAAAGGTATAGCGGAGGATCTTTCCAAATTTTAGATAAGACCCGCCCTCTCCACTTTTTGAAAAGTTTGATTGATTCACCAGAATGATTGACAATTAGGAGGACCAATAGTATAGGTTACCCACCAGGAAGTAAAACATCCTCCGCTATACCTTTAATGCACATTTCTTGTTTAATTTTGCATGATCTGTTGGTTATTTAAGGAAAAAACTCTTTGCTCAAACTTGAACTTCCTCTGAACCTGTCACTGTGAAATATTGGCTAATGGATAATCTTAACCAATAGCCAAAGAGCTATTCAGGCAATTTTTTTCAGAAAAATTGCATTCAGTCTGGCTCCATTCTCTTTTATAAACGGCCACTTTTCACAATCCAATCAGTTTCCCACCCTAAATAGTTTTTTTCTTGTTGAATATCACGTTTCACTTGGAAATACATCTGATTACAAAAGTAAAATGGGTTGCGAACTGCAATTCACGTTGACTTTAGAAATTTAAACAATTAATGCAACAATGAATGTAAAGTTTTGGTCCTCGATACATTGAGATTTAATTTACTGACACTAAAAAAAATCTCAATTTATGTGCCTAAATAACATATATTAGACAAATAGATGATCAAATTTCAAAATACATGACAGAAAAAAAAACTTTACAGTCAGTGTCATTAAAATAGGTTTTACCAATATCCTATAGTCACAAGTGGAATCTAGACAACTGTATATGAACAACAATACACAGAAGAACAAGGAATTCAGTCTCTTTGGAACCTCAAGGGGGGAGAAAAAGCTACCTAAAATGACACAATCATAAACACTGTAAAAACAAACACTGTGTACCCATACAAAAAGCACAGATGTACTGTCAAATGCTGAGTAATGAACAGTGGTCTTTCACAAGAACTCTGCTCGAAGCGAAATAGCCAAGGACACACTTCAGAAGAACACACACAAGACAGGGGGCGAAAAGCTGCTGGATGTGGTTTTAGCGGGAGCACTTGGCTTTTCTGTCTCTTCACAAGCGCACCGCAGAGATCTCAGGCCTCCTCCCACAGAGCTTGTGATGGTAAGGCCTTTCCCTCCCCTCAACACTAATTTTGGATTGCAGCTGGAGAGACGTGTAAGAGACCGTAACTGCCCATGACTGCAGTCTGCCATAGCTGCTATTATCTGTCATTCCCTCTCCCTGAGATAATACTGTTTGTGAGTTCATCCACCTATCAAACATTTAATAGCTTCACCCACTCCCTCGCTCGCAAAACAGGATGTAATTACGATGTTACTAGGGAAAGAGGTCGGAGGAAACTAAGATTGCTCCTGCTGAACCCAACCAAACAATGTTATAAAGTGGTTATGGTTAACACGTGAGATGTGTCTGATTTCTTTCCAGGAACAGAAGAATGGAAGCGGAATTCCCAGAATTAAGGGTTCTAGGTGTGCTGGACGTTCTAAATCCACGTATGTTTCTCTAACTTCCTCTATGACATCACTGCCTACATCCCAGTGTTCTGGAACAGCCTTATCATGGCTTTCAAGTCCATCAGGACAATAATGTTGTAATCGAAATGCATATGGAATGGATCTAGACACATCTTTCTTGAGCACAGCAGACAAGCTTTATGCATTACATTATGATTCATAGCATTCTCATTTAGATTCCTATGGCATTGTTTATGCAAATATAATATTGGTCTTTGAGAGATCACTGCTGTATGCCTGAAGTAATAATTTAGAATACCAGAACATGAGCGGGATTGACTAATCACCACGTTTTGACCTGAGTTCACCCTTGATTTTAATTCATTCAGAAAACGTATTCAAATGGTTCGAGATAAAAAAAATAATAATGAAAAAATCCCTCAGCATTTGGCTTTTATGTGATGAATATTACATCGGTGCTTCAAGGGTTCAAAAAAAAAATGACGTCCATTCTGACAATGGATGACTCAGCACTAACCACAAGTGCAAATAAACGCAGAGTGAGAAGAGGTCTGAGTGTCCGAAACTGTTTGGCTGATGAATCCAGGCTCAAATCATTATAGCTTTAGAGATGAGAATGCAAGCAGATGGGACACGCCATTCTATTAAAAGATTGCATTAGCATTATATGTCACTCTCTGGGTGTCATGCGAGATTCTGCATTTTTATGCGAGAGTTAGCCAAAATTAAATAATATTGGTACTGTATTTACATATAGTTTGATAGTTCTTACAATTTTGTTATTGGAATCAAAAACTTAAATGTAAAGATAAAAAATTCTGTTAATTATATATAAATTTTTTTTTATGAAATTGGATGGAAAGAGTCTAGATTCAACCAGCTAATCCAGTTTGACAAGGATTTTATTTTTCCAAAGCAATATATCAGTAATTAGTTAGCTAATTATGTAAGTATTATATGGGTGTTTCCTGTATAGGGAACTGATTCAGTCAGTTCACAGTTCAACTCTTTCATTCAAAAAACACTAACAATGTTCCATAGAAACAGATACTTTTCCATCTTTTTCTTGTGACTATACTATCAAATGCAATAGTGTATTGCTTTCCCCCTGCAATGACCAACTGTGTATGGCTTACATAAAGTGGAAAGGTCAGTCAGTTATAAAAGGTGGTAAATATGATTAGCTACAAGGGCTTCATTCTATGCTATATTCTTCTTGACATTAGCAGTCTGCAAAGCTCATGCTTATGACGTGATTATATAGTGGATGTCTTAATGTTGTAATGTTTCTTAATCTAGCTTCCTAGCTTGATCATTGGGAAATTGCAGATTGCATGTGATGTTTACCAAGACTATCTCTAGTCACACTTAGTCGGCCTAAACTCACAGAAACATCTAAACACTCCAAGTTTAGATTCCGCTAATATGGCAAGACCTTTTCACAGTATATACTTAAGTGCTACAGATTAAAATGCTGGAAAGGTTTTGCAGAAACAGCCAAACACTGAGGATGGCAAAGTGTACTTCAGTCTCTTTGTCCGAGAAAGTCACAACAATGAACTGTCTCCAGCCAAAAATACACATCCTCCCTCAGACTACAATGGGAGTATCAGAAAAGACGGAACTAATTGAGTCTGCCACCGATTTCTTCCGCTTTCCTTTTCCTTGCATGGCCTCCTCATCTACCTCTTCCTCTCCATTAGGATTCACTTTTCCGTTCTGTCCCTGTAGGTCCTTTGGGTCTATGAAGGCCACATGCCTGTTGAGCTCTGCTTTGTTTGCCATATCGTCATGCGTGGGGGTGACGCTGAGCATGGAGGAGTGGATACTGTCTTCAGGATTGTTCTTCGATTTGCCCTGGTCGGGACAGCAGAAGCAGCGACAGGGCGTCAGGTACAGATAGATAAGAACCAGGACCACGCTAGCCAAGCAGCCCACCAAAGTGGTGTAAGCAGTGTTGAGGCTGTCACCGTTTCCACTGAGGGTGAAGTTGTAGACTTTGACCACCACGTAGAGCGTTTCGTTGAGGTATTCACTCACGGCGAAGCAAGTGTACACACCTGAGTCCTCAGGTCGTATTGATTTTATCTCTAGGCTGCCGTCTGGGAGAACCACAGCGCTGTGGTTATTGCCAGGAGATAACACTACATTTCCAGGTAGCATCCAGGTCTTTAACATGTCCCGATGCCGGGTGTCACAGCCAAGGATGAGCGTCTGCTCCAAATAAGCTTCTTCGTCGGTTTCTTTAAACGTGCTGCAGTTCATATGAGTGTTGAGATCGAACAAACGCAGCACCCGTTTATCCGGGCCGGGATAAACACAGGTGTGGTCGTCCTTGAAGTCCAGTGCAGAATTGAGTCTTCGGATATACCAGTGAGCCATCAAACTGTACAGCTCGCAGTCGCAGATGAGGGAGTTGTTGTGGAAGTACAGCCCGTTCTTGAGCCAGGCCGGCAGCACCTGGAGGTCATGAATGGGGAGAACTTTGATCCGATTGGAAGACAAGTCCAACAGGCTCAGCTTGTCCAGTCGGTTCTTGTCCTTGACGAGCTCCAGGGGGAAGCGGGACACCAGGTTCTGGCTCAGGTAGAGTTTCTGCAGGCTGCTGAGGCCCAAGAAGGCCGTGCGGTCGATCTGCGAGATGTGATTGTTGTAGAGCAGCAGAACCTCCAGATGTATCAGTGGCTCGAAAATGAACTCGTCTAGCTGTCGCAGATTATTTGACGACAGATCCAAGTAGCGCAGTTGCTTTACGAATACGAACGCCTCCGAAGAGAGGAACGACAAACCGTTGTGGCTGAGCAAGAGGTTGTGGAGTTCGGGGAGTTTGTGCTTGGTCCATTGTGCGCGCAGTCCAGTTATCTCATTAAAACTAATGTCAAGCACGGCTGTGTAGCTTGGCAGGTCGGATGGAATCATCGTCAGGTTCATCTTGGAGCAACTGACAATGTTACTGGCGCAAATGCACATTTTGTGACAATTCAGCGTCGATCCTCTGGTCCTGGGGATCAGTGCAAGAATAAAGGACAAGCAGACAGCCCGCCTGATGCACCACTTAATAGAAGGGGGCATTTCTGACACGCAGTTAAAATGTAGATGTTGCATAAGTCATAAAATCCTCTTCAGTAATGCGGCTGTTTAAATCCTTTCCACACTGTTTGGAAGAACAGCCTGTGGGACTGATAAGGCAAATTTAGAGCTAGAAGACAAAAAAGAAACAAGAATGTTTACTTTTTTAAAAACAGAATTGCCTCAAAATGTTAACCTGTTCAGATCCAGTGCCCATTTCAATTTAGTATTTTCTTTTCTTTTCGTCATTTAGAAATCAGATCAAAGAATTTTTAAATTGTTATTAAGTGCTTATCTCATTTATGAACTTATATAAGACTTTAAATAATTTACTCTGATTTCTTTCATTTGATGTTCATTGTGAAATCCCATTGGGTCTCGTTTAAAAAATAAGGTATACTGACATGAATGTTTATATGTCTAATCTTAACCAAAATGTATTCAGATTATCTGCAGATCATGGCTGAAAAGTTATCAAATGGATATTTTGTATTCAAAAACATTGCCTGTAAAAAAGATAAATAAAAAGCAACAGACGTAAGCTACTGAATTACACAGTGTATGCACTAACATTTGACTTGTATGTCTCTCTGGAAACATGCCAAAGATGTGGGTGGTGTGGCACTGTGAGCTGGTCTCCCAAAAGGTGCAGGTTTGAGAGGACCATCCAAATGAACCATCCATGTAACATGCTTGGCCATGTTAGTGACATTTATTGTTTGTTTCTGTGGTAGTTATTAAGATTTTTTTTTTTTTTTTAAAGAAATTTAAAATCAACTTTATTATAGATACAACATATATAAGTTTTATTTATATAAAATCGAATTTTATATCGTTTTGAATGTCAATGTATTTAATATAGGCCTATTTAATTTCAATAGAAAATTAATTTTATTTTACGATATTTTAGAATAGGCTTTTACCTGATCCCTGAATCTTTCAGTACCATATCCAACATGTCCATTAAATGTAACTATCAAAGCATGTGTGATCATTATCTTTTTTCTTCTTCTTCCTTTTTTTTTTTTTTTGGGCTCTATGGCTGCGTTAATGTTGGTAACTGGGCTTTTAGAACATGTTATCTGGTAAAAGCTCATCATTAACTGCTCCAAGCTGGCATAGAGTCTTGGATCAGCAACAAACCAGCTACCATCTGGTCATAAGGTAGTAAAACTTGCTTGTTACATGGTAGCTTGTCAAGGAGCTAGCTTGCCCTATAATGAACAACAACTAGGATTTTCCAACAAGGTTTGTAAATAGATATAAAAAGCAGGGTCTTGTTTTGTGTACCTTGGAACATAATTCGGGGCCGAACGGGTTAAGGTAAAATGAATGAATGTGAACAGTATTGTCAGGACAAGCGCGCGCTCAACCTAATGCATGCGCATAGGTTTACAAACAAGCTCTGATCTATTCATTCAAATAAGAGTATAGGCGCACATGGCGGAATCTAAACAGCAATTCGTTTATTTATTTGTTCAAATTTGTATTTTGTCATGCCAATAAAAAGGCTAATTTGACAAACGCTAAAAGGCAAAACTCGTTGTAAATGTTAAAATTCTGTTTTATGGCCTCTCCGGACTCAACATGGTGTAGCATTGCACCATTTACCACCGTATGCACACAGTAAAACCCGTGATTTTAATGGGATAAAAAGAAAGAAAAAATAAAATAAAATACACAGTAGCCTACAAAACAAAAACAAAAAACTGCATAAATATATTAGCATACCTGCCTACCTGCATTTGTGCCTAAAAATGTAATTTCAAAGAAAAACATTGTCTCTTTTCACCCGTTTCACATCACAGCAGTGTGACACGTCTTTCCCATTTAAAGAAATAAACAACGGAAACGTCTAGGAAGAGGTGTAGACGTGTAGTCTTAAGAGAGACTGAAAATAAAACGTTTCCAGCTTGGGCGCAAGAGCGAACATTTTGGCAGACTCACCGATAGAGAATAACATGGGCAGGAATAAGATTACGTAAAGAAATAGACTCACTTAACGCCATAGCTCAGTACTAACCTCGAGATGTATCACCGCAGAGACACATGAATCCCTTTAGAAAGTCCATTTCCTATGGAGCACCAGAGTTTTTCTTTGATGCAGTGTGCCTGAACGGGTGTAAATAAGCCCGCCGCAGCGCACACACCTCTGATCATCATCATCAGCAGCAGCAGCAGCAGCATCTCCTCATGGGCGCATGAGCAGACCTGACACACACACACACACACACACACACACACACACACAACGGAGTCTGTGTCCGCATTGGCGAAGCATCCGAGGTCCATCTTACAGGCTCACTGGCTGGTGGCGGCGCGTTCTCGTTTTGTGTAGGCTACATTTAATTGTAACATTTGTGAGCACATGTAGGCTATTTAATTAAAATAATTAAATGATTTCTTTAATTAAAAAAAAGGAAAATATAATTCCCAGTCAAAATCGTAACGGGCGAAAAAAATAAATAAAATAGGCCTACATAAAATAAGTCAAATGTTTTTCGATTAGTCAAAGAGAAAGCTGCAAACTAGGCCTATTTGTTTATTTATTTATTTATTTATTGTCATTAATGATATCATTAATGTTCTTAATGACATTAATTGAATGAACATATTCATTTAACATTAATTTAACATAATTCAACTTCAACTTCAACTTTTATTTATTTATATAGCACGTTTACCCGCAACGTTGTTGCCCAAAGTGCTTCACAGTTACAGTAAAAAGACATACATATATAAAAACAGAACATATCAAGCCTAGCGGATGAAGGCATATTTCACACTCTTAAACATCTCCCTCACCCACCAGCATAATGAGATCAGTGTGTATGAAGAAATAAAACTAAATAAAAGTGTATACCTACAGTGTACACCACCCTTAACTAAAGGCTAAATTAAAAAGGTAAGTTTTTAGCTGCGACTTAAATATTTCTATTGATTGAGCTAACCGGACATGAAGGGGGAGGCTGTTCCACAACTTAGGAGCCACAACTGAAAAAGCTCGGTCACCCTTTGACTTCTTTTTAGAAAAGGGGACCGCCAGCAAAGATTGGTTCGTGGATCTTAGTGTCCTGCCTGTTGTGTAAGAGTCTAAAAGATCCACAATGTATTTTGGGGACCTGTTGTGCAATGCTTTAAAAACCATTAATAAAATCTTATATTCAATCCTGTACTGAACCGGCAGCCAGTGAAGATAAGATAGTACTGGAGTAATGTGGTCCCTTTTTTTAGTGCCAGTCAGAAATCTTGCTGCGGCATTTTGTACCAACTGCAGACGACATAGTTGACGCTGGGGGATCCCTGCATAAAGAGAATTGCAGTAGTCCAGTCTGGAAGTAATAAAAGCATGAATAACAATCTCCAAGTCTTTATAACTGAGAAGGGGTTTTATCTTAGAAATCAATCTAAGCTGATAAAAACTGACTAATTGAAGAGACTAATTGAAGAAATTACTCTGATTTGAAGAGGTATAGGCCAAGTCCTGACTGGACGAAAGGAGGAGCTGGGGATGGAGGAGAGTAACTTGCTCCTGAGCAACATGATAAAGCTGCTGATAATCCTGAATGGACCTTATATATTGGGTTGCTGTGATGTATTCCTATAGGTAGACGTGGATTAGTTGAGCTGAGTCTGCTAATGCAAGCTTGACTAACGTTACCTGCCAGACCTAATGCTACAGTTTAGGCTATGTATTTCCTTTATTACTTTTATATTTTATGTAAGCTAAAATTTTATTATAATATCAATATTAGAGCCATTAAAAGATAAATATCAAAATAAATGTGTCATACAAACATCAAGCAATAATCTCTTACGCAAGGGAGTAAATGTAATTCTCTTCCATGAAAACCCAGGAGAGTAGACGACAAGCTGACACTGATGCTCCTGCAGGTTTGTAATTGCACTCTCGCATACGTAATTGCATTAGTCCGGTCTTTAATTAATTGCCTTTTTCCTTTTGTCTTTAACAGAATTCCTCTCAAAACAACTTCCTATGAGTAAAAGTCTCTGAACGCATCATGCTAACTAAAAATGCCATACATAATTCCACAACTTCCCAGAATAGAGCCGCTAGACACATTTTAGCTCTTACTGATATCTGATTCTGATATTTTAACTCTAGCGATACTGAGATTGCTCTGCTTCTGCTTCTTCTCTGCTGACATGTTCTGTATTAGTTTATGTCGGAATAGCATGACTCTGGTTGGAGGGTTATTGTGTCCAGTTGGATGAGAGTGTGTTTGCAAAATTCATGTTCTTGCACTAACCATTGACACCGAAGACCTGCAAAACAGCATCAGGCTCTTTTTCTGTCGCACTTTTCTCTCTTAGTTTCTCTCTCCAGTGGGAGCTTGTGAACCGTTCCATAAATCTCAGTGCCGGAGAACAAAGGTGATCACAGCAGGTGGGCTGGAGATGTTGCAGCACTAAAGGATGAATCCATTATTTAAACCTTCCCAAATGCACAAAGATTTATTAAGACATAGTGTATGCTTCTCATTAAAGGATTGTAGAGTGATTATAACTAAAAAGAGTTGTTAGATCAAGCCAAATTATACATGCATTAGGTGAACAGAACTGAAAAGGAGATATTTTGAAAGTGTCTTAGTGTTTTTTTCCCCATACGATGAAAGTCACTGGGGACCAATCATTGACTTTCATTATATGGATAAAAAAGACATTTTCAAAATATCTCCTTTTGTGGTCTGTTCATCTGATGCATAATTTATGTATAATTTGGCCTACTTTTACATCTCATCAATCAATATATACTCTACAATCCTTTAATTAGAAGCATAATCATGTTGGTTTGGACCCCATTTACTTTCATTATATGGACAAAAACATTTGAAACATTCTTCTTTTGTGTTCCACAGAGGAAAGTCATACAGGTTTGGAATGACAGGTTTTTTTACTTCATTTTTATTTATTTTTTCATTTTCTGTTGTTTTAATAACCTAAATAAAATGAAGAAACATGGGAAAATATAATTTTAGATTTAATATGTTTCATGAACCCAAGACTATGATAGACCAAAAAGAAAAAGAAAAAAAATTGTGTCTGTTAGCTGTTACCAGACCAGGGTTGAGTGCAAGGGAAAACTGCCAGCAGGATACATCTTAAATTATTATCACTGCTGAAGTGTGAACAACCAACAAGATAAATTGGATGCCAAACAAAAACCATACATGGACATGGACAGACAGGAGCCGCTCATGCTAGAATTAAACGACTTGAAATCTGAAGGTGACACTGCACAGATTCGCAAGGATCCATGGGCTCCAGATTGGGCCTGAGATTGAGCCTTCATTAGCCTCATCATTAGCCCAGATGAACTGAAGAATTCTGTGTAGTGTGTTTTTGCAGTCACTTTCTTGCGTAATTAACCATAGTAAAATATCTAGCAGAAGTCAGCAGTCCAGTGTGTTTGTGCTCAGAATCATTAATGTTCAATTGGACTTCTGCTCCTGCTGTGGAGGCAACTGTTGCCTGGCAACTGTTGTGGTTTTACATGAGCCGTGGCAGTTGGGTTGCCCACCCTCTTATTGTTGTTGGGATGTCTGCTTAGCTGGGGTTTACCAGGGAGGAAGACAACAGATACAGTGAGAAAGAGGCAGAAAGCAAATTGCCCTTGACATTGCAATTCACAATAAAGAATGCTCACAGATTAATTATAAATTAGCATTGAAATATATTGACCTGAGAGAGATTGCCTTTCCTTTTTTTGGTTCTCGTTCTCCAACAATTACTCATCCCTCTAACAATAGCTTGAAATGCTTGCTAGTAGACAAATTGATCCCTGTGTTGTCTCCACAATGGTAAACAGAGCTGTAGTCAATGTCTGTGCCCCACCTGGTCAACACATGCAGATGGTAAACACATACTTTGGTCGCCGCGCCGGCAGGTGCATTTGATATCAGTCGTTGTATAGAAACAGTCAAACTTGAGTGAAAGGGTCAGTAAAAGAGATCAATAGGATAAGTTCACATCTAAGAGCACTGCAAAAAGCCTTTTCACTGTTTAATGAATGAGTATTTTTGTCTTACCTTCAGTAAAATATCTAAACATTCACAAAACTTTGAAATAAATAATGGTATCACTTTTTTTTCTCCCTATATTTGCAATGTTTTCTTGTTTTAAGCATTCTAAAAGCTAAAAACATGTTACACCAAAAAGAGGGTTAACAAAAAGTCATTACTTCAGTCTTCATTGTCACATGATCCTTCAGCAATCATCTGATTTGGTGCTCATTTCTGATTATTATCAATGTGGACAACACCTGTGCTACTTTGTATTTTTGTGGAAATTATGATTTAAAAAAAACAGGATTTTGATGAATAGAAAGCTCAAAAGAACAGCTTAATTGAAAGCGATGTCTTTTCTAAAATTAAAGTCACTTTTGATCAATTTAATGCGTTTTGCTTTGCTGAATAAAAGTATTACTTTCTTAAAAATAAAATAAAAAATCTTACTGACCCCAAACTTTTGAACGGTAGTATTCTCTGAAAATAAAGTATTATCTTAAACAATTTTTCTTCTCAATTAAATTTATCTTGTTTTCAGGATTTATTTATTTATTAATTATTGATATTATTAAGTAGGCTATTTTATGGAAAATCATTTGCAGTATAAAGAAATATCAGTTATTAGATAAATCTTTGATATTTCTTTAGGAGCGAATATATATTTTTGTTAAATGAGCTTGATGCTTTTCAACAACAGTCAAGGCTGAGTAACAACAGTCAAGGCAATGTGAATAACACATAACTCTTAAATTCACCAGACAAATGCTGGTTATTTATAACATAATTAGACGTAAAACTGACAAAGGTAACAATAGAGGAGCAGGTGTTTTATTCATGATGGCAGTATTTTCTTCCAGCTTCCAGGGAGATAGCTCAGTCAAAAAGCAGCTAAATGATTCAGAATTATCTTATTACTTCAGTATATAACTGCAGGGATTTTGTCTTTCTTTAGTGGATTAATGGATTTGCACTCTTATATGCTTGTGGCTTTGCCAGCTCCTCTAAGAGGTATTCGTTTAGAGCCTGTCTTACTCAAGATCTCTTAAATCTGTGGCTTCATATTAGTTCAAAGTGCACTTAAGAACCCAAGGAGCAGCAAATGCTTAATGGCTCATGTGCATTTTATATGCATATAGCACTTTCTCTTCGTCTTCTTCAAAGTTCACTGCTTATTGATGGCAAACTTCAAAAGTCTGAGTTTGTGCCAAGATGAATTTTGTCAAACTGAGTGAGACCCATGCATCCACAATATTATATTCCAAGTGCTAACGCAGTTTTCTGGATGAACAGAGCTCTCCCATCCTCAGCTAATAACTAAGATTTGTTCAAGCAGCTGGAGAGATTTTGCACCTGGTTTTTGGACCTAGCTGTTATCACTGGTGGTAAGAGACTGAGTATGCTGCTTCAAAGACACACTGCCAAAAGATTTTTACTGAGAGGCACACTGCTAGACATAGTTCACTCTCCCACTCATCTCTTCTTCAGTCAGTGGTTGCACTGCAAGCATATGTGAAAATAAACATTTCCCTTAATGAGTCTCAGGCTAACGCTCTCTAGGTCAGCATGAAGTGTATATTTCTGAGCCAAAGCTTTTGTTTTCAGTGTTTAAGGGTAAATTATAGCACTGAAAGATGGCAGACAGTGTAGCATTGGAATTCTGGTAAGGAGACGTTTAGGATTTTTTCCTCTGGCTTTTGGATCATTGCAGAAAATAAGCTCTGTGACCAACACAAGTTTATGATTCTTACACGTGTTCATCATGACACTCTTCACAAATGAACACAAGTTTAATTCATACATTTTTAAGCCAAAATACAAGAAATAAAAAGTAGGCTGTAAACAAACTTCTCCACTGTCGCATGACTTAAACGTCACCATTAAGCTTCTGAGAACTCTTTCGGTTTTTTCTTTAAAAATGTTTTCCCTGAAAGTTTGAGTTAGAATATAGCCTAGTTTGCGTGATTATAAACACGATGAGGCTGTAAGTGCGGACTAGTGAGTAGATCTGTTCAGTTCGACATTTAACCAAAAACCCATTCAAAAAACCCATTGACTGCAGGAGGGTGGAATCGGAAGTCATAAAATTCTAACATGGATTCTGGGTTTTGGCCTACGAAAAAATACATCATCCTTCATCTGACATGCTACCGACACACATGCAGACAGTATAAACACACTTTCAATGCTTTCCCTACCTTTCCCTCTGTTTCTTCTGATTGGTCCAGTAATTTGACTGCGGCTGCAAGGCTTACCAAATCAAATATTTTGATTATGGAAAGCAGAATTTTCTCCTGGCCTGAGATAAGTGAGATGTTACAGGAAATACATTTGGTCATGACAGAAGATTTACGAGCCATTTCAGGCCAAAAAAACCACATCCTTTCTCTCCAGTACAGCAGCATTCAATCAGGCTAATGTAATAACCCAGCCATCTATCCTCAGATGCCGTCTGCAGCTTTCATACGCTCTTAGATTTTAATTTGGGGTTCTATATAGAACCCTGCTGTTATTGACTCTGAGAGAAATGTCAATGACAAAAGAAATGTCTTAAATGATTGCATAATACTTTAATGTTTAACTGATTATTTAAAAAATAATCTATAGTGATAAAGTATGTGTACGAGCTGTTTAAGTCATAAAAAGTAATTAAAACTAAATCCATGAAATGATCCCCTGATGGGAAGAAGGTTATATAAAATCTGTAGGCCTGTATGAAACACCTGACAGAACCCTTTAAGGTTCTATATAAATGTTGTTTAGTAATATGCAGATGCATCTGCACATAAGCAGCTCACCTGTGTTTAAATGACCCCTGTGAGGGCAGAAGGTGTCTTATTTAACCGTTCAAACAGACTGACACTGTGTCCTGTTTCATTCAGTGCAGGATCAAATGTCCTGTTTCTTGCCTGTGTTTTTCGTGGACTGCGGTCTTTATTTATTTATAACTAAGCTTGAATAATGAAAAATAGGTGGGAAGTCACTGCAGCAAATGCGCCCAGGGAACATGAAACAGGGAGTGTCTCAAAGGCAACAGAATCATTGAAGAATCATGCCGTGTCATTTGAGTCGGTGCGTGTCTGCATGTGTTTTGTTTACCCTGAAAGATCCTTTGCTTCTTATGGCAGTGTTCGAAATAAAACATAAATGTGTGTTCCTTTAAACCACAGCATCCATATAATGAGAGTTTTCCTTACATCTGGAACAAGATATTGGCCAGATTGTACAAGTCAATCCTATGCAGCCTCAGGGCATATAAAGAAAAGAATAGAATAGAAAATAGGCAATTTGGTGGAATTAGGTGGTTCAGATAGCATTTGTTAAATAATTTTTAACCTCCCAATAACCTGTATATCCCTGTCTATCTGTCCACATTTTAATTTTCATTCTGATCTTTCTCTCGCTGACAATAGCAGATGGTTGTCTGCCAAAAGTTGCATGTTCTTAAGAACCGGCCCAGATGATTCTCTCCTGCTGTTATCCGTGACTGTAGACTCCACCCCCTCACATAATGACTAGTTTGATTATGCAATCGCTGTGTCCACTAATGCCATGAGGAAGAGTAGAATTGTGTTACTCTGACTATATGCTAATGTGTGCAGCATATATGGGGAGAATGAGTCCCCTATATTTCTGTACCTTCCCAGCATGCATCACTCTCAAGCATGACATTCAGCTGTCTGCAAGTTTGTGATGACTGAGGATCACAGCCAACACGTTATTGATTATTGCGCAATAAGCCGCCAAGTATTCTGACTGATGGCTAAGATTCCTGTGGATTTACAAGATAATTATCCCACTAATTGCAGGATTAATGGAGCCCATTGTGAAGATGCACGAACATGTGGCACTGTTACGAGAAACTCAACAATGAAATTTACCATCAATAGACCTGAGATGCTGTATTTAATTTGACACAAATTAAAACAGTGAGTGACAGACTCACAGGTTTTTAAAATGTTGTTCTGTAAAGCCCCTAATTTATGTCTAATTTTGACAGCCCATTTTTTCTGTGTTCCATACTCATTGAACAGATATTTTGTTTAAATAATATAATATAATATAATATAATATAATATAATATAATATAATATAATATAATATAATATAATATAATATAATATAATATAATAATTATCAATATAATTCTTAGTTTATGTAAGATAAAATGACTCTTTAAAGATAAAGTTTATTTGGTTATAAAGTAAAGCTGTCCTGAAAAGTCTCCATTGGGTTGAAGGGCAAACGGATGATTGTACCTCTAAAATTGATCTAAAAGCAGAGAGATCTTAATTTAAGAGTCCCTTCGGATCGAGCTCCGTGTGATGGGAATGTGTCCCTGAAGGCCCTGGCAAATATGAGCTTATGTAATCTGAACACAGACTGTGCATGCTGTAATGTATTTATTCTGTTGCAATACCTCCACATAATCATTCAGCAGGAGCTGCAGATTTGGGAAGATTTCATGCGCTTAAGCATTGTATTATACTCATAATAAGTGAAATCTCTCTTTCACTCTCCTGTACTCTGGGAACAGTTCCCTATGTATGTGTACACTCGTGAAAAAGGCACATTAAATGCTGTGATCTACACATTGAGATTTTTTGGGGGGGATTTTTGTCAAATAAATAATTTTAGCTAAAAAAAAAATAAATAAAAAATTGTGATGAATGTATAATAATATAGTATGTTGTTGCACTCCATTGAATTTGCTGCTTGTAACAGGAGAACAGCAGCTTGAACAAGTTCTCTTTGTTTATCTTCATAGAGAATGTTAAGAAATGAAGAATGATTCTTCCTGTCAGTCCCACTCAGTTATATTACACTGATTTGTTTCATGCTGTTAAGTAAAGCTCTTACTCAGCTGTAGTAATCTTGTGCTCCGCTACACAGCCTTGTGGTGAGATTTAAGGGCTTTAGTGACATCCTTTCCCCCACATTAATCTTTGTCATTCTGTGCTATACAGCCAACTAATACAGAAGCAGATTCTTAGAGACAGATAAGATTTAGTGTCTTCCTTTATTGTGGAGGTCTCTTAGAATATCGGTTCCATGAATGTTTGCTTCCTATATATTCTTGATAATCTCTCGGATATAGAGCTGTAAACCATAGGCACACACAATAATATAGCTACACAGATAGATAAAGAACTAACCGTTTAAATATTTTGAACACAATATACTTAGTGCTACTTTAAATAATCAATAAATAACTGCAGTGGGTTAGGCCTATTGTATGTGCTGACAAATAAAAAGTAGTTCTACACTTTTAAAATTAATTTACCCTTTAGTATTTTGAATCATAGTAGGCTATATAGTTGGCCTAGCGTATTATAATATTAGCCTACTAAATGATCACACAATTTACAATTATCATATCAATAGTCCAACTAGTGGTTGTTCCTTTTCACACATTCAAATCTATCATGTTATAAAAAAAAAAAAAATTCTGTGAAAATAAGGGTGGGAACTGGGAACCAACGAGATTTCCTTATGGTGTCCCACTTAAAGGCACAATAGCCTATGTATATTTTTTTGCTTTAAAAATAGCAAAAATCACTAATTTTTTTTAGTTGTGTACTTACATTATCCTGACTGTTTCCAACAACTTTCAAACCAGGAGAAATTTGTAATTTAATTCGAGAAACGTCTCGTTTCTTTATTTCCGTTTTGTCGCCGTCAATGGCGTCATATCCGCGTTGTGCCTGGTTTCCGCTCGTATTGTCATAGCAACCAGAGCTATGAACCAGAGCCCTCTGATAACCAAAGCGTCTGACGCGGACAACTTTGTAGTTCGCAATGTCTATTTGCACGCTGTTGTTGTTTCGTTCAAACATTATGGACCATGGCAAGCAGACTTTGGATACAAAAGGAGAACTAAAACGAGAATCAATATCAGCGCAGTGTTTTCGAGATGCCTAGACTAGAGCTCCCATAGACAGTATATAAACGAGAGCTCCACGTCCGAGACTTCGACCGCTCCTACATGTAACGTTACTTTATTAAACAGGTGAGCACATTTACATAAAACTAATCAATGTTATATAGTTCAACAATGATAACATGTTAGAATATGATCTGTATGTTATTCTAATGTTGATCTTGCTTACTGCTAGTCTCATACAGACAAACTAACACATACATTTCAACACATTCAAATGCAGTTTAGTGTGCTAGTGTAATGTTAGACCAAGTGAAACAGCGCTGCGTTACCTCACAAGTTTAATTTGTCTAATAAACTGACCTGTGAGTAGTAATTCTGCGTGTAGTTCCGTAGAATGAAATGTCCATATTCCTTTTATATCCGCGGGACTCGCGTCGCGTGTGGAGCTGATACCTGTCTCTTAGCAATCCCGAACTGCTTCATATCACAGTCATGATAAAAGCATCGATGTATTCAGTCATCCATAAACATTATTAGATCGGTCGGCTTGACGTTGACGACAAGATCCATAATTCTTAGCAAATGTTGCGTCATCAAACTACGCCTTTGTTATTGTAAATAGGTTAGCGACCCCTAGTGGCGAAAGATTCCATACTGTCCGTTTAAATTGCTGCGCTAAATGTAAACAAAGAAAGTACTAGCGCGTAAGATTCGAATTTTGGAAAGCCTAAATTTTTAGTAACGACTTAAATTTCGGCCTGTTTTTCACATAAATGTATCTTACGACGTCAGAAGATTTGGAAAAATGCACACGAGAATCACATGGACTACTACTTTTATCTGTTTTTTGGAAGTCACATATTTGAGGCAACGTCAGGGTGAGTAAATGACAGGATTGTTCGAAGCAGTTTTTCCCAATAATTGTAGCTTCTGTTTTGTCCTTAATTATAAGTAGCCTATAGGTTTTTTAATAATTAAGATAGACTACCCGTGGGCAATATAAAGAAATCAATCTTAGATCAGGGAATTGTATGTGACTGGCTGTTTGTTCTCAGAGAAAAAAGCTGGTCAACATGCTTGCTGTCATAATGTTTATAAGCAGCCAACATCTAGCCTAGGCTATCTAAAGTGAAAACCTCCATCCTGCTCTTTTCTCACAGAAACACACAGGTGCACATATGGACTCACTCTGAGGAATGAGATTAAGCATTGTGATTAAGGTGTGTGTGTGTGCGCGTTCATGTGTGTTTTAATCCGCGCGTGTGTGGATTTGTGCAGAGTGAATGACCAAGGGTCAAAAGTTAGCTTGTCATGCTTTCATGAATGTGAAATCAGCTCTTTCTATGAAATGCTTTTCCTGATTATCCTGGAAAGCAGGGGAGCATGTAATGCTTCACATCTGATTTCTTTTGTGAATGCTGTCTATTTTATGGTTTTGAATGTTTCTTTTTAAAGGATACATTTGTATAATTTGCACCATTAGAGTAAGTGGAACAGTTTTCTTTTTGTAAATGCTACATACATTTTTACTTGCTGGAGTACAATTTAGTCGCATACAATGGCTGTATAAATCCTTTTGAATAATAAGACACTAAAAATAAATCAATCTTAAATGTGTTTAAGTATTTAAAAAAATCTGCCTACAAGGTGAATCGATAATGTTTACTACACAATAGCTCACAATAACCTTAGGATAACCTCATGATTCAGGTAATGAAATGTAGCTAGCCTGTCAAAGACTGCCAATAGCCTTGAGTCTTTGTGTTGAAGGCTCTGTTCAACAAGCATGGAGTCAAGCCGACAATTCATTGAGTTCAGCGCATGATAATAACCTCCCTCCTGCATACTAGAATCCTCTTCTGTAGTCTCAAACTCTTGATTTTTCGTGTGGTGTTGAATTTCAACCTTTGGTTTTCATTTATAATTATTGATCCTTGGAGGGAAATTGAGCAGCTGTTCCATAAGTTGATAGATCTGACAAATTTGAGTTGACAATTTCACTTTGCTAAATAGCTAATAAAATAAATTAAATTATGCATTAAATTATGTTTTATGCATTTTCTGAGAAATGCATAGTGACATTTTCCACCTTTTTTAAAATAATGTTTTTGATATCAGTCTTTCCACATGGTTCAAATAAAAGTAAGATTGTCTTATAGTCCTTATACACCGTTTTAAATTTGAGTACGATTTTTTTTCTTTTGAAATAAATTAATACTTTTATTTAGCAAGGACACATTCAATTGATGAAAATATTACAGTTTCCACAACAATATTAAAGCAGCACAACGGTTCAACCTTTATAATAATCAGATTTGTTTTTTAAAAACTGAATGAATTCTGAAAGATCATGTGACACTGAAGACTGGAGTAATGGCTGTCATCAAAGGAACAAATTACATTTAAAAATATATTCATATAGAATTTTTTTTTTTTTTGTAGGACACAGTACTGCACTTATAAATAACTGTTCGGCACTTTACAAGGCTGTATAGGACTTATTTAGGCCTTCAATGTTCTGAGGTGGTTACGACCTGAAAAATCTTGATATTTTCAGGCATCAATGGCATCTTGAGAATGGGCCTGTTCTCCTAAACAGCTCATTAGTCAAAGGAAGCCTAGACTAACAGGATGAAACACCTTGCGGTATTCTGGAAGGGGTCATACCATGCTGCAGTGCACAGTTAAATCACTTGGGATCCCATAACTGAACCAAGGACATTTCACCCATACAAAACACAAAGACACATTTACTGCTTTTTACTGAAACAATACATATTGCTCACATAACTAATGAAGTTTCTTTGAGTGTTTCAGTCTAAAGTATCTTGTCTCTGTCTAGGCTTTTTTTATTAGTAACCAGAGCAACCTTTTGATTGATATTTTAAATCAAATACATTTGTTTACAACACAGATTGTCTTACAAATCGTAATATTGGAATAATACGTCATTTTAAGAATATGTGTTTTAGTTATAGATATGCTTTTTTTCAGATTCATCTATATAATTTGGATTATGGTTCTTCAGTTTTCCTGTGTTGGCTAGGGTGCATAAATATCCACAACCCTCAGCATGCCGTAAACATGGGCGCCCCCTAGAGAAAATTTGAGTAGTACAGGCAGCTAGAGAAGTGCACAGTCATCCAAGACAAGCAGTCTGTGAGAACCGTCCACTGTGTAGCACTAGACTAAACTCAGTCATTCTGGTGGTAACCTGATCATACCCTCAGGTAGGGGTTAAAGAGGAAGCAGTCCAGTTTGAGGAATAATCACAGTATAAAACAGACTCTGTTGCTCTGCTTGTCTGCCATCACTCTCCAAAAGGCTCAGCAAACATTTCCCATCGTACTCATCTTACAGGGCTTTGGTAATGGACTGAAAGCATTGAGAAACAGCCACTATAAACACAATGGCTAATGATATTACTGCTCATTTTCTCTCCATTACAGTCATAATGTAAGATGAGCTTTTTTATTTCTGCAATGCTCAAATTTAGGCCACTGGAATATCTTGTTTTTGATTAGTTCCATCTAATTTAGGGCGCACACACATTAGGAGTAGTGAACACCCACATAAACAGCAAACCATGGACACACATCCGGAGTAGTGGGCAGCCATTTTGCTATGGCGCCGGAGGAGCGATTGGGGGTTAGGGGGCTTGCTCAAGGGCACCTTAGTCATTTCCTTCCAGTATTGAGAATCAAACCTGCAACCTTCGGGTTACCAGTCTGACTTTCTAACCATTAGGCCACGACTTCCCAAAATAATAAAATCATATAAGTCATAAATCATATTAGAGTTTACCTAATTTCTTCAGCACATTTCCTTCATAAACTAAATTCATCCACTGTGTCCTCAGTGGCTCAGATGCCGGGAGTTGGTGGTTGCGGCGTGGGTGACATGTTGTATTTGTCGTTTTGTTCGAATATTAAATAAGTAATTGAATTAAATGATCATTCACATCGAATCATTTTTCAATTAATTGATGAATTGATTGTTAATTTAAATGACGATCCATCAGAATTTGTGTAAATTAACATCCCATATATATATATATATATTCATAACATTACATGAACAACTAGCGTATAAATAATTCCTGCTACATTGCTAAAATGAGCATCAGTACTACAATGAGTAGAAGATTCTGTTTATCTTTTATTGCAACCTCAATTTCTTTTTCTGTCCTTAATAGTTTTGTAAAATACTGTGCATCCATTCAACTGTTAAAAAGTCAGTTCCTTAACATCATCCTCCAGTAAGTGATCACTTTAGCTGGGAACAAAAAAACTAAACAAAAAACAGCACAATTAGTATTAGCAATGGAATCTGACATTCTCTGAGCTGAGCCTTCAAAACTGCAAACGCCTCTTTGTTTGCTCATCTAGGTGAGCTTATTTGCTAGTGAGACCCTCATAAGCAGAGCAGGCATTGGTATTCAGCCACATATATGGCAATTAAAGAAATAAAGTCCACAATCCCCACACAGCAAAGTCAAGTTAGCAATATGTCAAAAGAATGCCAGACTGAATTTGCCAGACGTTTTCCTTAAGGTAATGCAAAGTAGAATGATGCAGAGCTTGACATGGGCTCATAAAATATGATATTGAGAATCGCTCAATGACCTTCTTGTGTTTAGACACGACGTATGGAGTCACTTATGAGGGACTCACTTGTGAGGTGTGAAGTGCTGCAGGTAATCATAATGCTCTGAGAATCTGATTCTTTGAGAGGGAACTGAATGAGATGCTCTTTAGCTTTATCTACTTAAGGTGTCTCTGCATTTCAAGATGTTTGTTAATTTGCTCTTTGGTCATGCGGTTTTCACTGGCCTCTTCATCTAGCTCTCTCTGAGTGCATCTTCTCATTCATTAGGTTTGACATACTTGTTGATCCAGTTGTTACAGTTTTCCTCTTAACTCCGCTCTTCTCTATCATTTGTCTTCCACTGTTAGCCAGTTCCACTCCTTGACTAGTCATAGAAATCCTGTTGATCCGTGTCTTTGGTTTACTTGAACTTGTAGATGATGGTGAATGTGGTTTGATGCAGCTGTAGTCTCTGTGCAGCTATCATGAGGAGGATCATGGAGTTTTGTTTGCTGATACCCTACTTCATAATCACTATGATGCCATTTCCAGTGGACATATGGTCAGCATTGTACTTGCTAAAGTCTCCATATTGTCTAAAATTTTGTCCAGTCTGGTTTGAAAGACCATAGGTTATAATAGAATGCATTCAAAATGCTTGCTTTCTTAAATGCAGGTGACCCAGCTAAATGATTCAGTGAACTAAGTCGGCATTGTACAGACTTCAGACTGTATAGCCTAAATGTGTAAAGGAATATGTAAATAATAGTTATAACAATTTATGTAAACCAAATACAGATAACCTACAATTCAGTTGCTGAAACCTAAAACAAAAATGGGACATTCTATGGTCTTGTTGACAAACGGACATGTACTCGCAGAAACCATTGTAAGTACACAAGACCGTAAGTGCATATGAAGTGTGTTATTTTAGACAGCTAGGTCCAAACACATTCCCCTAACCCTTTCCATGTTGTGCATGCAAAGCAGGAGTAATTCAGTGATTAAGACGGGTTATCTATTTATTATTTATAATTGTTATTATCTCTGTAACAGGAATTCAGACCCCAGGGCTTGTCTTTTCCTGGTTTTCTATAATTAGCCTACAGTTTCTCTGTGTTGTTCAGGCATTAATGCAGTGAGTGCAATCCTGTGGACTTCACACAGGCTCCCCTGGGCTTTAGCTGTTGCCAATGGATGCACTGCCTGCTCTATAAAAACCAATTAAAATAATTATACCGACTCCCATGCAGGCAGAAAATGTGCCCTTTTAACACTTATTAGTGGCATTATATATAATGCTAAAAATGTTTTGTTAAGAGATATTTGGCCTCTGTCAAACCTTACTGAAATCCCTTCTTTTCATTTTTGAATGTATTTTACATGAAATAACTAATTCTTTGAAAATTAAATTGAATTATTTTTAGATAAAAAGTATTGCCTAATTTACTTATGTAAAGAACCTGGTAGTTTGATTTGTCTTATCTCACCTAGTGGAGTCAGCATGTCTCCTCCAAAGGGGGTGAAAAAAGGTGCATGATGTTCCTTTTAAGAAAGATGATGTATTTGAGTGCATGCTGGATTGATGAGAGGTGATGTGTGAAAAGTCCATCCGACCAGCAGGGGCTAGGCTTGTGCTGCTGTGTGATTGCGTGTGTATGATGAAATGCGGTACACTTTCCTGCTCTCAAGAAACTGTAAGTAGGTCAGAACAAGAGAAGAGCTGCTCTCTTCATCGCTACCGAGGCCCAAAGAGGCAATCATCAAAAACAAGTCCCTAACCATATCCTGCAGTCTTAAACGAATAGCAATGTCAACTCAAACTCACTGTCGTGATTTCATCTAGAATGTCCAGGGTGATCAAATGGTTGGCTGACTGTCAGAACAAACACAAAATCTCTCACCATTTGATCACCCTTGGCCATCACTTTGGAAAAAAGTTGAAGTCTGTAATTGTGGCCATGACAATTGTCAGGGTACTTATGATTACACACATACAAACGCTCAGGGTCATAAAGAACTAACATCTCGCAATGATTCAAAAATACTGCCATTAACCTCACTTATTTCAGATGGTGAGCTAAACAATTTGTATCATGCATTTAAGATGTTTTTAATTTAATCATTTAGCAGATGCTTTTATCCTAAGCGACTTACAAATGAGGAGAGCAATAGAAGCAATCAAACCAACAACAGGACAACAATATGCAAGTGCCGTGACCAGTCCCAGTTAGTCCAGCACAGTACATGTAGCAAGTTTTTTTTATTTTTTATTATTAGATATTTAATAATAGCTAAGTGTTAGTATTAGCCTAATGGGTCAAGTGTTGCCGTTTTCAATATGCGTTTTCAGCAGTTTCTTGAAAATGGCTAAAGACTCGGGTAGAGATGGGCAGGTCTTTCCACCAGCTTGGAACAGTCAGGGTAAAGATCCGTGAAAGTGATTTTGTGCCTCTTTGGGATGGAACCACAAGGCACCGTTCACTTGCAGAATGCAAGTTTCTGGATGACACGTAGATCTGAAGTAATGAGTTTAGGTATAGGGGTGCAGAGCCAGTGTTTTTTCTGTAGGCAAACATCAGTGCCTTGAATTTGATACACGCAGCAATTGGTAACCTGTGGAATTTTTGGAGGAGAGGTGTGACGTGTGCTCCCTTCGGCTTGTTAAAGACCACTCTTGGTGCAGCATTCTGGATCAGTTGCAGAGGTCTAAAAGTGCATGCTGGAAGGCCTGCCAAGAGTGCATTACAATAGTCCAGTCTGGGTAGAAGAGCTTGGACAAGGAGTTGTGTACCATGCTCTGATAGGAAGGGCCTGATCTTCCTAATGTTGTATAATTCAAATCTGCAGGAATGTGAAGTTCAAATGATCATCAATCACAACTCCAAGGTTCCTGGCTGTCCTGGATGAAGTTTCTTTGCAAGGTTTACATCCAGCAAGAAATGTCTGTCAGGCAGGCCGAGATGCGAGCAGCTACCGACAGTTTAAGTTGGAAATTAAATTTTTCCTCAATTTCCTAAGCTCAAAAAGTGAATAAATGGATTATAACTACTGCATAAATAAAATTTAAATTAGTACCATAAAATCCCCTGAAAATACAAAATATTAAATATTAAACATTATTGAACTAAAAGTATAGTAGCCTACATTCATTTCACTGAAATAAATTTTTAGATTGCCATGCGATTGCGAAGAGCACCAAGGGGTATAGGGTAAACTCGCCAAACTCTACAACTCGACATTTTTAGTGCACAAGATATTGGTTTCAGTACAAGAAGTTTAAAATAAAATATTACTCTCTCACACAATAATATTTCATTTTATTTTAAATGACAAAAGCATTTCACTTAAGATGTACATCATTAAATATAAAAAGTCTGGCTGTGCTTAATGGGTATACGCATCTTTTAAGCACACCCCTGTTGCCAATAAGCTCACAACATGTTTTATTAAAAATTCTTTAAGAATAATAGAAAAATGTTTTTTATTGAAGGTGCAGAGTCAATAAAAAAATAAATAAATAAAAAGAACACTAAAATCAAGCACCAGATCTAAAAGATCAGATCTGGTACATACGCAGTCTACTTGCGTCGCATTACTCACATAAGTTGAGTAAAAAAATTTGGCCAGAAGCTAGTTACTTTACTTTAAAAAGTTTTAAATATGAATAGTTTTCTTACACAAACTCATGGCTTTGCTTCATTATGGCCTTTATTAACCCCCCCGCAGCCATGTGGAGCACTTTTATCAAGTCTGAAAGAAGAATGTCATGGATGGTTTGAGGGTGAGTAAATCATGGGGTAATTTTCATTTTAAAGTGAACTACTCCTTTAAACACCTCTGATTGGCCATTGCGTTCACATGCTCAATATATATGTCTGTGATTGGCTACAATGATCAAAGCTTCAAAAACATGTTGTCTTCACCGAGCGCTTGCACAGAAACACATGGGTGTTTGAAAGCAGACGTCTATCAGAGGATCCCTGATATATCCACTGATAAACCGATCCGCTGATAGACGCCTGCTTTCAAACGCTCCCGTGTGTGTATGTGTAAGAGCTCCGAAGTCACACTAGAATAACAACACTAGAATAAACTATAGTTCTGTCTAGATTTTGTCATCTTAAGGCTGTGAAAATAAGCTATTAATTATTTTATAAAGATTAACTTAAAGTGACAACCATCAGTTAATATTTAAAGTCTGTTTATGAAGTAATTACATCGACGTTCAATGTGGATGAGCTTAAAGGGTAACTCTCGCCAAAATGCAACCTAGGGTCTTATTGTTAATCTACCCGAGGCAAACTTTTGTTTAAAAGCATAATTAGAATGGAAACGCCACTTTTAAGTTTGACCGTATTTTCGTTTTGGTCAAATTGCCTTTTGAATGCATGGGGCACTTCTATGATATAGCATCAAAAAGCACTATTTTTAAAACACTAAGAAGGCTCGACACAACATGAAACTTTGCTCGAAGGAACAGCTGAATTTTAGTATTGCTTCTTATATGAGCATCCTTTTTCAAATACAAGGTCAATATTGATTTTCACTAACGACAAAACAACAAAATTATCCGTGAATTTATATGGAACTAAGCTTAGGAGCTTTCCATCTTTACTCTCTTCCCTGTTACGTTGCATTTGTAGATCGACTATTTTTGACTGTCAAAATGCCTATATTAGGATAATAGTAGGATAATTAGTAGGATAATACATATATATTTGTTTTTATAATCTGAGCTCAAAGATGGTAGTGTGCTTAAAGGACAAGTTCGGTATTTTACACTTAAAGCCCTGTTTACAGATCGTATCTGATGAAATAGAACGGTTAAGATTAAAATTTGGACACATGCTGCTGTCCCGAGAATTTTAGGTTTATTTCGCTCCCCCCCCCCACCCCCACAATGGTTGTCTATATGCACTGGAAGATTCCGTCCTAAAAACACATTAAACTTTCGTTTACAAAGACGTGAAACTCACCGAGTGGTCAGGGGGTGTTCACTGATATGTTCCATCAAAAATCGCTGAAAAAGATGCATTCCAACAGGTTTTATCGTAGTTTTTGTCCAACTCCATTGACTTAATAGGACGTGCTGTGAGACCGCAGCACCTTTACGGTATTACTCCGCCGCTTCTTCTTCTGCTTCTTCTGTGTATTCAATGAAATGCCCGTGGTTTGCTTGCAATTGGCAAAGGTGCATTATCGCCACCAACTGGGCTGGAGTGTCTATTATTCAAGCGCTCAACGGAAGAATCACGGGTGTGACGCGTTTGGCAAAATAGGTCCACAAAAGCGAAATAAACCTAAAATTCTCGGGACAGGAGCATGTGTCCAAATTTTAATCTTAACCGTTCTATTTCATCAGATACGATCTGTAAACATGGCTTTAAGTGTAAAATACCGAACTTTTCCTTTAATGGGCACTTGAGCTTAATAGGTACATTTACCCTACACAATCTTTACTTAATTAGAATTTACCGTTTCCCAAAATCTCTTGACTCGCCATACATATGAATAAGTACAAAAAATGATGATTAAAGGTAGGGTAAGCAATTTCGGAGATGCTAGCAATAGCAAGCTAGCCTTGAAAGCTTAAGATCCCATCCTCCTTTCAGAGCGCCGTCCAAAGCCTCCTCTCATTTCTTCTCGATATGTGAGTAACGTTGGTTTCATTGTGTTTCACAGAACTAAGATATGCTCTGTATTTTGCTTGAATATACTTCTGTGTCATCTTCGCTTGTTTGTTCATTTGCATTATTATTATTCTAAGACTGGAACATCTAAACCTCCTCCACCACCCGCTCCAAAAGTGTTTACGAAAAGTGAGATAACATACTCCTAATATAGGGTTTTTCTTTTGGTTGCCCTTTTAGATCCTGCTATAACCCCTTAATCTTGTCACATTTGTAATATATTAGTTACTTGGACTATTGTGTTATGTAGGGAGCTGTTCTGTGTTTGATTTTTTGGGATGGAAGGGATGACTTTGCCATCGAAGGAGTAGAGAAGCTAAGTAACAATTAGACATTCGACCTGAATTATCATAGTATAGCACTTGTCTTTTTTATTATTATTAGTAGTAGTAGAACTTATCATAGTAACACTTTTAATTAGGGATGCACCGAAATTTCGGCTGCTGAAAATTATTGGCCGAAAATGGCATTGCGCACTCTGCTCAGTCGCTCACGGCCCAAGCATATACCGTTCATGCTCACCGGAAAGGCAAAATC
This sequence comes from Leuciscus leuciscus, assembly GCF_965113295.1. Taxonomy (NCBI): domain Eukaryota; kingdom Metazoa; phylum Chordata; class Actinopteri; order Cypriniformes; family Leuciscidae; genus Leuciscus; species Leuciscus leuciscus. Next base: position 14,618,671 of record NC_138737.1, read on the forward strand.
CGCTAAATAACGTGCCGACATGAAATTTCTCTGGACTTGTTTCTGTTTGCAATAGCCCTACTGTGTTGTAACATGGTGTGTATAGCCGTGCTGGGCAACTCTGGTAAGATTACACTATCCTCTTGTTCACTGATCCTCTCCCTGCTATCTGCTCACATGCTCTGATAATAATAGCTTTGTAGGACTGCTTTATTTTGATAATAGGTCAAAAAAGTAATCTGTTAAATCTGATTCTGCTGCATAGAGCTGAATGAAGAATAATAGCCTATATTGATATTTAATATTATTTTAATATAGGCCTATTTTCTGTCCAATTTTTGTGTTACTTGAAATAAAACTACATGGTTATTTAATTTTTTTGTCTAACGGTTGTGTGCTTTATTCCAGGCTGCATCACAAGTCAGATTGTGAATTGCTACCATTCATAATTTAAGAACATAATAAAATTAAGAACAGTAAGGACACGGTTTGGAAATCCAGGGATGGAGAAGCGTCCCATTGGCTCTCCATTCTAAAATATAATTAAAATAATAAAAAATTATAATTTAAGAATGTTGGCACTGGCACATGGCAACACTATGAAATCGAACAGCAATCCTTCACAGCTGTTACCCAATTTCTCTAATCTAAGAGCTCCCCCTGCAGTCAAGTTACTCTACTGTACAAAAATGAAAACATGAAGACTATTGTTTTGGTGTAGCCTAATAAAAATGAAATATCTTTCATTCCCACATTGCTATGTGTATATATATATTTTTTATGCATTGTTATGGTTATGTTATTTTACCCAAATACAATGCATGAAATACCTTTTCATTTTTAAATATCTACTGGTATCAAACATGCTTTGTGCAGAGACGGATAAATGATACTGAGTAATTTTTCATTTAAAGAAATGTATAAATGCAGCAGCATCACTGTCAGCTGCTGATAATTGGTGATACTAAAGATATTAAGGATGAGTCATACCTCTTTGATAAGTGTATGTGTTTATTTTTGGAGCGTCTTGCTAAAAATACAGTCGATTATAACTGGCTGTCGCACAGGGAGATGGTTGGACTGTTATTGCTCAGAGGCAGCCTAGAGTCTATGGTCTCCTGAGTTGTCATGGAGACCATTGTATTTTGCCTCTCCTGTGATTGGTGCTGCCGGGTTGAGCAAGTATATGCTATTTCTGTCTTTTTCAACACCTTCAGCCTGCTGTCTTTCTCTGCCTCCTCACTCAAACATGAGTGTTCTTGTTTCACTCCATTGTTATCTTTCCCATTCCATTAATCCTTTCAATGACAGTAAGCCCACCAAGCGTCTTTCCATGCGTCTCGCTAATGATCTATTGATTCATTGATGTCGCGATCCAATGTAAGCTGCTGTACTGGTTGTCCACAAACAAAGGGAGGAAGACTCATGTCAGTGAACTAAGAACCAGATCAAGTCATGCATCACTGTGATCGCAGATCCAGATCGGCCAACAACAGCTCCATGCCCCTGTGGCTGTGTTTTCTCTGGAGCAAAAAGTTACAAAATCTCAAATGAAAAGGGTCTCAAGTGTCTGAATGCGTTGCCTTGCAAGCCGCAGTCTCTCAGGGCTGATCTCCCAATGCTCTGTTTACATAGACATAAACAGCAGGGGAGCTAGAACAGTTCATCCTCTAAGCTTAGCTAAAATGAAAAATATTATTGTCATAAATGTTTGTTTTCCTCTTGAAAAAATTCACAGCACTTGTGTTATAATAACTAAATGTGTGTGGTTTCTTGCGCTAAAATTACTGAGACTATATCGTCTTATTGCAAGTCCTACAGTCCTGTTCATCGTTCTATCAATTATTCATAAGGGTTTTATTATTATTTCTTCTCTGGGTGAGTTTTACTCTCACAGAAAGAGAATGTTACGTCCAGCTGTTCGGTTTGTTTCGGAATTTCTAATGGGTTTTTAGATGAGCAGTTTTTGATTTTGGAGTAAAGTAAGGTCTGTGGTAAACATTACTTGAAGCGACTGTCGTGTTTTGTTCTACAACATAAATTACATACAGTTACACCTCAAACGTGAACTTTGAAGTTGCTACATAAGGACCAGTGTTGGTTGTAATCCATTACTAAAATTAAGTACTGTAATTTAATAACTTTTCCCTTGAAAAAGTAAGGGATTCTATCATTTAACTAGTGATGTAATTGCATTAAATCCTATATAGACTATAAATAATTCTATATAAAACAATAGTGGATTAATCATAAAAATGTTTTTGTTTTTTTATGTGTTAAAATGTATGGTTTTAATGTAACATTCCCCCTTTAAATACTTTAGTCAGTTCAAGAATAATTTGAATATGCAATTTTTTATTATTTATTTGAAAGAATTAAAAGAGCATTTTCATGTCTATCCTTGTGTTGTTTAACTGGTTGAGGTTGATATGGGATTTAGAAAGTAATTGCATAGTAATAAGTAAGTACAGTAATCTAATTACACTGTTGAAGATGTAATTAGTAACTAGTAATTAATTACTTTTTTAGAGTAACTTACCCAACACTGATAAGGACTACAAAATAGATGTCAGTTTTCGTGCATTCTCAAATCATTTGTAGTCCTTATATATATATATATATACTAATTAATGGTGGCCTTGACTAATTAATGACATAAAAAAAAGGTAAATTAAACGCATTAAAGTTGGTAATATTTTTTCAAACTTGTCAGTTTGTGGCACATCTGCATTTGAGTGGCATGTGCCACTGTAATACCAGTGCTATTGTATGTTGTTTATCACGCAAAGTCAGAAACTGCCCATTCTAGGAAGGATGTGAAATAAATCTATAATGAGTCAGCAATTGGCATGTGCCAGTGGATAGTGGTATGTGTCACTAAAACTTGTGACGTGCCAATGGAGTGCGTCATGTGCATTGTCACAGAAAAATTCTAATTAATTTGTTAATCTTTTTTTTTTCTTTTTTTTTTTACTTCAGTGTGAGTTAGATTTCAGTGTTCTTGTGATTTTTAACCATTGAGCATAATATGCTCGCAATTAGGCATTGTTTATCTGATGCTAATAAGAGAATAATGATGCATCAGGAATTTGTTTATTTGCATCTGCAGTTTGTCCGCTTTACTGAAATAAATAAATGAGTCATTGATTCATCATTTCAGTAAGACATCTCCATATGCGATGTGAGATTTTTGTCCAGTGGGACAGAGATGTCATTACATCCTGAAGTGCTGCACTGTGGGAAATGTGTAGATATTTAAAATGTAACTTGTTTTGCTTTCTTTTTTCTTTTTTCTACTGTATTTTGCATGATTTTTTTTTTAAATATTGCATATTTTTGTCTCTAATTAAAGGGGTGGATGATTATGATTTCACTTTTCTAACTTTATTTAGTGTGTAATGTTGCTGTTTGAGCATAGACAACATCTGCAAAGTTACGACGCTCAAAGTTAAAAGCAAAGGGAGATATTTTCTTTTACAGTAAGTAATCGTTTTTTAAGGACTACAGCAAACGGCTGGTATGGAGTTAGCTTCCTCCCGGGTTAGTGACATCACAAACCCTAACATTTACATAAACCCCGGCCCCTGGAACATGCAAGCAGTGTTGAGAAGAGGAAGAGTTGTTGTGGTAGAGCACATTTGGGAGTCTACTCAAGCTGTCGCATCCGTCTTTTCACATTTATTGCAATAGAATGTCACTGTAAGCATCTTACAACAGTTCTTACACTAGCGATTTAAAGATTAGAAAGAATAGTTATGAAAGAATATGCTAATCAATGACTTGAAGATAGTTAACTCCACATCAGCTACATAAATTCATCAACTAACCATTCAGAAACGTCCTGTTGCATTCTACATGTTGTCACTTCTTGAGTGTCTCCATCATTGTCCGACTTCGGTTTGACCATAAAAGGCAGAACAGTTTCTGACATTTTAGTGCGTGTCTGCAAGCTACCTGCTAACACACAAGCTCTTGAAGCGCTACCCTCTGTTCCGGGAGCAGCAGCTCATTTGCATTTAAAGGGACACACACAAAACAACACATTTTTGGTCGCCCTCAAAAAGGGACAATTTTAACATGCTATACTAAAACTTCACATACACTGTCTGGGGACATCAGAGACTTATTTTACATATTGTAAAAAGGGGCATTATACCACAAATGTATTTATTTAGATTTTTAAATTTCAGCTTTTTTGTGATTTACTTTTTTCTCTTCTTTTTCCCCCTTAATCCTCGTGTAAAATTTCCATTTGAATTTTTTTGCTCTGAAGATTGAACTTTTGAATCTCTGTACACCTGCTGTCTTCCAAAGGCTCATAGCTTTGTAATTATTTTCTGCGTGTTCCAGGTATCACCAAAATGACAAAACCGCTGATATTTTCTCATAGTCCCTTTGTGCCTTGGCAGACTTTGCTACCTCAAACAAACAATAATCAGGGTCTCATGAGAGGGATTTTAACGGATTGGACACAGAGGCCTAACTGGAAGAGATTGAATGAGAAAAAGCGAGCGTGTTTCCTTGCAACACCCCCCATGGATCCCAAGAACCTGACGTGACCCGTACCGCATCTCATTTGTGCGAACGTATGCGCCTTTGAGCCTGTGGACAGACGCGGTGGGAACGGGAGGGCACTAGGACCTGGTGATGCGAGGAGGGTTGCCTGCCTGCCTGCATCCCTGTCTCCTCTCCATTCTGCTCTGCAGTTGCCCTGTGCATGTGTGTGGGAGAGCACATGTTTATGTGTGTTTGTGTGGATGTGTGTGTGTCAGAAGAGGGGCAAGAGTGGGTTTCGCACGGCGCCGCCTAAAGAGACGGCGCTTTTTGTTATCTTTCTGTCTTCTCAGAAGCGTGAACATCAGCCTGACCACCTGGACCAGCCGCCTGCCTGAAGCATCGCTGACGGGGGAGGGGGCGATCTATCTCTCTCTCTCTCTCTCTCTCTATCTCTGTGTTTGTGTGAATGTGTGTGTGTGTGTACATGCGTGTGGGTGGGTGAAAGGGTGAGGGGCGGAGAGATGAAAGGGCCAGGTGAGGAGGGGTGTTGGGTACCTCTCTCTCTAGCTTTCTCGCTCTCTCTCTCCCCCTCTTTTTATCTCTCTCTCACTGTCGTGCGACACTAACCCTGGAAGCTGAAGAGGAGATCCTTGCTGCTGGACCTCTCCACTACAGGTACGTTCTCCTCATCTACATCATGTGGAGCCACGGTTCCTTTAGCTCTGCACCTCCACACCGACGCCTGTTTAAACTTGTGCATCGTGGATGACAGGCATATGGTGTAGTATTTCCAGACGGACAAGTTGGAAATGGTTTTTAAGATCTCAGTCTTGCAGTTAGACTTTTCTCAGGTCTTGCTTTGTAGGCTTTAGGCTCCATTACCAGGCTTGTATTCATGTTTGTTTCATTTCGTAGGAATCTAAACCAGCGGTGGCCTTGAATGATGGTGTTGACATACATGACATATGTGTAATGTAGCACTGAATCAGCTCACCTCTGGGGATTATGGGGACTGTTTGGTAGCAGACAATAAACTCTGCACTCAAAGGTGTGATAGTGGATTATATAGGTGATGACAGCAAACATCATGTTTATAAGTTGTAAAGTGCCAGCATTGGTCACCCTGAGGGGGAAAGAATAAGAAGAAGGGAGGGGGAAAACACAAGGTTTCTGAACAACAGAGCTAGTTTTCATCGCAGTAAGTACTGAGTCATGTGCATATTACGGGGTCATATGTTTCTCATCTTGTTAGTTGCTCGCTGATTCTTGTCTCACAAAGTGCAGGAGGGTTCACAGAAAGTCGACCATTTTAAAATGCATTTGCGGTTCCTACAGCTTCATCTCGGCCCTGCAGATCATGCATTAAGTACATGAACGCTAATCTCAATCCTTTCCTATAGAAAGTGCAGGTGCTTTAGGGCTTCATGACCCACACTGTCCTTTTTAAAATCCTTTACACAACCACAACCCAACAAATGTATGAAATACACTAAACACTGAACTGTGTTTATGTTTCTCATCGTGTGCAAGGGTATTAGCATCACTGACTGATGATAGCATCATAGAAAAGTAATTTTCATGTTGATTATTTACGCCATGACATGGATAATGTATATTTAGGTTTCTAGATAACAGATCTTGACACAACGGTTGATTATTTCTCTGTACTACTTATTATGGAGCTGTAGTGACCGTATAATAAAGGCAAAGCTTGTCAGATAATTAAAAAATATGGTAGTGACATCTAAATTAACTACTTTTATGATTCAAATATGACTAGCTATACCAATGAAAGTGACTTTTTAAGGGCCGTAAGTAGAATGGCTCTTTAACAAAATGGCAAAAGGAATTTATGTTCACGTTAAAAGTGTAGTTTATTTTTTATTTTTTATTTTACTTTTGTTCAGCAAGGATGCATTCAATTGATCAAAAGTGACAGTTAAGACATTTATGATGTTACAAAATATTTCTATTTGAAATAAAAGTTTGCCATCACAGGAATACAATAAATTAAGTTTTAAAATAGATTAAAATAGAAACAAAATATTTTAAATTGTAATAATATTTCAAAATAGTATTGTTTTTACTGTGTTTTGGATCAAATAATTGCAGCCTTGGTGAGCTTACAAGATTTATTTCAAAAACATAAAAAAATCTTACCGACCCAAAACTTTGGAATAGTTGTGTAAATATGTTAATGTGACTACAATTAGTCTTAGCATTGTGCACTTGCTCAGAAGACAGAAATGATGTTTCATATGTGTTAATCGCTTTGTGTCATGACCAGTATTATTGGTCAGACTAAGGAAGACAATAGCTCAACTACTCTGTACATATAAAAATCTGCTGTACATATAAATGTAGTCCATGTTGTGAAAAGCCCTATTCGCACGGGATAAGTATTACCTGGTGACCTCTAGTAATTTGTAATAATTGCGGAGGTTGTCTGTGATCTTAATTCCGTGTCATATTTCGCCGAACACAGAGGTCCTGTGATAATATTAGTCCCGTGCGAATTGGCATCTCTGTGATTTGGCGGGGTCGTATATAATTTTTTCAAGGTTTTTGTTTCCTGTGCGCTTTTTTATTCATCTTTCGTGAAGAATGGAGGCTGCGTTGGAGTGTTTTGATAGTATTTTGGGTGCTGGGTCATGTCACTATAGGCTACACCATACAACTATACAATTTGCAGAAAGAGAAAGCTGAAAACCATCAGAAGAGCAAAAACAAAAAGAATGATTAGATGGAGATGAATGACTAGCAGCATGCGGTAAGGAACATTCTTCTGTTTATGATATATCATACAGCTAGACCTATAACGACAAGACATTTCCAAGCAATAGCCTATGGACATCATATCCGGCAGATAAGTCAGTAAATTCGAGTAAAATCACAGGCTTCACTTATCCCGTGCAAATGCGCCACACAAAATTCAGATGTGGGTGGGTAATTTCTAAATCGCACGTGGTTCCAAGATAAAACTAATCCAGTGCGAATAGGGCTAAAGAGAGGCTCACAATGTTTACATTTTTCAGTGAATCCAGTCTACCAATTGATTACTTGTTTCTGCACATTTAACTGTGAAAGAAAGAAGTGTTTTATCAACAAAGTACACCCTTTATGGTAATATCATGCCATATTTAAAAAATTGTGGATTGCCTAGCACAAAAGAAATCCTGCCCTAGTATACTAATGATGCTGGCCTAGTTATGTAAACATCACAGGTTTAATCCAAGGAAATTATCTGGAAAGTTATCTGGAATTCACCAATCACTATTGTGTCCCTTCATCTCAGGTATATATATATGGAAGTGATTTTCCATATTTTATGGCATTTTTTGAAGTTTTTGTTTTGTTTTTTGTAATTAGTCCGTGGATGACAGTCTGTGGATTAGTGTTGTTTTCACTCAAAGAGTTCGTCCAAAAATGAAAAATGGCGTTATTTACACACCCTCATGTTGTTCAAAACCTGTATGACTTTTAATTCTTTGGAACTCGAAGACATTTTGAAAAATGTCTTAGTATTTTTTTTAATCTATACTATGAAAGTAAATGACAAAGATATTAGACAAAAACAGTTGAAACATTCTTCAAGATATTTTCTTTTGTGTTCCACTGAAGAAAGAAAGTCATACAGGTTTGGAACAACATGAGGGTGAATGAATGATGACAATTTTAATTTCGGGTGAACTATCTTTTTAACTCTAAACACTCTGCTGTTTTGAGTATTAGTATTTTTCTTGCTAACTTCTTAACTCTAAAGCTAAAAAAAAACTTAAAGAAGAAGAAGAGAAGGCTAAAAAGTTATCTCTATAATCATCACAATCAAGCTCATCATAGTCATGTGAATTATCATGCAACTGTAGTTCTAACTGCTTTTTGTTTGGCCAAACCACAGTTACAATACCTTCCAGGTACAGAATAGTCCCTTCCCTTCACTACTTACAATCAGTTAACCATGCGATCATTGTGGTCACGAGCCTTGGGCAGAAAACAAAGTCTCTATGCTTACAGAGATGTCATAAAACAACAGTTTATATCTGAATTAGATATTCTTTTGAGCTCTTGTCATAACACTGACCACATTGTGTCACAAGGGAGAGTTTGTGTCCTCAGGGAAAAACTGGATGGATTGATGCTGTGGAAAAAACAAAGCTGGTCCAGTGTTTTTACAGTACAATATGATATCGTAAAGTTGAGAAATGATGCATGTAAGGGTAGTGTGCATGGTGCGGTTATGACCATAAACACAGACCACATGATTGCAAACAGTTTAAAGAAATTGAAAGGGTGTGCTTTCAGCATGTATGTTTGTGTAAATCAGACATTAAGTACATTTAGAGTTGGGTATAAACAAAAATTTCATAACTGAATTTGATTCTGATTCACAAGCTCTTGGTTCAGTTTTGAATTCAATTCAGTTTGATTTGATTCTGATTCATTTGGCCATATTTCAATTATAATATCCATTTTGCTTACATATGAATGTATGATAAAACAATAACTTGCAATGATAACTTATTTTTGTTCTAAATGGATTCATCAGACTAATTAAAACAGCAAACCCAATTTGTTATTCTTTTTAAATGATTCATTAAAAGGACTCTTAAAGAGTCATTTGTTTTTAAATAGAACTACACTAGTTGTGCTGTATGTTTTTTGATTCACTAAATCAAGAGTTCATATGTGTCATTGTTTGTGAACTGGATTGTGTTCTTTTTTTGCAGCTCAATAGAAAGACTGCCATTATTTTCATGCCATTATTTCACTGTACAGATCCTTTTTATCTTGCCACATTCAATTCTAACCTCAAACTCGGGTTAAATATGATTCGTTATGTTGTAGTGACTTATTCCTCAAAAGTTGCTTGCTAATATTATTGTCTCTTTCCACAGTTCCATCATGTCTCATTTAGAGCTGCTGGACATTAAGCGCGATGGAGCGCCAGGGACTTCAGAGGTGAATATTTGAAGATGAAACTGGACGTTGCGACACTAATCTGCCCCAACTCCAGAGTCTGACCTCTACCAGCATGCTGTAACGCAGACAGGACCTCATTATTGAACGGTACTGCTGGATCCCACTCTTCAGCAGGGGAGGATGGGTGATAGTCCCATGAAAATCACCTCCGCCCACAATCCTTATTCCATCCTCTCATGGAGCATACAACCACCTACAACGCACTGTGGAACATCACCCACGCCACCTCTTGGCGTCCGAACGCAACCCAGCCTAACGTCTCAGGACTGAGTGTGCCCAGAGATGGACACCTACTCCAGACGCTCGCCCTGTGCACCATGCTCCTGATGGACATACTGGCTATAGTGGGCAACTTAGCCATCATCACCGTCATTGCCAGGACGCCGCGACTACGCAAATTCGTGTTTGTCTTCCATCTCTGCCTGGTGGATCTCATCGCGGCCCTGGTGTTAATGCCTCTGGGTATGCTGTCAGGTCAGGGCTTTTTCAACAAGGCTCTCTGTCAGGGTTACCTGTGTCTAAGCGTGGGACTGATCAGTGCTGCTATCCTCACTATCTCAGCCATCAACGTCGAGAGATACTACTACGTCGTTCATCCCATGCGCTATGAGGTGAAAATGACCATGGGCCTGGTGGTTTCGGTATTGATCGGAATATGGATTAAAGCCATCCTCATGTCCGCATTCCCTTTACTCGGCTGGGCGCTTGAAAGAGAGGAGACGGGACCGGCACTGGGGAAAGTTATGGGAAAAATTGTAGAACCAAAGAGCTGTTCGCTCCACTGGATGGATGGAGGGCCCCAACGACTGGTGTTCATGGTCCTTTTTACGCTCATGTACTTCCTGTGTCCAGTGCTTATCATCTTTGTGGTGTACTGCAACATGTTTAAGGTGGCCAGGGTGGCCGCCATGCAGCAAGGCCCAGTCCCCACGTGGATGGAGACTCCTCGGCCACGCTCTGAATCTCTGAGCAGCCGCTCGAGCATGGCGGCCAGCCTCAGTGGAGCTCGAACCACCCCTCAGAGGACATTCAGTGGGGGCAAGGCTGCAGTGGTCCTAGTCGCTGTAGGAGGTCAGTTTCTTGGGTGCTGGCTGCCTTATTTCTCCTTCCACCTGTACTGCGCCGTCATGCCGTCCTCTATCGAATCCCTCGCACGCATGGCCCAGCTAGAGGACGTGTTCACCTGGATTGGGTACTTCTGCTTCACCTCCAACCCTTTTTTCTACGGCTGTCTGAATCGACAGATCAGGGAAGAGCTGGCTAGAAACCTGGCCTACGTTTTCAAGTGGGGGCGTCCCGGTGAGGAAGAGCAGCTGCCCAGTCGAGAGGCTTCTATCGAGGAGAACTTTCTCCAGTTTCTTCAGGGCACAGGTTGCAATATGCGGCCAAGGAATTCCCAAAGCATCTCCATCCCTCAACAGGAAGAGGACAATCCTCTCTCCACCGAGCTCCACAGGCCGTCTGTCGACTTCCACATTCCTGGCCAGATCATGGAGGAGACCTCGGAATTCATAGAGCACCAACACATGAATGATCTTAATATATCAGACAATTGTATCAAGACTAAAGCAGAACTGCAAGGTTGATATTTTCAGACGTGAAATCTTTATTTAATGTATCATATATTGTTGCCATGGTTTACCATTGGATCTTTTTATACTCTGTCCAAGAATTTGTACATAGCTTGTTTTAATTTTTTGGTTGGTAGATTTCTGTCATATTTAAAGCATCGTTTTTCTTTTCAGGAGAGATGTTGGACTGATAAAATGAGCTCATTCCAGCACATCACCGCTAGACAGAAACTTATTTACATGGATTCAGCAACATTTGTCCAAACAATGTAACATGGAAGCACCATTGTGATGTGGAATCTGTATTCAAAAAGTGGTATGAACCGCAAGTGGTTGATGTTACAAATTTTTAAGGCTCCTAATGTTAATTCAGACAACAAATAAGTATAAAATTGGTTAATAATTCAGAATTGTAACAACAAAATTTGGAGCATGCACTAATATTGAACCAAGGTTGTTTGTGTGGTGGGTAGATTCTAATTCTTTAGTTGCCATAAAGTTATGGCCGTCCGCAATGTCATAAAAAAAATAAAAAAAATGTTTCTTTCCTCAAAAATGAATTAAAAAAAACATTGAAACATATAATCTGTGGTCGTGGTGGTGGTATGTACAAGGACTCTCATTGTTCAAAAGTTTGGGGATGGTACGATTTAAAAAAAAAATTTTGAAAGAAATCTCATACTCACCAAAGCTCATTTGTTTGTTTTTTAATTAGATTAAAAATGAAAAATAAAATAAATAAAAAACAGTAATATTGTGAATATTACACAATTACACAATATTACAATTACAATATATTTTTTGATTTGGTACTCAAGAAACATTTCTTATAAATATCAATGTTGAAAACAGTTGTGCTGCCTAATATTTTTGTGGAAACCATGACAAGGTTTTTGAGACTGCTTGTTGAAAAGAAAGTTCAAAATAACCATTTATTTGATGCTTTTGTAACATTAATGTATTTACTGTCACTTTTTACTGAATAAAAGTATTAATTTCCTTCACACAAAAAAACAGTACTGTATATTCAGACAAATCGAAGAAAGATGTTGAAAGTGTTCACAATCTGCGAACACATATACAAGTGTATTCTAGTCATTTGAACAATAAAGGGCACACAAATAAACAACTCTGACAGATTTTGATAAATTCACAAATTGGAAATGTTCTGAGAGTTCATCAGGATGCACATTCATACGGCAAGACTTGCAGATCAGGCGTAGAGATACAATCTCGGGTTAAAAAAAAAAAAAGTGTTTACAGAGAGTAAAAACTGCCTCTGTTTATTCAGTCACATTTTCCACACCTTGTGATATGAAGATGGCGGCTTCCACCCTGGGGCCTTGGGCTTGGTGAGGCACCTGATCCACAAAATGGTGGGGCCAATCAGATAGTCTCTGACAAAAGGTTAACAATCGGGTCAGCTGCAAACATGTGCCACTACAGATGTCCTTTGAGATTTTGTACTTCTCCACCCACTCCCATAAGATAGAAATATTGCTTTTATTTTTTATTTTTTTTAGATGTGATGAAGATTGTACTACACCTGAGGTATTTCACTCACTAGCAGGTTTCACATCAGATGGGTTCTCCAATATTGGTAGAAGATAATGGCACTTCATATCTCTCTCCTCACTGCATTGACCATAAGAAAGTCCAGGCAGAGACTCAATGATCTCAGCTGGCTCAAAAACAGAATGGTTGCTAAATATCTTAAAGAGAGTTTGAGAGAAGATATAGTGTAAGATTCATACCTTCTTTGTTTTATTTCAATCTTTTTTTAATCTTGATATATCATTAAAAATGTTTTTTGGACATGGTACACAAAATGTTTTGGACATGTAGCATGTTATTTGTACCTTGACCATGTACAGTCGCTGGTACCACCACACAACTTTTTAAGGAATTAAAAAGTGTAGCATTTGTATCATGAAGTTTGTCTGAGATTCATTTCTCAAATTCTGCCACAGAATGAAATTCTCAACGTTATTAAAAGAAGCTGTTTTGTTTCTTTGTCGTTCTTGTGATGCAGACAAGACTCGTCTCACTGTCAATGGCCTTCTGTTTTGGGGTAAACTACTGTGTCAGTGCAGTGCTGTGTTTTGCCATAAGCAGAAAGAGCTTGTTGTGGCCTCAGCATACAACAGCAAAGTTAATGTCCATATAACCAACTTAGGTGGTTGCTTTTTTGGTGGTAGCTGTTTTAAGAGATTGCGGTGCATGACAGTAAAGACACAAGATTTCAGGTTTCAGATTTTCCCTTGTAATGACATTATCGCTGGTTGTTATTTTGATGAAATAAAGAGGAGAGAAAAGTACACTGGGTCAAAAAAGTAACAAAGCAAATAAAATGTCATTAAAAGAAAGAAAGAAAAATTGAGGCACAATCTTAATTACTCACTTAATAATGTTGGGTTAAAAATAACCCAACGAGTAACCCGTCTATGGGGTGGTATAGCACCTTCCCAACTGTGGGTTATTTTAACCCAATACATTTGGTTAAAACCCAGTTGGGTTAAATAACCGAACAGTTAAGTTAACTATTTATTTTTATTTATGACATTATTTTAATAAATAAAATACACTTTGATTCGAAATACAGATTGTTTATTTGTATAAAACAATAAATATGTCTCAACAAATATATGTTTTAATTACAAACTAAATATTGGCCATTTAATGTAAATATACATAATTGTGTACATAAATTCAAAATACACACGTGTACATACAACATACGTATTTAACCCAACAGCCGGGTTATTACTAGAAATTAGCCAACGATTTAAAAATGACTCAACATTTGTTGGAGAAATAACCCAACATAGTGATGTGTAACCCAATGGGTGGGTTCAAAAAATAACCCAACGTTTTTTATTCATGATCTGGGGTCATAGGATTTTGTAAATACATTTATTTAGCAAGGATGAGAAATTATCGATTTACTTACTTAAATTTACCGGAATCCTGCGGAAAAAAAGAAAAAGAAAAAAAATGTATCATGGTTTCCACAAAAATATTGTTTTCAACATTGATAATAAGAAATGCTTCTTGAGCAGCAAATCATTATATTAGAATGATTTCTGAAAGACACTGAAGACTGGAGTAATGATGCTGAAAATTCATGCAGTTTTACCATCATAGGAATACATTGTAAAATATATTATAATAGAAAACAGTTATTTTAAATTGTAACAATTCTAAAATCAAATATATGCAGCTTCAGTGAGCAAAAGAGACTTCTTTCAAAAACATGATAAAATCTTACAGACTTCAGTGTTTAAGTGACGATATTAGTGTATATAAAATGTATTATTTTAAATATATATATCTTTTTTTTTTGTTAGAATTTTATCATTGACATGAATAATTCTATAGTTTTTGATTTACCTCTTAGACTTTTGGCTGTATAAAAGAGATACCATCACAATCACGTTAATGCTGTTTCACTATTAATAACTGCCTTGGAGGACATCTCGAAATAACTCAGTAAACTCATCTTGACAGAAAAGCACCGAAGATATTATTTAGGAGGGCAAATGCCATTATCAAGAAATACAGTGCCGAGAGTCCACAGCAGACGATGAAAACATTCACTATTTCACATTGTTGCTCTATATCTCTCTTCTCACCCAATACCCCCCACCCCCCCACACACACATTTGTCCCCAAAATATAGTTAAGTAGGTACACACACACACACACACACACACACACACACACACACACACACACACACACACACACACACACACACACACACACACACACACACACACACACACACACACACACACACACACACACACACACACAAATATATAGATATTCACATTTAGTAACATGCACACACAAACACTCATGCAGACACACACTCATGTGCACAAGCGCGCATCAGTGCGACTCACTTTGATGTTTGGTAAGTAAGAGGGAGACCCCTAGTGGTGAAGTTCAAACAACCTGACCTTTTAGCTCTGCTGAGAGATGAAGGTGCTGAGTGCTTTGTGAAGTCATTTGCAGCACTGGGGGAGGTTGCTTCTCAATGCTGATTAGAGATCAGTTTGTGTGTTCCGTCATATATCTCTCCACCCAGAGAGTTTACAAAAGTTGGTTTGGACTGTACTTCAAAGTCAAGATAATGGCTTTCATAACAATCACTATTCCAACTGAATTGAATTCCTGGTATCATACTGTTATATGTGTCTAACATTATTTGCTACAGTATCAAAATGTATCCCATAATTAATCAGTCATAGTAATATAAATCAGTAATATAAATACATTATTTATACCAGATCAATTACAGAGGTAAAGCCCAACTGGTGGTATCACCTACTAGATGAATAGATTAATAAATAACGAGTAGCCAGATTTCCGTGATCTTAGACAGGGGTGGGAAATTCATTAATGGATCCCAGTTCAAATGGCTAAACGTGTTAATGAATAAAGCACATTTTGGGATATGCATCTGTGTAAAAGTATCAGTAGCCTATATTGGATTTGATACCAGCTATAGGAACTGTTCTTCCTGTTCTTAAGTCCGAGATCCATAGTGAAACTAAACAAATCCAGACTCAGCTCAACTGTGATTTAGTGGCGGAACACAGGCTTTATTCTCAACCACTGTGGGACTTGGTGTTTCCATGGTAACTTATCCTCTGTGACATTTCTCTGGCTAAGGGAGTGCGTTCATGAGCAAAATACCCTTATCATAACCTGCTGCATTACTTTACAAAGCAACAATGCAAAAGTTTGTTTCTCTCTCGGTAAGCATGCACTGAGATGGCATGGTAGTTTGTATTTAAAAAATTATAACAATTTTAAACAAAAGTCTGAAAGTTAAACTATCCTGTTGATTACAATCAGTCCAGATTTAAAATAGCTAAATAACTCAAATGTCCTGCAATACTTTATCTAATTCATTTTCCCAGCGATTTTGTTAAAAGTCATTTCTGCGGGGGCGCCCTTGCATCGAACATTGTGTAGACTCTTGATCATGTCTTAACGGAGGCTAGAAATTCTTAAAGGGATAGTTCACCCAAAAATGAAATTTTGTCATCATTTACTCACCCTCATGTTGTTCCAAACCTGTGTGCGTTCTTTTTCTTCTTCTTTTGAACACAAAATAAGATATTTTAAATTTAATGGCACCCATTGACTTCCCTAGTGTTTTTTTCTTTTCTTCCTACTATGGAAGTCAATGGGTGCCGTTAACTGTCTGGTTGCTTTAAAATATCTTCTTTTGTGTTCAACAGAAGAAACTCATACAGGTTTGGAACAACATGAAGGGTGAGTAAGTAATTACAAAATTTTCTGTTTTGTGTGAACTAAAAGGTGAAACTCACAAAGAAAAAAATAATAATAATAAATTACAAAAAATCAGTATGATATGATATTACATTTTGGGTTTGAATTGGATTACGTCTATTTTTATTTATTTATTACTTATTTTTTGTTTGTATGATACTGCCTTGCATGCGCCTCTGCGCATTATATTTTACATTATATTTTCATAGTGCCTTGAATCTTTAATCATGCACTAAAAAGATTCACTGATTTGTTCAGTGATCCTTTCATTACGCCATGGCGACAACGTGCCTTTTTGTGTTATGAGCGAATCGTTTCTTTTAAAAAAAAAAGGCAATAAAAGCCATATTACGTTTCATTACAATTTGCGTGACTAGCCTACAAATGTACAAAATATTATAATAACGCTCTTACTCATTCATTTCAGTCGTTTATAATCAGTATTTTTTTACACACTAATAATCAGATCCTCGTTCAAGAACGAGATAACAAATTAGCCTAACGTTACATCATTCGATTCTGGCGCTCCGATTTTCGTTTAAACTTAAAACTGAATCGTTTGTGAAATGGGCGTGTTCGTTCAGTAGGCCCAACCAATAATATTTCTCCCTCACAAGTCGCAGTCGATTTCTGTTGGTTCGTGTGTCAGTCAAGGCGAGAAAGGCAGGAAAGCAGTCACACGCTTCAAGGGGGAGAGACTTCTACGAACCAAACATTTGATTCAGTGCATGGAAGTGAACCAGAACGATCCGTTCACTTCAAAGATTCGTTCAAAAACACCGAATCGTTAACAGTAACGTTACCACTGTGATCCACTTCGAGACATTTAGCTATATGGTTTGGATACAGTCTTGGATACCGTTTTTGCGAAAAAAAAAAATTAACCTGGCGTTCAAAACAGACCGCAGAGCCTCATCGATGGAAACTTTTTAGTCACGGAAACATTATTCTTCTGTGTTACTGGTTTTGGGTACTTTGTGCTGTCCCAGCAAATGTAGTTGCAGCGGTCAAGTATTGATGTTATCAGAGCTGCCATTTAACATGTTTTAAAGGATCTGTTTTCATACGCTGGCATCACGTGCAAACCTGCCAACGCCTTTTCTCTCTTTGGCTTCGTTATTCTTCAAGCTCTAAGATAATTACAAACGCGTTCAGTTTTAAAGGTGTTTATTAATTGTTTTATAAACGTTTTGCAAAATGGGTTGCACTTTAAGTGCTGAAGATAAAGAAGCGATGGAGAGGAGTAAGATGATTGATCGAAACCTGCAAAAGGACGGAGAGAAAGCATCCAGAGAAGTCAAACTACTGCTGCTCGGTATGATAAACTTTCTCAATACCAGTATTCAATAATTCATGCTATGTTGCGCGTACAATGTGTTTTTATTTTCTGTTATATCTCTGTTTTAAGCGCTTTAGGAGCTTCAACTCGATTGTCTTCATGCAAAGCTGTCCAAAAAGTGACATGAACTTATCACTGCAAATATTCACGTTAATACTACAAAGGCAGCAACAAAACTTAAAAATTCAGCTTAAAAAGGTCGACAACCTGATGAATAGGCTATTCAAAACTGTGTTCATGTGGATTAATAACAGTTGATTCAGAATGTGTTGTGTTTTTACTAGCCTTGGCTCAGTGTGCTGTCAAAACATGTTTCCCCGTGGAAATCCTCCCCCGGTGTCCTAAAACATCCATTGAGCATCACCTTTATTTAGGCTATTACCATATTTTACCTACACCATTTGGTTGCTCTGTATGACATAACCAAACCCACTCTCACACACCCTGGAATCACGGCAGTGTGATGGAGGAAAATAGCGGAAAGTAATGGTGTGATTGTGGCAGTATTCCAGCTATAAAAGCGTGATGGAATGCAGAAGATAATGGCTGTTTTGGACCATTAGAGTGACAAAATACTGGTGTTTTGTCTGTCTATTTGTTTTTGGATACTTTAATGGTAGCATACCAATTTTCAGAGACCGAACCACCCCATATATTTACAGAGCAGGTAGTCAGCTAGTGTACAGTAATATACTGTAGATGGTGCATAGTAACTAGACACAACTCTCTCAGATAACTAGACACAATTCTTTGATTATTTGTGGGTTGCTTTGGAGTTTGAATAAAAGTGCTAAAAGAAGTAATGTAAATATATATTCCAATGATGTAGCAAGTGCCTTGTTGTTTTCAGCTGTTGACAGGTTGTTTCTCTTGAGTAAACCATTCTGGGATTTGTCAGAGGAGTGGTCAAATATGGAGTGACCCCTGTGATTTTTGTGTGGGAGGCAATTCTTGTGGACTGTGATATTCTTCTGCATGCAGATTCTCTGTCAAAACAGGTTAAAAACATTGTAGAAAGTAGATTACACAATCAAAAGTTATGATCACTTTGTCTATTGGTGATTATTATCGAATTCATATTTAATGTTAACATTTTTAAGTCACAAACGCATTAGACGATGACAAACAATATCCAAGACAGCATTCCTGTCAGAGGGTAAACATTTGTATAAGTATGGCAAGCCATTCTAACATTTAATCCTCAAAACCTACTTAGTATCTATTTTCATGCTACTAATACTTATTTTTTAGATACTAGTGCTTATTCTTTAGATACTAGTACATTTTTAAAAGATACTAGTTCTTATTGTATTAGAGACTGGTACTCATTCATTATACTAGTACCTATTAAATAGACACTAGGCTAGTACTTATTAATTAGATTCTAGTGCCTATTGAATTGGTACTAGTACTTATTTATTAGATACTAGTACTTATTTCAATAGTGACTAGTAACTAGGCTATTCTTTTGTTACTAGTAACTAGGGTTGGGTACCGAAACCAGACACCGATATGTAACCGGACCGAATCAAAATGCAGATTTCGGTGCCACTTAAATAGCTGTCTTTTGAAATATTTGCCCTCTGGTTCTCCGAAACGGACATAAAAAGCATCATCACCGCATGTGATCGCTAGTTAACCCTTTGAAGCGTACGATCGTTCACACCGCTGTGATTAGAACGTTCAGATCGCATGATCATCAACTTCTAAATTCAAATTTAGAAAACTCTGAGCCAGAGACAGACGCTCTCAGCGCTGTCATATTATATCACAACTATTCAGTGTTTTCAACCACATAAGGTTTATTTTAGTTTTCAGACATTTAAATACACATAAGTGCTAGCAAAACAACATTTAGCCTATAGTTTGTAAAATACACACTGATGTCTATGGAAGTGGCAATAACAATCCTTTCAATTATAAATAGATGACGTGTTTAGACACACATTGTGTAGGTAACTATAAAATTTACTCTGCTCTTCTCACACTTCACCAGCCACTTACTTTAATGTATCTCGGGAGAAGTGGATGAATTGATGTGTTGTAGGCCTAAATCTGACAGATTCAATTCTCTGAACTGCAGTGCGTAGTACTAACATGGCGCCCATTGTGCATTATAGATCAACTAACATGAATCATGATCATTATAAAGGTTTCTTAAATGACAAAACACATTCACTTACATGTATTTAAGAATAAAAATATCAGCCAAGGACTGACTGACATGTAACGCAACCAATCAGTGTTAGTTTTGTTCCGTGTCATGTTTAGTGTGAAAATGTAAAGTCGATGTCCATACAATAACAGACCAGCGTACATCTAATAAATTATTAATTAAATAACGTTGTGCAAGTTTACTGCAACAATAGAGCCGTGAACCTCACGTACTTTTGAAAATCCAGCCTTCAGTTGATCCTGATGAGCGCTCATTGTCACAGTTGTAAATTACGGCGTTCTTCCACGAGGGGTTTCGCATCACGGCATTTAAGGTGATGCGTTCTAAAATAACGCTCACCTTGTACAGGACATGCAATAGGCTAAGTCAGGAGAGGTGTCGTGTTTGGCCAGAGAAGGCAAAAAATTTGAAAAGAATTGCTGAAATTTAAAGCTGGTTTGTAGCATACCGAATACAGACTACTTTTCTGTTATTAGTACTGTAGTGTTATTTAGTGTTTAATTATTGTATTTGGGTTAGGTGGCTTAGGTTCTATTGTGAATTTGTTATGTAAATTTGTTGTGTTTTGTATTTAGACTACTTATATTTATATACACTGCTCAAAAAAATAAAGGGAACACTTTTTAATCAGAGAATATCATCAAGTCAGTTAAACTCCTGGGATATTGATCTGGTCAGTTAAGTAACAGAGGGGGTTGGTAATCAGTTTCAGCTGCTTTAGTGTTAATGACATTAACAGCAGGTCCACTAGATGGGCAACAGTGAGACAACCCCCAAAACAGGAATGGTTTTACAGGTGGAGGCCACTGAATTTTTTTTCCCTACTCATCTTTTCGGACTGTTTTTCACCAGTTTTGCATTTGGCTAGGGTCAGTGTCACTACTGGTAGCATGAGGCGATACCTGGACCCTACAGAGGTTGCGCAGGCAGTCCAGCTCCTTCAGGATGGCTCATCAATACGTGCCATTGCCAGAAGGTTTGCTGTGTCTCCCAGCACAGTCTCAAGAGCATGGAGGAGATTCCAGGAAGACAGACAGCTACTCTAGGAGGGCAGGACAGGGCCGTAGAAGGTCCTTAACCCATCAGCAGGACCGGTATCTGCTCCTTTGTGCGAGGAGGAACATGATGAGCACTGCCAGAGCCCTACAAAATGACCTCCAGCAGGCCACTGGTGTGAATGTCTCTGACCAAACAATCAGAAACAGACTTCATGAGGGTGGCCTGAGGGCCCGACGTCCTCTAGTGGGCCCTGTGCTCACTGCCCAGCACCAGGGAGCTCGATTGGCATTTCCCATTGAACACCAGAATTGGCAGGTCCGCCACTGGTGCCCTGTGGTTTTCACAAATGAGAGCAGGTTCACCCTGAGCACATGACAGACAGGAAAGGGTCTGGAGAAGCCGTGGAGAATGTTATGCTGCCTGTAACATCGTTCAGCATGACCGGTTTGGTGGTGGGTCAGTGATGGTCTGGGGAGGCATATCCATGGAGGGATGCATAGACCTCTGCAGGCTAGACAATGGCACCCTGACTGCCATTAGGTATCGGGATGAAATCCTTGGATCCATTGTCAGACCCTATGCTGGTGCAGTGGGTCCTGGGTTCCTCCTGGTGCACAACAATGCCCGGCCTCATGTGGCGAGAGCATGCAGGCAGTTCCTGGAGGATGAAGGAATGATACCATTGAAGGGCCACCACGCTCACCTGACCTAAATCCAATAGAACACCTCTGGGACATTGTGTTTCGGTCCATCTGACATCACCTGGTTGCACCTCAGACTGTCCAGGAGCTCAGTGATGCGCTGGTCCAGATCTGGGAGGAAATACCCCAGGACACCATCCGTCGTCTAGTCACCATTAGTCTAGTTACTGTTGCTAACTTGCGGGACGCGTTAAATAATTAAAAGAGCTATTAAAAGCACAAAAATCTGCATAAGAGATGCATGTTCGCAAGGCGGCGCGCGCTCCGAAACCGAGACCAAGACAAGCAAATTATAGCCTACTTTGGGTTTCATGTGCGCGTCTAAACGATCAAATGTACACAAAAGTATGTCAAAATGACCGGCTTGGAGATTCACTAAAAACAGTTTATGTCTTAAATGGACGTAGTTATCGAAATAGTTGGGAGAATATGATGCATCAGACGTAGCAGATCTGCACTCGGTCTTAAAGGGGCCGCAGTCTAGTAAACATGCCGACGATTGCGCCATTGCTGCGAATCAAACAACAAGAGAAAAATTACTACAAAGCTCTTGAAAGAATAACTTCAGCTTTATTAAGCATTAATTTATTTATGAAAAATTACGCAGTGTTATTTTTCATTTGATTACTTTATTAGATTTCTTTTTAGGCCATACCTGAAGAGTAATGTTAGTAGACCTTACTGAAATTAAAGCACTGTGTAGGCCTATATAATGTGTATCTTTGTTTAATTGTTTATCTTTTTTTTTTATCTATTGTTTATCTTTGTTTAATATTATTTATATATATATATATATATATATATAAAACAAAAAGAACCGATAAGAATACAGTTAAAGTACCGGATCGATAAGCAGTATCGGTAAGAGTAGGAATACCGTTAAAACCCTTTACTCCCCGGTCAATGCTCCGACAACAGCCCAGACATGGAGCTACTTCAGCCACCATTCTCCCCAGTCCCTGGTAAGATGCCAAGCCCTGGTCCTTCGTCGGAGATGGCATCCGACTCAGAGACGGAGGTAGAGCCTACCGCGTCTGAGCTAGAGACTCAAAATAGTTTGTTTGGCAGCTCAGTGAAACACTTTAAACATTTTTTTATAAAAAAAAAAAAAGATTTTTATTTTTATATAGGCTACAGTAAAATTGTGCTTCAAATAAAAAAAGTATTTACCTACACCTTATTCTTGTTTAAAATCATTTACATAATATGAATGTATATAGAGCGTGATAAAAAGGTGACCTTGAATTTGTGGCGTTAAAGGTGACGCAAGCTGAGGAAAAATTTGGGTGCACCCAAATTTTGTGCTGGTGCACCTAAATAAAAAAGTTAGGCGCACCAGTGCAACCAAGGCAAAAAGTTAGTCTGGAGCCCTGCATGCATACAAGCACGTGGGGGCCATACAAACTACTGAGTACCATTTTGAGTTGCTGCAATGAAATTTCAGCAAAATTGACAACATCAACCTGCTACATCATTTTTTCACTTAGATTTCCGGGGTGTCTTTGAATTCAATCCTCTGTAGGTTGATCATTTTCATTTCCATCAAACATTTTTCCCCATTGAGATCTGATGTGTTTTCAAAGTGTTCCTTTAATTTTTTTGAGCAGTGTATTTACTCTACAATTTTAATATATTCAATTGTAAGAATTTTTTTATTTAATTTTTTTTATTATTATTTATTTTATAGAACAAACACAAAACAAAGTAACAAATCGCCCAACACACAACAAATATAAACACAAAAGTATACATAACATAACAACAAGGCATTGTACAGTGAACAGAAATGTGCAACAGGACCAGCAGAGAAATAGATCATCTGAAGGCACTATATCATACCAAACCTCAGAATATCAGAAGTAGAGGCATTTATGCTGTCCAAATAAGGTGTCCAAGTGCGAGTAAAAGTATCAGTCGTAGAGTGAATAAAAGATGTTAGGAGTTCCAGAGGAATAGTCTCTCTAATAACTGAATGCCATCCCTTCATAGAGGGGGGTTTATCACTGATCCACGAAAAAAGTAAATTCTTCCTGGCAGCAAAAGTTAACAGGTCAAAAAGACGTCTTTTATGCTTATTAGAAATAAGCTTACATGGGAAACCCAGGAGAAGAGACAAAGGGTCAGGATCCAAGGCCAAACCTAAGATATTATTCAATTGAGCTATGATTCTGGACCAGTAGGTCTGGATAACATGACAATCCCATACACAGTGAATATAATCTCCTATGTCAGATTTACATTTGGGGCAGAGTGGTGAGTGAGCGGAGTTGAACTTGTGTCTTAGAAGAGGCGTAATGTGTATTCTGTGGAGAATCCTAAGCTGAATGGCTCTTACTCTATTGCAAACTGAAAGCCTATTGGCTAGAGACCAAACCATCTCCCAATCATTCTCCGAGATATCCACCCCAAGATCTCTTTCCCATGTTAATCTGAGGTGCGAGGTATTAACTGTAGAATAGGAGCACAGGGCTTTATAGAAGAAGGAAATCAACTTTTTTGTAGGAGGGTTTAAAAGCATCCTCTCAATTACTGAAAGTGAATATTTGGAAGTGAGTGTAGTATTTTTGAATATGTAATCTCTAATTTGCAAGAATCTAAAAAAATGTTGCCTAGGTAAATTATATTTTGAGGCTAAAATATCAAAAGACAATAGTGATCCCTCCTCAAATAAATCACCAATCCTACGTATACCATTAGCCAGCCAAACGTTAAAACCAAGGTCCATAGTACTTGGCAGAAACTCTGGATTGTTCAGGATTGGCAACAGAGGAGAGGTTGTGTCGATCTTGTCTTCTAATCTTTGAATAGCATGCCATGCCTTAAGAGTATTACATACTAAAGGGTTATCACACATAGCTCTCCTCAGCTTAGAATCACGGACAAATAGTAAGTTTTGCAAAGGGCATTTAGACTGTGAAGATTCAAGATCAAGCCAAGCTGATTTAGGATCTTCATTAAGCCACTCAACAATGAATCGAAGCTGGCAAGCCAACTGATACAGTTTAAAATTGGGGAGATCCAAACCACCCTTTGCACCAGGGAGCTGAAGCTTTGATAATTTCAACCTGGGTTTTCTTTTGCTCCAGATAAATGAACTTAACCATCCATTCAGCTCTTTTATAACCTTATTAGACAGTAAAATAGGAATCATCTGCATAGGGTATAGTAACCGAGGTAGGACATTCATCTTTATCATGGCAACCCGTCCCAGCCAAGACAGAGGGAGAGTCATCCACCTGGTCAAATCATCTCTGATTTTTTTGAGCACTGGTGTAAAATTAGCTTTGTATAATTTCCTAAAAGTAGGGGTTATATTAATACCTAAATAAATAAAACCTTCCTCGGAATATTTAAAAGGAAAAGAGGGAGGTTGATTTATGGACTTCTTATTCCCTATAAATAGGGCAACTGATTTAGAAAAATTTATCTTGTACCCGGAAAATTGTCCAAATTCCTGAATGAGGTCAACAACCGCTGGTACAGAGGTCTTGGGGTCCGAAAGAAAAAGTAACACGTCATCTGCATATAAGGAGATTTTGTGCCGCCTACCCCCCAGAGACACCCCCGACACAGCTGCACTCTCTCTTATCCTCTGAGCAAATGGCTCCATTGCTATCGCAAAGAGCAATGGAGAGCGGGGACAGCCCTGTCTTGTACCCCGGGATAAGGAAAAATGAACAGATCTATGACCATTGGTAATAACCGCGGAAAGGGGATCTTTATAGAGCATTCTCACCCACTTAATGAAATATTCACCAATGCCAAATTTTTCCAGTGTGTAAAACAGATACGGCCACTCCACAGAATCGAAAGCCTTTTCCGCATCTAGGGATAAAATACAAGAGTTAGTACTGAGGTTATGGGAAAGCTCAATAATGTTTAAAAGCTTCCTGACATTATGGGTGGAGCTTCTGCCTTTAATAAACCCTGTCTGGTCTTCATGAATGATATATGGCAGAACCTTTTCCAATCTTAACGCTAAAATTTTAGATAACAATTTTAAATCTGAATTAAGCAAAGCAATCGGCCTATAGGAGCCACAATTTTCTGGGTCCTTGCCTTTTTTTAAAATAAGATAAATATTTGCTTCACGAAGCGAGGGGGGTAACCTGTCAGTCAAGAATGAATGATTGAGCATAGCTAAAAGGGGGTCTAGAAGCACGTACTCAAATTCTTTATAGAATTCGCATGCAAGGCCATCAGGCCCAGTAGATTTACCAGACTTCAAGCTATGAAGTGCGACTATAGCTTCCTCCCTTGAAATAGGTGCATTGAGAAGTTCCCTCTGTTCTTCTGAAACGACAGGGAGGGTTAGGCAATCAAAGAAAGATACCATGTAATCATGTTTTTGGGAAGAATGATGAGGCTGATAAAGAACAGAGTAGAACTGTTTAAAAATATTGTTAATAATAATAGGATCAAAATAACGCACTCCCATGGGGTCTACTATAGAAGTAATAAATTGTGGGTCAGAATTGGACTTTGTTAAATGAGCTAGATATTTACTAGGTTTATTACCCCATTCATATAATTTTTGCTTTGAATAACATATATTTGAATGAGACTGATAGGTTAGCAATGAATTTAAAGAGGTTCGCACAGCACTTATTTTTTCTAACAGAGGGATCGTTCAAGTAGCTAGCTACTAGTGGCAGTATTTAATTTTGACTCCAGGTGTTTCTCTTTCTCTAACTGCTTTCTTTTTTTGGTTGCAAAGTATGAAATGGCAAGGCCTCTGATGTATGCTTTAGTCGTCTCCCAGAGAAGTGAGGGATTGTTTGTAGATTCTGAGTTAATAGATAAAAATATCTTAAACTCTGAATTAAAGTATGAGAGAAATTTATCATCTTTGAGTAATAAATTAAATCTCCAACTTCTAACAGGTCTAAGAAACCCCCTCACACAAATATCTAGCACCACTATAGCGTGATCCGATATAACAATATCTCCTATGTTGCAGCGTGTAATTGCATGCATTATAGTCTTAGGAGCAAAAAAGTAGTCGATCCGAGAGTGACACTTATGTGGGTGAGAAAAAAAAGTGAATTTATTTTGATGCGGGTTCAGAGTGCGCCAAACATCCAAATATTCTAAGTCATCACATAGTGCGGCAAGAGCTTCGGACTGTTTGGTGAAGAGAGAGTCCCTGGGGGGAAAGCGGTCTAATAATGAATTCAATAAACAATTAAAGTCTCCTCCAATAATACACAATCCAGATGCGCGTTCTTTAAATTCAAGAAAAGCTTTTGTAAGAAATTCTGAGGAGTAATTTGGGGGACAATATATGTTTAAAAGTGAAATTTCCTCTGCGTTCAAAGTCCCCTTAATAATGATGTATCTACCATGTTTGTCCTTAATACTCTCTGTGACATTAAAAGGTATACTTTTACTAATTAAAATTGCTACTCCTCTACTACTTTTCGTAAAGGATGAGAAGTGAATTTGACCAACCCATTTATAATGTGTTAGATTCAAATGTTCGCTATCACTCAAATGGGTTTCTTGTAATAAAGCTACATCTATATTTTCCTTATGAAGTCGTGTGAGCACTTTACGAATTTTAATTCGCCCGTGTAGACCCCTTACGTTCCATGTACAAGGTCTTAAGTTACCAGCCATTACTTAAAGAATAGAACAGGTGGTGCTCTCCCCCTTTCAAACATTTCCATATTGTCATTAGGTCCAGTAAACAGATACGCGTGTGTCAAGGCATAACAGTAAATAATAACATAAATCAAAACAAGCCAAACTGGCAACATGAAATGAAAAAAGAAAAGCAAAAAATTGCACGGTACGGACATAAAAAAATAGGAAAAAAGGGGCCGTTTCCCCACGTCAAGGGGAGCATTCTTCATCCCAAAAACAGCCAGTTACTTCTCCAGTAGCAACTATACAAAAAAGTAGGCTACACCCAAAATACAAAAGAAAGTTATCGAGATAGCCCCCGTCACTCAAAAAAAGTGAAAAATAGAAAATAAAGTACGCAAACTAAAACTCACGTCGTTATTAGAACTCAAGAAGCTGGATCCGCCAGGCACTCGCCTGGTAGAAAACCCGACACGGATCAGGTGCTCGTGCTGGAATTTGAATCACTCTTATCCAGGTACTGCGAGACAGCAGTCGCCGTCTCGAATACTTTAAGGGTACTTCCTATGTTGACTCGTAGCTTGGCTGGATACAGCATCGCATAGCGAGCACCCATATCACAGAGTCGCTGCTTGACCGCGTTGAAATCCTTGCGCTTCCGTATCACTGAAGCCGAAAAATCCTGGTAGCATGATATTTTGCTGTCCTCATACCGCAAATCCCCATCCGCTGAACGTTTCCTGCAGGCATCGAGAACCCTCTGCTTGTCACAATAGTTGTGGAACCGAACAATCAATGGCCGTGGTCTGTCCTTAGCACCCGGTTTTGGAGCCAGCGTACGATGCGCCCTTTCAATCTTGATGCGACCGCTCTTGGTATGCAGGCCAAGAAATTCGGGGATCCACGATTCAAGAAAGGTAACTGCATTGGTACCCTCTACCTCTTCGTGAAGGCCCAGGATTCGGATATTTTTGCGCCGGCCTCTATTTTCCAGGTCGTCGATATGTTCGGTAAGCATGGCAACTTGTTTTTCAAGAGTGAAAACGCGAGATTGCGCGTCCTCCGAAAATGCCTCAACCGCCATGATTCTCCGCTCCGCCTCATCCAATCGACCATTAACACTTTCCAGCTGCTGGGTATGATTATGCACTGTTTCTGCCAGCGGGCCAAGTTTTTCATCTATTGCATTAGAGATCTTCTCAGTCATAATTTGAAGTGCTTTTGCGAGCGCCGGGCTAAGGTCAGCCTCGCTGCCAGCATCTGCCTGACTCTGTTCGGGCTCGTCGGCCGATCCCTCAGCGGCCGAATCTTTTTTCGCCGTTTTCTTAGCAGGTCTTGGCATTTTCGGCAAAGATTGCGGCCAGAAAGTCTCTAGCGACATACTACAGAAGATTTATAGTTGAAATCCAGAGTTTGCGTACCTTATAAATAGAAAATAAATAAGCGTGACAGGAGCAACCTTAAACTGCTGCTACTTCCAAGCCGCCATCTTGCGCCCCTCCAATTGTAAGAATTTTATTTTTATTTTTTTTTATAAAAAAGCCGTTATTTAATGTCATTCACCATCGTTTTGAGGCTTAGGCACCGGTACCGTTTTAAAAGTATTGATTTGGAACCAGTATCGAAAAAAAAACGGAAAAAAAAACGATACCCAACCCTACTAACACATTTAACTTTTTTGCTATTGACTTCTATGGGGATCTGTCATTCTGATATCAGCTATTCAGTTCTGACTAGTATTTATTCCAATTGTGACTAGTACGTATTTATTAGATACTAGGCCTAGTAGTTATTCATTAGGTACTAGTACATATTTTTTAGATACTAGTAGCCTACTTATTGCTTAGATACTAGTACTTGTTCAATAGATACTAGTACTTAGTCATTAGATACTAGTACCTATTAAAGATATACTAGTACTTATTCATTAGCTACTATAAATGATTCATTAGCTACTATAACTTATTCAATAGATGCTAGTACTTATTCATTAGATACTAGTACTTATTCAATAGATACTAGTAGTACCTATTTATTAGATAATAGTATTTATTCCAAATGTTACTAGTAAGATTTTTAATTGAACTCTAGTTTTAATTGAACTAGTGTCTAATAAATAAGTACTAGTACTTAACGAATAACTACTAGTATCTATTAAATAGACCAGTATTGAATGAAAAGTAATTGTATACAATAAATAAGTACTAGCATCTAATGAATACTTACTAGTAATATTTAAAAAGATACTAGTCAATATTGGAATAATTAGGCTACTAGTCATAAATTAATAGATGATATCAAAACAGAATAGCTACTAGTATCTATTAATTTGCAGATATCTTCAACCTCATAAGGAACTAGTAATAAAATATTAAGAGATATCTTCTTTTAACAGATCATTACATAAACATGAGTATACTCTCAACCATCCAATCAGAGTTCATATGGTAATGCAGGCTAAACTAAGGCTATAGAAGATGGATTTTTCAAAAGTAACCAACTTTGTTGGTTTATCTAGCTAATTGGTTAGCATGAACGCAAGGAAAGATATATGTTTAATATGACATTTATTGTTTTGAATGTACAGTAGGCTATAATAAAGACTTAACTGCCAATAATAAAATCCAAACAACAGTTAAGTAGATACAAAAACCTGTTCATACCCACCAGCCAAACAACCACAATACCCAGAGATTGGGATTTTTGGAGAGCATTCATAATTCCTTACAATCAAAAATTCGGAATATTAATCTGAGTCTGAGAATGATTATATATGCACTATATTACATATGCCTATTCATCATTTTTTACTCAAATACCATTAAAAAGGTATACAGGCTATTATTATATTGTTATTATAAAAACGGCCTTGTGCAATTCAGTCCGTTTCCTGTGTTATCTCTCTTTGATATGTTGTTGGTTCATTAATATTCAACATATTATCTGCATACTTATTATTTAAATAGTACTAGTATCTATTAAGGTAAGGATATCTTTGATCTAAAATGTTACTAGTAACTAAAAAATAAGCACTAGTTCTAGTTTTTTTTAACAAGTTATGTATAATTAAATACTTGACACTATTGGAATAAGTACTAGTATCTAATAAATAAGAACTAGTACCTAAAGAATAAGCACTAGTATCAAACGAATAGGCACTAGTACCTAAAAAATAAGCACTTGTAGCTAATGAATTAGTACTAGGCTACTTAATGGAATAGATACTGGTATCTAAAAAATAAGTACTAGTAGCATGAAAATAGATACTAGTCTAGTAGGTTTTAAGGATTAAATGTTAATGGCTTGCCATATACAAGTCTTTGTGTGCATGAAAATCATCTTTTTTTTGTCTCTTTTTTTTTTTCTCAAGTTATGTAACCCTTCCCCTCTTGGCATTTAATTCGTGCATTGGGGCATGTTAGGGGGTTTGGCTTTTTACTCTGAATGCAGAAACCCACAGTATGCTGGAAGTGGGGCAAGCATTTCAATGAGCCGAATATTACATGCTCCGTTAAACTCAGAATGGAGTTCATAAATGAAAGCCGTTATGAAAGAACTGTCTAAAGGCTGGTTCACACGGCAGGATAATTAGGCCGATTTTAGCCCCGATTCACCCCTTCCGACAATCTTAAGGATGCTCCGATTATCGTAAAATAATCTGATCAGATATTCCTGCCGTGTGTGGTGTGTTAAGGCTGCTCTCGTCTGCTCGGAAGGACGTCGGGACCGCTCCGATCTCAAATCGGGGATATCCAACATGTTGGATTTATTTGGCCCGATTTCTTCTCGTGTGTGGTGTCCCCCGAGCACGCAGCCTGTGGACTGTGGAGTGTAGCCAATCAGAAAGCGAGGTGACGAGGCGGCGAGGAAACACCGGGAAATATAATCAAAACAGCCGGCGGCATCGCGCACCAGAAAGTCCGGTGGACGTCAGAGATCATCGCCTTTTCTTTTGATAACGTTTTTTTTCGGTTAAAAACAAACTACAAACTATTGCCACTGCATCCTCTTCGTCCGCCATGATTGTTTACTCTGAAGTCACGTTTGATCTCGAGGTATTTTGGGCGATTTCCCGTCTGATCTGGGAATGCTCGGGAGTCAAATCGGTTCGTGTGTGATGTGTTGATTTTTCCGTGTGGCTGCGCACCACACACTGTACGACCAAAACTGTTAGACCCGTGATTTTTTATCCCCGTGTGTGGGGTCTCTCAGGTTTGGAAAATCGGCCGACAATTTTAAAATCGTCCCGTGTGAACCAGCCTTAAGGACGGCGAGTTCTGAGAGTCATCCTGAATTACCAAATGATTTTTATATGCTCTCGCTGTTTTAATACTGCTGTCCAGTTTAGACAGCATGGCTACATCCCTGTTGGCAAGAGGATTGCAACTGTCTAACAGAGTTGACTATGGCTGAGTTGTAATTAGCACTGCACAATGAGCTCTTAGCTTAATCACATTGTGAGAACTCACTTGTGGATTTTTCTTTGTGTTCATTGTGGCTTTCCTGACATCAGCAGATTCAGGGGCATTAGGCTATGATGACTATACTATTGCTTCTAGCTGAACTGCAATTCAAGTGGTCTGTTTAAAGGGATACTACACCCAGAACTGAAAAATCTGTCATAATTTTCTCGCCTTTATATCGTTCCAAACCTTTCTGACTTACTTACTTCTGCGAAACACAAAACAAGAAGATATTACGATGAAGAAAATTAGGAACCAAACTACATTGGAGGCTATCGACTTACACAGAGACTTTTCTTAAAATAGCTTATTTTATATTCCACTGTTGTTCATCTCTTTCTATTCCACACAACTGAGTATATCAGCGTTGTTATCGTTAACTAGAACTAAAAATTGTTTCACTGAAAATTGTTTAAATAAAATATAAATATTAGACGAAAATCCTTTGAAACTTCAAAATGTAACAAACATTTGAAATCTTTAATTGGCAACTAACTGAAATAAAATATGATGAACACAGGTACTTGTACTTGTCACGGTGGCTGTAATGAACGTGCATGATGAAAGGAATAGGGACCAAAAAAAGTATTTATTAAATCTACACAAAACACTTCTAGAACACAAATCTACACAAACAACCACTTTTAACTTAGACAATGACGGACAAATGAACTGACAGAACTCAGGGTTTAAATTGACAGGGAGAGTAATCAAAATAAATATGAACAGGTGATATAAATCAGCAACTAATTAAGGCACAAAGAACACAGGCAAGCCAGAACAGGAAACACAGTGAAAAACAAAACTAAAACAGAACATACATGTTATGTTAAGTCCCGGGTTTCAGGAAGGTACGGCTTTGGAGGAGGACGAGGGGCTGGCGAAGTGCAGGACATCGGAGGAGATGACAGAAGGAGAGGTCAGGGCGGCGATGACGTTGGGAGGAACCAGGAACATTAGTAGTCAGACAGGAACCCAGTGCGCAGCCAGGACGATGGCTCCCGGCAGAGTCGAGGGAGGAAGGAGCCATGGTGTAGATTTGGCTGTTGACACCAGGGACACGATGGACGGAGATGGAGCCGATAGAGGGATGGAGCCGTTGGAGGGATGAAGCGTAGCGTAAGGCCCGTAAGTCTGTGGCGCAGGCAGAGTGAAGTCTGACCAAGGCTGAGCCGGAGGGACAAGAAAGCCTGGTCAACCCATAAGGATGTTCGTCCCAGGGGGAGCCAAGGGAGTTGGAAGTTGGAATTTCCGTGCATCGGGGTGATGGCTGGCTGGGCTTTGGGTCAAGAGTGGGGCTGGTGATGTCCACTCCACTCCATAAACATGGAGAAATCCTCTTGAGGACCATTCTATGGGTGGCTCGCTGAGTGGTCCGGATAGGGAGTTCGACACGCCGGATTTAAAAAAAACTCTAGTGTGGTCCTCCAGGGAATGGTCCTTCTGCTCTGGGTTGGACAGCAGGTAGGTCTATATGTGAGGGTAGACAGGGAAAAAGAAAGAAAAACGTTTCTTAGGGTCCGGAATTCTGTCACAAATGGCTGTATTGAAAGCACACAAAGAAAGGAATGGGGAACAAAAATGGTCCCTATTAAATCTGCACAGAACACTCAGGAGATCACTGGAGAAAACATAAACAACTACATTAAACTTAGCCGATACCAGACAAATGAACTGACAGAACTCAGAGTTTAAATGCACAGGGAGAGTAACCAAAAAAAAAGTATGAACCGGTTAATTAAATCAGTAACTAATAAGGGCACAGGCAAACCAGAACAGGAAACAGAGGAAACTAAACTAAAAAAGAATATATATGTTACAGAACTACAATTACTCTAAAAACTGATCTAAAAAATAAATTAAAGCTGAAAATATAAAAATAAAAGCTTAATCAAATATTAGTATACTAAAATAGTATACAAGTAGTACTAAAATAATCCTGTTATATATTATCTTATTCATTTTGTTTCACACGTGTGCTGTTCATTTTCACTGGTTATAGGAATAGTTCACCCATGACAATTATGTATGCTGTTGTGTTGAACACTGGAAACATTTAGGAAACGTGTTGTTTTTATAATAGCACATTTAATATTAATATTTTTCTCACAAAGTGTATTTGGGTTTTTATATGTGAAAATATGTACTTGCCTTTATATTTTAGGAAGCGGTCTCTCAAAAGGTCACACAGGTCACTGTAAAGGTTCCTGTTTGAAAAAGAGCTGTGTGAAGATTTAGTCCTTTTGTTTTCCATAGAAACAATGAGGTTGAATAAATAATGACAGACTTTTCATTCTTTGGTGTGAACTCTCTCTTAAACAACTGTTAGTTTCTAAAAGAAACGTTTTGCTTGTCAACTGAGGGAAGACTTCTTAATGTAAAATTAGTTTCTGTTTGATAACACTATGATTATCCCACTGGAGGATATTGCTCAGTAGGGGATTTGGCATCTGGTGTCTGTCTGCTCACAGCTCTATGTGAACCTGCACTGTTGAAAAAGCTAAAGGAAAATAAATCATAAATCATGCCTCTGTTCAGCTGGGGTTGATAATTGTAGTGATCTTAACCACACTGCACATGCCACTGCAACTAACTACTGTATATAATTACAGCAGGAGTGAGCCGTTCACACACCCATTTAAAGCATTCGCAGATGTGTATGTGGAGATTTTGTGGCTGTGCTGATGCTCGGACAGAATCCAGAACGTGTGTGGGTAAATAAGTGAGTTAGCTAGTTAGATTGTTAGCTTAGTGATAAAACCACACAGTGGTTGCCGATATGAGCCCAACATCATTTGCTCATGCTTTTGGACTGTCTTTATATATTTATTTATTTGAACTAAATTGCCTGTTTATTTTATTATGCAATATATATGTGAAATTAAACTGTTTTTATAAGGTACCTTTTTTTGCAATTATAATTAGTACAATTTAAATATAATTTTTGTCCTTCAGTTTTGATCTAATTTTATGATGCTGTCATTATATTGCTGACTTTACTTATGTTAATGAGAGAAGTAACAATGTCAGATTCAGTTTTTGAGAGTTTTTGCAGTTCTCTTTAGGAATTATTTGATCCAGTTCATAATATTAACCCAATTTTAATGATTTGTGTAGAAATTCGGCTTTTTTTGGGTGAACTACTCCTTTAAAAAACCCAGATTCGGCTTGCTTAACTGATCATTGTTGGAAAGGTCAATAGGTTTGCATGTTCTCTATCTGCTTGGAAAGTCCAGGGCTGGATTTGAACGAACTTTTTCAGTTTCTCTCAGCCATTGATAACTCATTGTGCTTTTACTTGTGCCAAGGCCTCATCAAACGAGGCAGGACGTTTTGGCCGTCCCACTCTCGGCTGCAGCATGCCTGCGGTTCAAGACGCTCAGAAGAAATTTTTCACATGATTCTCTAGCCCCAAAGACCCACAGTTATTCCCTCGCCCTGCCAAAAATTTGAGCTAATAGGGCAGAAATCCACACCTCAGAAGCAGAAATGATTGATCTAACCCTTAATGCATCTTACAGTAGATTTGCTGCATGTAACCACTAGCACAAAAGATCCTGAAGATTGAACAGTTGACCAAGTGCGCTGAATTTTTTTCCTCTGTCTTTTTCCTTTTTAACTCATTGTGATTCTTTTATTGTACAGTACTTTGGTCAACCTCGGTTGTGTTGCTTTTTAAAACAACATTGATTGATTGATTGAATTTTTCACCAGAATGGCAAGCCAAAGAATATTTGAAGTTCAACGGGTAACCTCGGGTATCTCGGGTAATGGAAAAGTATTTAAACTCGGGACAGAATCTGTTACTCCATATCCAAAATGTGTTAAAAACATCATGCAATATCTGCCAATTTGCATAAAAATGTGAAATATGTTCTATTCATTCCTGTTATTCATTTCACTCTTCAATTGAGAATTACAGTTAAGCATTAGATTATGTACACACCATGCATCCACTGGCCTGTTTGCTCATGTTTGTACAAACATCTCTTTCTGGTGTGTTGGTTAATAAGTGAGTCATTTGACTTGTTTATAAAAAGCTCACATATCGTAGCTCCTGCTGTCCTAACAAACACTTTGGCTGGGGGAACTAACATCAGATAAACCTTTCATCTTCAGGGCATTTAATCTCACCGTATGGCAAGCGCAACCCGAAATAGAGAGCTCATTCTGCAGCTCATGCTGCGCTTGTGATGTGGGAGGCAGAGGTTGAAAGCTTCTATTCATCTAATGCAGACCTTCTCCTGAGCGTGTGATGTTTGGGGTCAGGCGAATAGACTGCATTTATCGATTTGCCATATCAACCTCATCAACCACGTTCTGTGTTGTTTGTCCTCTTTTAGGTGCTGGGGAATCAGGGAAGAGTACAATAGTTAAGCAAATGAAGTGAGTGTTTTGATTATTAGTATTATTATTTTTTTTAATCTATTTTTGTTTTTGTTGTGCAAAACCTCAAAAAAAAAAAAAAAATGGAACTGAGCAGACCCTTTGGGCATATGTGTGTGTGTGTTTATTATATTAATATTGTTATGTTTTAAATTATATTCTTTTATACTATACATACATTTATGTTTATATAAATTATATAGAGATTCTTGTATGTTCTTGTATATTCTTGTCTGTGTGTGTGTATATATATATATATATATATTAGAACATATACACTAATACATTAGTACTTATAATCAAAATACATTGAAAATCATTGTATATAATACATATTTTATATTAAAATGTGTAAATAAATGAATGGTTATATGGCCATTCAAGCAATCACATGTATTTTTATTTGTTTTCTGTACTGAATATTTTGGTTTGTGGATGACCAACATCAGAATCAGAACAGCCTAGAGGGAACATTGCTGGCAGTTACCATTGGATTTTGTTGATTTAAATGTTTTGTTTTTGCGCAGTAGATGTAGTTATCCTATCGGATTTGTTTTACTTCAGGATCATTCATGAAGATGGTTACTCAGATGAGGAGTGCAAGCAGTATAAAGTCGTGGTTTACAGCAACACTATCCAGTCCATCATTGCCATTATCAGGGCCATGGGCCGTTTAAAGATCGACTTTGGGGACTCTGCAAGAGCGGTAAGATACCTAAATTAAAAATGCACGCAGAATTACCCATAAACAATAATTTATTACTTCTCTTGTCTTGACTGCATAGTTCTGGAATTCGAGTACAGCAATGTTTACAAAATTCACCCTCGGGACAACTCAAACTGAGTTTAGTTCTTCTTTTCAGACTTCCCAGGACAAAAGTATTTTAATCATTTATAATATCATGATGCTCTGAAGTGAACCACCATAATTGGTCACAATATCTCAATACAGCAAGAATCTACTGATGTTTTCCCTCATTGGAATCTACTGAGGATTTCCCTGTTTTTTACCAAATTAACACAAGGAAGAAAGATATTTAATTATTTATATGCAGCAATATACGTGGTAATATACAGCAATATAATAAAAAAAATACAAAAACCGAATTCCTGTCATACGAAAACAAACATGCAACACACCTCGTGTAGCTTGATTCATGAGCTTATGAGGTATGTTGTAATGAATCGGTCAAAAAGAGTTCATCAGTCAAAAGATTATGAGTAACAAACTCCATATTCAAAATTGAAATGGACTGACAGCTTATAGTATCATTAAAGGAGACCAGTTTTCAGATTTTGTTCTGTTTAACATCAGGATGACGCTCGTCAGCTTTTCGTGCTCGCGAGCACTGCAGAGGAAGGGGTCATGACCCCTGAGCTCTCTGGGGTCATCCGCCAGCTGTGGAAGGATGAAGGAGTGCAGACGTGTTTCATCAGATCACGAGAGTATCAACTCAATGATTCAGCAGCATAGTAAGTGCACTTTCTTGAGATGGACCAAGGTTTTTCACAAGCTATTCTGTGGGGCCTAGCAGAGTGACCACAGGTGCAGTTCATCACGATAACATGTTTGACATCCAGAACATGTCTAAATAATATATAAATAAACAGATTTTTTGTTTCTGCTGTATTTCTATCAAATAAATGTTGGTTTGATATTTTGTTGTATAATGCAGTAACATTCATAAACATTTAAGTGTCCAAATACTTGTATACATTTTTGTATACAATTATTTGAACAGAACATGCCAATGTTTATTTTGGCTTATAACTTTAGATAGTAATTTTGCAAATATTGTTTTTACTTACAAAACCTTTGGTTTATTGTACCATAGTTTGTCTCCACAGAATCATCATGCTTTTGTTTGAAGTGTTTGATGTGCAGTAAATCAGATTTTGGTTTCCTAAATGGGGAGGGTTCAGGTTGAGGCAGAGTTGTACAGCTGAGGCACAGTTCCTTTAGCTTTGTGCAGACCTG
The DNA here is from genome assembly GCF_965113295.1 of Leuciscus leuciscus. Taxonomy (NCBI): domain Eukaryota; kingdom Metazoa; phylum Chordata; class Actinopteri; order Cypriniformes; family Leuciscidae; genus Leuciscus; species Leuciscus leuciscus. The sequence continues at coordinate 14,656,633 of NC_138737.1, forward strand.
TTTAACTTTTTTTTTACCTGGTAGATTCCAGCTCATTGACTGTGGGGAAATTTGTGGCTTTCTGAATTGCATTGCACAACTTTTTTTCCCCTCACAGATTTTTTCCATGGTACCGTCATTCTTTCACTCTGTTTTCAGCTTTGGTAGCCACTAAGAATTTTTCCAGTAATAATAATCAAGAGCAAACTTCTCTCCTCTCATTGAACTCATGCATTCATGCATTGAAACTATAGAACCAGATCTTCCAATGAGAAATAAGTTTTATCTTAAATAATTCAAGTAATTCTCTCTCTCTCTCTCTCTCTCTCTCTCTCTCTCTCTCTCTCTCTTTACTGTGTTTATGATCAAATAAATGCAGCTTTCGACTTGTTTTTATTGTAAAACTTGTGAAAAACCTTAGCTGCATGCTTTTTTCCCAGCTTCATGTCACATATTCTGTTGGATAATGATATCAATGATGGTTGTCAGCTCAAAATATAATCAAAATACATTGAAAATCATTGTATATAATAAATATTTGATATTAAAATGTGTAAATAAATGAATGAATGTATGGCCATTCAAGCAATCACATGTATTTTTATTTGCTTTCTGTACTGAATATTTTGGTTTGTGGATGACCAACATCAGAATCAGAACAGCCTAGAGGGAACATTGCTGGCAGTTACCATTGGATTTTGTTGATTTAAATGTTTTGTTTTTGCGCAGTAGATGTAGTTATCCTATCGGATTTGTTTTACTTCAGGATCATTCATGAAGATGGTTACTCAGATGAGGAGTGCAAGCAGTATAAAGTCGTGGTTTACAGCAACACTATCCAGTCCATCATTGCCATTATCAGGGCCATGGGCCGTTTAAAGATCGACTTTAAAGCTTCATGTCACATATTCTGTTGAATAATGAAATCAATGATGCTTGTCAACTCAAAAAGATTAAAGTATAATGAAATAAAAGTATGTGTGCAGGTCTCAGAACAGGTGCATCCTTTTTAAATGTGTTCCAGCTACTGAGACTCTTCTTACAGTACATACTGTACATTTTACATAGATCCTGCATATGGGAGTATTTAGAATCTACAGAGAAATGTGGGGATTTTAAAATGTCCTTCTAAATGCTCTTTAAACCATCCTGACATATTGTTTTGTAAGTGGTTTCACTCAAAAATGCTCACTATGGTTTGTCTCTTGTCCAGCTATCTGAATGACCTGGATAGGATATCCCAGCCCACTTACATGCCCACTCAACAAGATGTGCTGAGAACTCGGGTCAAGACCACTGGCATTGTAGAAACACACTTCACCTTCAAAGAGCTCTACTTCAAGTAAGTGTCATCTCTCTCTCTCTCTCTCTCTCTCTCTCTCTCTCTCTCTCTCTCTCTCTCTCTCTCTCTCTCTCTCTCTCTCTCTCTCTCTCTCTCTTGTGTCTCTGTGTCTCTATCTCTCTCTCTGTGTGTCTCTGTGTCTCTATCTCTCTCTCTCTCTCTGTCTCTGTGGCTCTCTCTCTCTCTCTCTCTCTCTCTCTCTCTCTCTCTCTCTCTCTCTCTCTCTCTCTCTCTCTCTCTCTCTCTCTCTCTCTCTCTCTCTCTCTCTCTCTCTCTCTCTCTCTCTCTCTCTCTCTCTCTCTCTCTCTCTCTCTCTCTCTCTCTCTCTCATGGCCTGATCACAGTGTTTACTGCTTGTATCCAAACAGGATGTTTGATGTTGGTGGCCAGCGTTCAGAGCGGAAGAAATGGATTCATTGTTTTGAAGGCGTCACTGCCATTATCTTCTGTGTGGCGCTCAGCGACTATGACCTGGTCCTAGCTGAAGATGAAGAGATGGTGAGTTTCCTTCCCACGGCGATCCCACAGCTAAATCAGAATGGCACACTAGTCTGTTAGCAAGATCACATGACCAATTCAAAGACACATTTGATATGACGGATTAATGCAAATATGTTAAAAGATGATAATCAGTGAGAAAAGCTACTAGCAGAGCTCAGTATTTTGTTTATTTCTCCATAACCACCACAGGGGATGTTCCGTTTGTCCTGGTTGTGTTAAAGCGATTTTCTCAAAGCTCATGGAAAACCCACATAGTTTCCTCACGAGACCCGATTTCTTAAAATACACAATTTTTCCATAAAAGGATGATTTTTGGTTGCATTGACTTTCAGCGGAACTAAATGCACATTATAGAATTAAATAACCCTTAATTCCGTCTGATCAAATGTGAACAGATAAATGAGTCTCTGAGCAATATGTTGATCTTGATGTGTCCACAGAACCGAATGCATGAGAGCATGAAGCTTTTTGACAGCATCTGCAACAACAAGTGGTTCACAGACACATCCATCATCCTCTTCCTCAATAAGAAGGATCTGTTTGAGGAGAAGATCAAGAGAAGTCCTCTCACAATATGCTACCCAGAATACTCTGGTGAGATTAAATAAAATATTGAAATATTGTACTTATGATTGAAAAGTTATCAAGTGGCTTAAATAACATTACATGTAAACTCACAGCTAAATGTATATGTGGTGAAGGATGATGCCACTAATAGGACAGTATATTCAACAATAGTTGTATTACTAACTTGAACCATCTGTTTTAGATGGTCCTGAAAAACTATTTAAATCACGTCTAAAATTAAATCAAACTTCAGATAATCAGTAAATCAAATATTTACTCAAGCATCATTATATTGGTAGAGCCTTTAGGGCAAACTGCAGAGTGGATGAAGTATTGCTTGTTTATAAAAAGTTATATAAATGAAGAAGGGACTACATGAGGTTAAGTTTGAACAGCCTATCAGATGAGGGGAAACACTGTGGAAAAAACCCTCTGTTTTGTGTCTGCTAGTTATCATCCTTCACGGCCGGGTGAAAGTTGAGTCTTGTCGGTTTGCAGAGGTTTTAGTGCCTCTCTCTGTCTTTATTTTTAAAACATAGGACATTTATAGTTGTTGGTTTGTCCTTAGTGTATTCCATTGAAATCAGTCATGGATGAATTGTGGCACAATATATTTGGCCAATGGGCTGGACCATTATAGAAAACTTCATTTTTCAAAATGTTGAATTAGTCTTGTTTTTCATACTGGACTAAAAAGCTTTAATTTACTCCTCCAAAAATACTTGAGTATTTTTATATTGTGCCCCGACTAATCATCTTCTGCCTTGTTCATTGATGTGACATTCTCCATATTCCCACTTAAAAAGTTGTTGGAGTAACGTTAAGAAATCTTTCTATGTTTAATACATGTTAATGTGATTTTTCCCTGTGATATCAAAGCTGAATTTTCAGCATCATTACTCCAGACTTCAGAGTCACATGATCCTTCAGAAATCATTCTAATATGTTGATTTTGTGCTCAAGAAAGATTTTTTATTATTATCAATGTTTAAAACAGTCATGCTGCTTAATATTTAAACTGTGACACATTGTTTTCAGGATTCTGAATAGAAAGCTCAACAGAGTAGCATTTATTTGAAATAGAAAACCTATGTAATGTTATGTCTTTACTGTCACTTTTGATCAGTTTAATGCATCCTTCCTTGCTGAATACAAGTATTCATTTCTTTGCCAAAAAAATTTATAAAAAAATCTTAATTTGAACAGCAGTGTTAATCACACAAATCTTAAACTCACATTTGTCTTGTGATGCTCAGGAACGGATGCATATGAGGAAGCAGCAGCCTACATCCAGTGCCAGTTTGAGGATCTGAACAAAAGAAAGGACACAAAGGAGATCTACACACACTTCACCTGTGCCACAGACACCAAGAACGTACAGTTTGTGTTTGATTCAGTCACTGATGTCATCATCAAGAATAACCTCATAGAGTGTGGCCTCTATTGAAGCATCATCTGTGTGCTTCAGGTAAGGATTCAGTAATACGTTTGCTTTGCACTTATTTTTTCCTAAATTTAGTACCATACATTTGGAAATACCACAGACCCCTGGTGACCTTAAAAAAACATGAAATGTGTTTACCCGAAATGTTTTTTTATATTTAATAATATTACGACTTTTTTATTTATTTACAGTTGTTGACGGGAGATTTCAGAGCTTCACTGGCTGGTTGTTCCTAGTTTTGTCCGTTTCCTCTGACAGCGGATGAGCGAGAGAGACTGCCACCCCGCTGCATGCGCCCTTCACGCTAAATGCGGTACCTATGACCATGAACAGGATTTTTGAGACTTTATTTTATTTCCCCTTATTACTTTTTTTTCCATAATGACAGTCTGTGATGGTCATTATTTCTTTGCCACTTCATTTTAGTCATTATTTTATTGCCAATATTCCTCTATAGGTATTACATGACACACCACTATGCATAGATCAAAATACACAATGGACGATATCATGTGACTATATGCCAACCCCCATTAGATCAAATATCTTTTAAGATTTCAATCTTGTGTCCTATTAATAACAGTGTATGATTATTTCACTAATTTACGAATGATTTAGGTCTGTCTTTAAGCCTTTATTTGCAAACATAGCAGAATTTCTAAGAATTAAGTCGCTATGATTGAAAAGTTGTTATATTATTGTTGTAACTTTAGTAATTCACAGCCCAAACACACAGCAACAGGAAAACTTTTTTTTTTTTTTTTTTACTAATTATTAGATATGAATCACTTTATATAACACACTTTATATAACACACTATTTTTGTATTTCTTGAGAACCTGTAAAGGTGTGAACAAAATCTTTTCTCACAGATACATTTCTGAATGGTGCGAAATAACTCTGTTTGGTAAAGAGCACTTGGGAACAAATGCCATGAAAACAGAGCATGATGGCCGGATTTGCATTCGTGTCTTGGAGTACAGCCTTTTCTAAGACTTGTTTGATGTGCTTTTGTTTAATCCTGTGGATTTTAGTATTTTTTTAAACAAACTGACACAATGTGATCTGGTTTGTAATACCTGTGTTTAATATGAAAAGGGTTTCCATTGATTTAAGACTAATGTCTATAACATCTTGAACATGCCAAATAGCCAGAGTCACTATAATATTTGCAAGACAGCCATTATCCATATATTCCAATACTGGTACATTGATGTACTCAACGAATTAGTCTGAATTCATTCAACAATCTGTGGTTTCCTTTTTATATCACTGTGCTTTATTTGAACTATTTTAAACATAAAAAGTGCAAATGAACAACTAACGGTAATGATAGCGGTAATGATAAACTTGGTTTGTTTAGTTTCTGAACGCATTGGGTATTATTTAAAACATTTTTTTGCTTAACGGTTGTTAACGGTCAGTACCATGTCACCAATTGCTGCGGTTTTGAGAAAATACATATGCAAACCTTTGTTTAAGGAAACCTATATACATAATCATGGTCAGAAATTAACTTTAACAACCATCAGTTGAAAATTAATACATTTTTTGAAACAATGGATCAAAGAATATTTGATAATTTTTGTCTTCAAACGGCGAAGACAAATATACAGATTTTTTTACACTAAGAATCATACCTAAATGTATTTTACCATTTGTCTTATTTTAATGAGACAGTGTATCTGATTTAATATTGTGCAATTGCCAATGTTGGCTCTTTTATTTCCTACTATTCCAGTTGTTTTTCTGATTGTACCTGTGGCTCTGAATGTGTATTTATGTGTAGTGTCACGATTGTTGGAAATCTTTACTAATTTTAGCGGTCTTTTTTTAATATATAATGCTCTTAGCAAAAAGAGTGTTTTGTATTGTGGTTCATTCAAAATTAGATCTGACATTTGAAAATCCCAATTAAAACAATGTAAGGAGGCTCTTTCGTGAAAGTGAACAAATACTATGGTGCTAATAGCCAGACAATTGCAGCGCATAGTAATCCGACAACAGCAACCAGTGGAATTGATGCAAGTCTTTATTTCATGTGCCTACATTTACATTCCAGAACATCTCCACAAATTCAGACCTCAGGTTTAAAACAAAGCAACAGGCCATTCTAGAATTTTCACTTGTTACTGTAATACTGTTTCATAAATATATATATTTATGTCTCCATATATATTTTATATAGACTCTTCTTGAAACAGAATTTTTGTTTGCCTACTCTTATTTACAAAACATACTGCCCTACTATGTTTGGGGCTGAAAAAGAAACATCTTTCACATATTGTGTTAGCTGGTTAAATTCAAACAATCAGGTCTTGATGGTATGCCAGTTTTTCCTCTCTCAAAGGAGACCAGACACTGCTCAGCACTGTACGTGTTTCTAATTGTTATCATGGGATCTGATGTCCCACTATAATGTCTTTATTACTGCAAAATTTTAATTGCATTAAATTTACTTTTCTTTTTCTGGAAATGAATGAAAAAACAAAACCATCTAACAGTCAAACCTCTATAGGTTTAACATTAAAACACTGTGAGAGGAGGCTTCTCTACAAGCATCATTAACTCATAGCATCAAAAGTCCCCTTTCTTTGGTAATCCTTCTCTTGTTGACTCTATTAGCAGTTTGAACTGTTTGGAAATGTTTTTAGAATCCCTTTGGAGAGCAGAGGCCGTTAGTCTAATCTGGATCTAGTCTCTGAGGTTTGGTTGGGATGTTGAGGTTGTTCTTTGCCCGGGGATCCGCTGACCACACTTGACTGCTTGCTGTAGAGTTCACCTTCATGCCACCTGTGGATGTTCTTTTGTTACCGTGGCAACTTCATCAGAGTTGATCCAATCATTCAGGTGGGGATGGGGCAGAAAGATCTGGAAAATAACATATAATCACTTAAATAGCTAAAAAAAAATAGTTCATCACTTAAAGATATGGAAGCTTGTTTCCAAAAGTCACAATTCGGAGGGGGGAAAAAGTCAGAATTCCAGATATAAAGATATAGACTTAATAATCCACAATTGTTACTTTATATCACACAATTCTGAGAACTGTGAGATAAAAAGTAGCAATTACTTTTTTAAAGATTTTTTATTAAGTTGCGGAAACAAGCTTCCATATAAAGTTAATTCTTTTATTCAGAGAAAAAAAAGCTAATTCTCATTTAAATGATTTGACAGAACTTTCTGAAGTTATAACACCCTGTCTTCACTGGAAGCGTGGAAACTTTACGTCATCCAAGCATGTTTGCTACCACGTACCAGGTCGAGGAATTCAGCAATAGTAAAATGAAGAGTAACTATGCATCCAAGTTTATTTCAATGTTATTTTATTTTCAAATCGCCTGATACAAAATTGCTTGTATGACTGTTACTATTATTAGTATGGTTGTACTTTTTAATTCATATACAAAATATTAGAAACAAAAGCTGGTTTGATTTAATAGACCAGAGACCAAAAACTTCACAAGATGGGTTTGGAGACAAGTCACATAAAATCAATATTTGTGCATAAAATCAAGTAGCTGGAGTAGCTCTGAATAGAATAGAAATGGGGGAATCCGTCAACTGAAGTCAGAAATTTACGTTTAACGTTCCGCTCATGTCCAGTGTAAACAGGGCGTAAGAACCTGCTTTATGTTTTTCAGGGAACGTACCTTTGAAAAAGTCGATAGTGTTTAGAACAGACCACAGTCCTTAAGGTTTTCTTTGATGATAATGTCTGTCACGGCGTTAAACACGATCTCAACGTTCTTTGTGTCCGTGGCACAGGTCAGATGTGCGTAGATCTCCTTCACTCCCTTCTTCATGTTCAGATCCTGGAATTGATTCTTGATATAGTCGCTGGCATCTTCAAATGTGTTTGGACCTGGAAAATTAAGATGTTCATCAATTCTCATAGTCGCCCATGGTAGTGGCTGTATTTGTGTTTACAGTTCCAATACCAATTGCAATAGATTAAAACAATGCAGACATACAGACTTTTAATGAGTTAGTTCATTGAAAAATGGAAATTAATTTACTCGCCTTTATGCTGATCCAAACCTGTATGACCTTCTATCTTCCGCTGAGGAATACCCTGACAAATCTTTTCAATAGCATGAAAGTGAACGACTGTCAAGCTTCAAAAAGGATGCAAAAGCACCATAAAAGGTCTACACCAGCCATTGGAAGCCATACTAGGAACAGACCGAAAGTCATTATTCACTAATAGTCAGTTAACCGTTGTGATTGGTTCAAATCAATTAGTTCACTGAAAAGATGCGACTCAATAGAATTATTAATTTGTCAATCAGACGTCTCTCTGAACTTGCCGAGGAGAGCTTGGTCAAATCGATTATAACAACTTAAATTTCTGTTCTTCACACAAAGCTATCAAATGGCTTCAGAAGACCTAATTTATTATACTTTCATGGTACTTTTACTTTTTTGTCATTCTGAAGCTAGTCAGTCCCAGTCCTTGTTCGCCAGGATGATTTTATGTTCTACAGAAGAAAGTCATACAGGTTTGGAATGATAGGAGTGTGAGTTAACAGTTAGCCTAAGTCCTGGGCAAAGTACTGCTTTAAGGTGTGATTTATATAGAGACCTCACTCACCATCATAGTCAGGGAAACAGATGCTCAGGTGGACTTTCTTGATCTTCTCCTGGAAGAGATCTTTCTTGTTGAGGAAAAGCACAATGGAAGTTGTGGCGAAGAACCTGTGGTTGCAGATACTGTTGAAGAGATGGAGACTCTCGTGCATGCGGTTCTGGAAAAACATGAGGAACAAAATAATTTAAGTTGAGAAGCAATCCTAGAGCCTCAGACATCAGTATCAAACCATTAATTTGAGCTCTATGATATTTATAATGTAAATGATCTTGATTTTTTTTTTGCTGAATAAAGGATCTGTAAGGTCTGTTCCTCATTCTTAAAAACAATGGTTCCAAAACATTTTCACAGCAATACCATTTGCTGGTAGAAGAACCATTTAGGGTTCCTAAAGAACCTTTAATTAACAGTCAACAGTCACAAGAACATTTTAATAATCAAAAGAATCTTTTTCCACTAAAAATAACCTTTTGCGCAATGGAAAGGTTCCAGGGGCAGTAAAGGTTATTCATGGAACCACAGATGCCAATAAAGAACCTTTGTTTTTAAGTGTGTTGGCTAAAGATAAGCACTTACCACTTCATCATCTTCTACCAGCACCATGTCGTAAGCACTCAGGGCTCCACAGAAGATGATGCAAGTCACACCTTCGAAACAATGAATCCACTTCTTCCTCTCGGACCTCTGGCCACCCACATCGTACATCCTGCGGCCCAGAGGAACATGAAAAGGTTTCATTCAAAGCTTTGGTTAAGTTTTCTTTGCTGAAATCTACTTAAAATAGTCCTTTTACATGGATAGTCCTATTACATTTTTGGTCTTGAGTATCATTACATTACCATTTTTATGGCTCTCAATTTTAACAGAGCATGCACAAAAGTTGCTTCAATCAATTCAGGCAGGTAAGACACACCTGAAGTGGAGCTCTTTGCAGCCGAACTGTTCCTCAATGATACCAGTAGTCTTGACTCGAGATCTCAGCACATCCTGCTCAGTAGGGAGGTAGTCGGGTTTGCTGATTCTGTCCATTTCGGCCAAGTAGCTATGGAATATAAGTCAGCAATTCATTTGAAGACACCTGAATTATACATCTGCTAAAGTACTGAAAAGCTCCAAAGCATAACAACTCTATACTGTGAAAAACAGATGGTCTAACTACATCCTCAGGTGCAACTGAACTTTATAGGTATTGCTGTCTTTATAGGTAGTGTTGTACTTACTATCCAGCGGAGTCATTTAGCTGGTACTCAGCAGCTCTTTCAAAAGAAGCCATCACGCCTGAATCCTTCCATAGCCTCTTGATGACTTCTGCCAACTCTGGAGGCATGGTGCCCTCCTCAATGGAGTCAGACAGGTTCTGGAGCTTCTGACCGTCCTCCTGCATGGGACAGTAAAACGGGCATTGTTAGGCACCATCTGGTCAGTCATCAATTGGTTTGCTAATTTAATATGTCGTAATGAAATGAAAGTAGCGCCAGATTTTCACTGGAAGGTCCAGTTTTGACATTTTGATTAAACATTACGAGGTCAAATAAATGAAATAAATTAAAAAATGAAATATGCACAGATAAATTGTTCACAATAGGATCTAAACATGCATTTTGAAAATGGATAGGGTGAATTTTCATTGCATGCCGACTTTAACAGTGGGGTTTCAGTGTGTGAATTTTGTTGGTATGTGAATGTCCACAAACTAATCATTGGTGTTTTTGGAGTTGTTTGGGCTGACCTGTGCAGATGGTGTCCCAAAGTTGATGTCCAGCATCTCCATGCCTCTGATGATGGCCAGAGCAGACTGCAGAATATTGCCAAAAATAACAGATCGAAACTCTATTTGTTCTTCTTTTGTATAACCACCTTGATGGAGAATTCTTGGGGGGGAAAGAACAGTGTTTTTGATTAATGATTTGTAGGTAAATTCATTTATACACTGCAGCCAGACTCCACATTCACTACCACCTGGTGGTCACAGATTGGCATTACAAGGTGTTGAAAAATGAATGCAAGTGCTGACATTTCCCAAATGCACACCAATTGTTAAGAAATTATTTAACTAGAATGCATGGATGAGATTTTCAATTCAGATGAAACATATCTCGAATGTGCTTCCACAACCTGTAATGGGCTCTTCTGAGCATGTATTCTGTTTTGAATGCATTTATACTCACTTCATCTGTTTTACAATGGTGCTCTTCCCTGACTCACCAGCACCTACAAGACAGAGCGAGAAACATGTGTGAGCGTACATAAGAACAAATGAGGAGCCCTCAAATGCTCTTAAACCGAACATCAGATATATTTTCAAACAAATGATGTCCCTCTGTGACTTTTAGCTTAGTTCAAAGGTCTTTGGCCATTTCATATTGATGTGAATATCACCTAGGTATGTGTCTATATGGTGGTTACGACTCTAATTTAGGTCTTACACACAATGCCTTTCTCTGAATTTAACTGTTTATTTGATATTTTAATAACAAGGTCAATGTTAAGCAGAGATAATCTGTCAGGAAAACCTATAGATTGTCACTGATGTCCAGGTCAGAGGAAGGCTCTTTAACCTGCTTATAAAGTGACCCAATTGGATTTGTGTTAGGGAAAGCTTCTCAGAAGATCACTGACACTTTGATTAGTCTTGGAGCTTCGGTCAGTCGAGGGCGAGGGGGTGGGGCTCAACCGTCTCCCGTGGCAACTGTCAATCTTCTGTGCCCTTTACTTCCTGAGTTAACTGTAGCTGTGGTGATGTGTTAAGAGAACTTGCGTCATCCCTGTTACATCTCTGCCTGTACGACTGCTTAGTTAAGCAACTAGATTAGATTATATGGAAAACAGCTGTCTACTTCCTAACTGGAAGTAGGAACACACATCACAACCATTATTAGCACACTCTTTGACTTTTATTGTGCAAGAGAAATGATTTCTTAATGTATTGAGAATGATTTCAAAACTAATTTCCAAAATTCACTACACGCAACATGTATCTGTACTTAATTCAATTAGTTAATTGGTTATATTTACTTTCTTCTAACTTTGTATTTTACCAATGTTGTTATTATTTGAGAACAGCAGGTTACAAACTTCCTGTTCAGACAGGAAGTGGCTTGTCGAGCTGGAAGAAATTAGGTCAGTATTTAATCAATGCATCTGTCTCACAGTAATTTGCTGAAATTGCAAATTAATTTAAAGCGTCCTGATGTAACAAACTTAGGAGCACTGAAACTGGCCTTCTCTGTTTTTCGTTCCCATTGGAAGATAAACTGAACCCTAGCTTAAGAGGATCGGGGCTTAAACCATCACGGTAATCGGATTCAGGTCTTATTGTCAATATGCCACAATTCACAGTGTTCCTCGGGTTGTGATCTTTTAAGGCGACTTCACTTGCAGTGAAGATGTTGCTGCAGGAAAGCTGCGATCGTGCAAACATTTTTAAAAGCTAATTTAGAAAATCCTTAAAACTGAAAACATTAATAAATTAATTAGACCTTGAGATCATTGATGCTAAAAAATGAACTGAAAAAGAGCTGATGTGCATCACCTAATATACATGTAAAATGAATCGAAAGTTAATGTGTTATATGGCGCACAACAACAAAATTTGTACAAATATTTGTATGCAATTATGAAGTCAACTGATTACACATGCAATGTATAATTTATGAAATAATTACATAACCTGTGGTTGTCTAAAATCTTTTGCTTACAGAATGTCTTAACACTCTGCCCTAGTGCATCTATAACTCTTAATCCCAGAAAGAAAGAAAGAATCAGAAGAAAAACCTTAGGTTTTTAATCCCACTTCGTAGTCTCACCTGCATTTTACTATCTTGCAATTTAGTATTAGTGATCACCTGTTGCAGGCACAAACGTACATAAAGCATCTGAAGTTTCTGCATCAGTAACTGGTTCTGGAGGCAAAATTCCTTAACTCATCACCAATGTACTGGAGGAGTCAAACACTGATTTCTTACCCAGCAGCAGAAGTTTGACCGTCTTGGCTTCTTTATCAGCATCTTCCTGGAGCTGTTTTTCCAGCTCTTTGGACTTCTTGGCAATTTCCTTATCCTCTGCGCTCGCTCCACTACCCATCTCGTCGTCAGACGCTTCCCTGTCAAGTTCCTCAAGGTAAGAAATTTTGACGGCTTTCCCTGTGCTTTGCTGACAGAGAAATGGATGCAGGTAGCCCTGTACCTTGGATCGTGATAGGGGACGGGTCGCAAAAGTGTTGATTCCTCTCCTAGGTGTGACTGACCTGCCTCGGGATGGACAAGTGGATAGAGACAGGCACAGAGACTGAAGCGGACTGCCCTGCTTCCTCCTTTGGTTGCTCTATCCCCTCTAATTCCTCCTTGTCCACCTCAAAAGTCTTAGCTTAGGATTGGGGAGGGCTTTACTGATCTTCCTGTGTGAACCAGCCAATCCTATTAGCTCAGCTAACAAGGACAGAAATGAAGGTTGTAAAAATTAGGACCAATGCTTCTAGTGAACTAGCATTTGGCATTGATCAGATGAAGGAGTGTGATTTAAAGTGTGTGTGTGATCAATTGGAGCTGATATATACACAATATTTGAAGTTTTAGGAAAATGAAGACATGCCATGATGCATATTTTATATGTACAAATTCCACGTCTGTTTTGTTTTACAAACAAAATTTCTTATAAATATTTAAGTATGTGAACTCTGATGTTGATTTAGTTCTGATGGATGCAGAGGTCAGAGGATGAAGGGTTTTACTCTTGTCCTTGGCAGACTTTTTTGTCCGTGGGGTTGATACATGTACAGCATTCTCCATGTGATACACACACACACACACACACACACACACACACACACACACACATACAGCCAGTTTCAAGCGTTATGTAACCTTGATCTTGGGGGACTGGAGGTAAAGGAGGAGGACTTACAGGTCTTGTTTCCGAAAGATGGGAGTGGTGAAAGCAGCACTGAAGTTGCCATCCGATCGCTGTTCTCTTCTCTAACATCATCTTTAACACCATTGAACAGATCTTTATCTCCACCTCCCACTGTGCTCAAGGGAATGAACCTGCATTAACAGTCCGCTATCCTCAATAAGATTTATTCTCATTGGGCTGTGAAGACTGATTTATTTTTATCCCAGCCGAAAGCTTGTATTAAATGACTCAACCTAGTAATGCAGTCCAAAATTACCATCGCCATTACTACACTCACTCAGCAACTTTTGCCATCCTTTCTGATATCAGGCGGCTGTTTTCTCTCTATGTGTATTTCACTGATCTATAAACCAATTTCATGTGGTGCTTTAATTGGTCAGTTTTGAATAGTGACATCGACTCTTAATGGCATTTTCCAAGGATTAATACGGAAAATGGTTATTGCTAACTTATGTTCATTAAAGCAAAGATCTGAAGAGGAAAAAGCACTTTTAAAAGTAATGCATTACAATATTGCGTTACTCCCAAAAAAGTAATGAATTGCGTTAATTAGTTACTTTCAATGGAAAGTAATGCGTTACATCACTGTTGCGTTACTTTCTCTCACCTGGGCTGGGCTGGGCTGGGCTATTTTTTAATAACAAATAAATAAAAGTTTTTTTTTTTTTCAAATTTAAATGCTCTTTCACACCTGAAATGAATAAGCCTTCTGCTGGATTGCAGAGGAATAGGATATGCAATAGGAATAGCAGGAGAATAAAGTTTGTTGAAATGTTTCTTTTTTGCTCATTAGTATTCTTTAAGGTCAAAAGCAACGACACTGGTTAATAAAGTGAGATTAAATACATAAAGTATATTTGTGTAATTTAACACATTTAATTATTGCAGGTTTGTGTAATATTCTGAGTTTGCATTTCACGTTTTTTATTGATTTTGAGGAATACTTAATTTGTTTTGCACAAATGAGATGAGTAAATGCCTGCTCACATTTAGTTAGAACTACAGTAACCATTATGTTAACTCACAACGCTCAGCGCCTCTGCACTCACGATTCCTCTCAACATGAGGACAGGAGACCCATCAATCAATACATGGGAAAACAAAGTAACCTGCATTACTTAAAAAAAAAAAAAAAAAAGTAACTCAGATATTTTATTGTTAATTTAATAGAATGTTGCTTTACGTAACTCGTGTTACTTGTAATGTGTTACCCCCCAACACTGGTCAGGGTAAGATGGGGTAAGATGCCCCTCTTAAGAACAATATGCATCTGTAACAGATAGGTCTATACGTTTTGCATGTGCAGGGTGACGATGCAGCCAATGTGTTATATAAATAAACAGAAACATTTGTTAATTTAGTTGTCATAGCACAACATGTAAAGAGGATTTAATGAATAGCGAAAATATCTGAAATGTTTTGGGTTCTAACTATATTCAAACCGAACCGAAAACCCGCGATACCTGCGAGTATATCGCGATACTCTCATGGCGTACCGAACACGCCCCCGCCCCCTGCTGCCCCGCCCAACCTATTGTTGAGGATGCGGAGCGCGACTCGCGAGCATCTTCTCTTCCTAATAAATATGAATGAACATCTGAAGGTATGTTGAACGATACAGTAGCTGCTACAACTTACTGAAACGTATTAAATATAGTGTAATCGCTCAGTCAGTGTTTCAAATACGGAAAGACATAATAGCTTGTAAACAATATGCCACGTAGCATTACATTTACCTCAGGCAAGTCATTTAATGTCCACGCGTCCATGGCTTGTTAGTCAGCAAGAGAAATGAACCCTTTTGCTAAATATATGCATTACACTAAATTAGCATATTCATTATATTTTACTTAACCTGTTATGTCTTGATTATTTTATGTCCACAAACTAATGCTTTAAAATCTGTCATGAAAATCAGTGTGTAAATGATTATATTTCAACAAAGAATTGGAGTAAAAACATAAATTAGAATTTAATGTAAAACCTGCCTTATGTGCAGTTTACATGTTTGCATTGTTATTTGAGTGTTGATTATTATATCTAAAATTAAATAGCAACTGAATTTAGACTAATAGAATTTAGACCCATTAATTATAGGCTACAAAAAATAATAACATTGGTAACAACACGCTAGGTCTCTACTGACTAAATCTTACAATGTTAATGTTTAGATGAAATTACAAAATTAAGAAGAGCATATAGTCATTCATTCACTGTGTTGATATGAGGTTTTGTGAGATATTGAAAGGTCAACTGTTTTAAAAGCCAACCTAACCTTTCCTACATGACACGACGTCATAAAAACACGGCACAGCTGCGATCAAATATGTCCATCTCTTGCAGTTTTATGTTGAATAGAAGGATTAAAAAGCAGTGGATCGCGTTCTGTGAACCAGTTCAAAATTCAACTAAATGAACAGGCCTACATTTCAAGGTAAATAAACAATATCACTCCACAGCGAAACCTTAACTCTCCTTACAGTTGATTTTAAACAATCCATTTACACTAAATCTAAAACCAGAAGCATATCCAGACCCTCCCACTCGGGAGCACATGCAGTCACATGCAGTCATGTAAATGCTTCCCCATCATTGGACACACCAACTTCTCTGTGAATGCGAGATTTCAACCCACGTCACTTTCGGTAAGCAGATTTTTTCTTACTGCTTGTGGCAGGCTGTGAGCACCCAAATCCCTAAATGCTTCCAAGAGGAATATAGCAAGCTAATCATGGTATCCTTCTCTTCATCAGAGCCAATCTCATTAGGGTTTCTGTGGTCCAGCCCTGCCTCTAACACTCCAGCACAGCTTCCATGCTGCTGACAAGATTACTAGCCGAGGCCTCCGTGGGTCGGGGTGGGTAACAGTGGAGGGGGATTATTTAGATGATTATTTTCTGCCCTTCTGGTTAGAACTGATGAATGAGGAGAGGATTCTAAGAATAAAGAATGAGCACAAGCTTAGTAGACCATAGACACGGCTGAGACACATCTGGAACTCATTGACAATAGGAAGTACAGAAATATATCTTCTTTTTTTTTGTGTGTCGTTTGTACAGTAGTTTTTTTCTTCTGCAGGTTGAACTACAATATTTGCTCACTGAATAACATACTATTATCATATCACCAATATAATACATTTAAAGCATGGTATTTTATGTACAGTCTCAAAAAAACAATTTACATTGCATTACAGACAAGCATTTTGAATTGAATTTCCTACAGGTTGTATTAAATGCTCAATGCAGCATGCTAGTTATTTTAATCATGCTTATGCTTATGCTAATTATGCTTGATGCTAATGCAATTAAAACAGGACATGGCAGCAGCATCTCACCCCCGCTGTTTCAAATGCGCAAACAAACCGCTAAATGCATGCTTTTACAGAGACCCAAACTGCTTTCACACCTGACCTGACACAGTTTAGGTGTGAGAGGTTTGACATGAGAGGTTTCCCCAGTGGAAGGACTGTTTGAATCATTAAAGACTCATTCTTGCACTCATATAAAGGTGTAGCATGTACACTGTACACAGTCTGGATAGATTACTTACAAATTGTAGTCAGTTACTGATTCCAAATTACATGACAAAAATTTTAGGTAGTTACATAATACATTACATTACACATTTAAGGTATAATCTGACTACTATTTAATTTCTTTTAGATTACTTTTGTCCTAGCTCGTTTATCACATTGAATAGGATAATCTTGTACCATATTTATGTAAAAATACAAAGAGAAATAAGATGTATTCCACCCATTGTTGTCAACAACATGAAGTGCATTAAATGTTACATTACGTAAGGGTTTCCCAGACTGGGGTTCGTGAGTTTAATGAAAAGCGATTAATTAAATTATAAATAAATTCAAAATAAAACTCTTAAAAAAGTATTTAATTCACCAGCATGTCATGTGACCATTAACTGACATCAGAGAACTGTCAATGTAATTTGATTATTATTATTATTATTATTATTAATCACTTAATTGTATTATTATTGACCTTGCAAAAAGGTTCAGATGGCAAATAATTAGGGAATCCCTGCATTGCATGTAAATTAATTTGTACATTTTAATATGCTTGAAAACAAAAGCCTTCCAAAGACAGCAATACATGGTTAATTATTTGAGAATTATTCAAATAATAGTTCATGTGTTCGTCAGGAGCTGATCAGATATGCACTATTGAAAAGTGAAATGATTTCTGTCAATCCATTGATCAAATGTGTGATTCCACAAACCTGGAAGACTTTCTGAATGTATACATGCAGCAGGATTTTTTTTTAGAAAGGAACATTTAAAAGCTAAAAAAACAAAAACAAAAAAATAGTAAGAAGAATCAATGAATTATGGATAATTTACTGCCATTGTGATAATAACATGTAATCATTCCTTGTAGGCCTACAGTAAACGCCATAGTCTCTTGTGAGATATTTGCCCATGACACACATTGTGCTTGTGGACATCAGTAATATGCTCTGCCCCATTGATTGCATTGGATATTTGCACACACAAGAAATATTGATTTTATGTGCAAATGATTCTTTTGATATTTTGTTGCAATCTTTTTTGGATACATTCTGGGCAATGAATGCATATCTGTCAGTTTCCACAAGAGGGAGGTATAAACCCAGTGCTTTAGTGTACTCTGCCTGTTATACACATTGGCTTATCAGGAAGGAAATCTCAGCAAGCATCTCTCAACATTCACTTCTCCATTGTATGATTTCATTCGAAGACCCTATGTTCTGCAGCTTTAATGACATAAAACATGTTTTTTCAGAAAGGATAATCAGTAATAAATATTTTGCTTTTGGCTCTGCTTGGAAGCTAATGCTAATGTTTCCAGAGCTCATTGGAGCTTCATTTTTGACTGCGCTGGCTGCTGACACGTCCAGTCAGCACAGAGACAGAAACATTCCTTTGTTATGTAAAGACCCCTCACGCTGTACATTGCTGATGAGGTTCGATGTATGCTGTCACTAGCATTTTACAGGCATTCTCCGTTTAGATAACTAAAACAAGCATTACCGGACTGTAGGTTTCTGTGGCTTTTGAAATTTAATTGAGTATGCCCTTTCCTGAATTTGTAAATGGAATGCAGAATTATGAATCAAATTTGAATTTACTGAAATGGAATTAAAATCAATTGAAATGTAAAAACATTTTAAAATTTGCATCTATTTTCAACAATACAATCATTTTCAATATGATTACCCTTGAACATGTTCAAGGGTAATCAAGGGTCATCATGAACATATGGTGTATTCACAGAAACATTAGATGATATTAATAATCAATTAATCCATATATATAATATGTATGTATATATATATGTATGTGTATATATATATATATATATATATATATATATATATATATAAATTATGTGTGTATATATATATAAATTATGTGTGTGTATATATATATAAATTATGTATGTATGTGTACATTCATATATAAATATTACTTAAAATATAATTTAATTATAATTAGTTGTGTTTATTGTTTTGACCGTATTTAGTTATATTTTTCATATATAAATGAAAAGTTGATCCATTAGGAAAACATTTTCTACTTGCAGTATCAGGGAATAAATATATAATGAATAGCTACAACTGAAAATGTATTTATGTTTTGTTGCAAAACCTGTTGATAATTCTGTTGTATGATTGAATTGCAATTCATTCAATTTCCAAATAAGATATCAGATTCCAATTTGACAACCAGTGATGAACTGAATTTATTAATTCAGAATAACCCTAACCTTTTTTTTTTAGAGAGAGAGAGTTTAAACTAATTGTCATGTCAATCAGTTATAATTAAAAAGATTCTGGCTGTTATGATCCATATGATTATGGGTTTTCATTTTTTCCTGTGTCTATATTTTAGCTGCTCATCCCTACATTTTTTTGTTTTTGTTTTTAAAGTTTTTGTGCATCTCTCATTTGTGGTTTACTACATTTCACAGACATGACTCCAGCTGTTACCCATCACAGAGTGAGCGACCTCCCCCTCCCAGCACACGGTGCATCTCTTCTGGCTGACCAAGCTTTGAGCCCTGAGCCAGCGTCTGGCCTGTCATGTTTCCTCTCGTCTCACTTGCTATGAAAAAGTGACATGAGGAGCATTCCTTTACGATCATCACAATGCACTATTTGGACTCTCATGTCATGTTCCACCTGGCTCTGAGGTTTCCATGGAAACCGTGCGGAGTGACAGCACGCAGGCAGCGTGTGCTGGTGTGTGAGTGGGCACTGGGAGGTGTGGGGAGGAGCCAGTTCTCACACTGCAGCATCTGAAGAGCGGGGATCTCTCTCACACACACACAAACACACACACATATCTGAACATCCTTCTTACTGCATTCAAAGCCTCTCTGGACCGAGTGTGCCCCCCTTTTTTCCCCCCTGCTAAGGACTCCTCTGTGCCTAAACCAACCAGCGTTTTGTCCGTCTCTGGTGAATCTCCAGCCAAAATGTCTTCTAAGCTGCCTTCAGGCAAACCCACGTCCCCTTTCAGGAAGAGAGGCAGCCTGCAGTACACAGCCACTGGAGGTAAGTGGGTTTGCTCAAAAACAATATGGGTTTATAAAAGTGTGTATGTGTGAAGTGGAAATTTGATGGAATTGGAGAACAGAATGTGTCATTACATGTACATTTTTCATCATATATTCAGTATTTCATCATATTTCTATGTAGGTTCCTTCTCACATTTGACTATTTTGTGGCAAATGTTCAGACGAGTTTCAGTTATCCAGCATCTGCATAATGTAGAAACTTTTATACCTGTTGATTTGAGGGAAACTGTTGCAACTATTACAGGACCATATTCTTTTTCCTGTCTCTCTTTCTTATGGCTTCCTAGACTTTAATCTTCACATAAATGTTCTCTCTCTGAAACAGAATAATAGCTCATGGACCTGTATTTGTTATTTCTGTGAGGAGCAGAAAGAGAAAGTTATGCATTACACATTATTTCTGGCCATAATTACATTGGAAGTACTTAGCTGATTGTGTTTCAGACCTCAATTACTCAATTCCTGAATATTTTCATCCAGATAATGTTTGAGGATTCAATTGCAAGAAAGCCAGACGGGGAAAATCAAACATGCAGCAATTAGTGGCTGGTCTAGACCACATCCATAAATGCATGCAACACAATGTCTGTGGTCAGGCCAGCATTGCGTAAGGCTTACATAAGATCCGATCCAAAAAACACTTCACACCTCTCTCTCTCTCTCTTTCTCGCAGAAAAACTGTGATTTTATCATGCGCTAGAACACATTTAGTTAGGTGTCGCATGTATTTATTAGTTCCTTGTGCCTCTGATGTTGTGGTTAAAACCTGAAACAATGTTCTAGAAAGTGTATTTATCTCTGGTTGAGTGCAAAACCAGACATGGAAAAATGTAGAGACTCATTTGGCTTGCCGTGCCAGCATAATTTCCGAAGCCCGAGGCAGGAAATATCATCAGAAAGCATCTTCACCACAAAGATGGAGTAATTATCTGAGCATGAAGACTTGGCAGGTGGCATATTGCTGCTATCTTTTAAAAAAAAACTGTTCTGAGGAAGATACAAAATTATAAGTGAATCCTTGCAGTTTCAGACAACCACAATTATTCTCATATAGGCACAAAACAGCTCTCTTTCTCTCTTACTTGCATGTAGCAATACATTATAGTCAGTACTTTGCTTTAAACAAAAAGTCCCTTAAATAGACTTTTTAGAGACACTAGACATGCAATATTTAAAATTCCTCTCGCATTTCAGCAGCAATCAAGTGTCTGATTTCTGAGAGCCTCGTACGCTTTTACTGTGGCTCATTCTTGACATGATTTGGAAAAGAGGCCTTAGTGAAAACATGAGGAAGGGTTAATAATAGTCCATCTTGCTTTGAAGAAATAACAGCTTTCAGATCCACATTTCTGGCACAGTCCATTATGTTTAATGCTCCTGATTCTCCTGGGAAATGTGTCTGGTTTTTTCTTGTAGACTAAACTTGCCTGACCATTACTTGTAAATTGCCAGTTTCTCCAGAAATTCCCATAAAATGTGGTGACTCGAACGTGTGCATGAACATTCTTTTTAGGGGTGCAGGATATATTTTCATATCGTATTAGCAGATAAATGTGACTTTTTAATTAGCATAATTCCAATGAGGAAAACATTTAACAGGACCTCACATTTCTAGTTGGTTAACCTACTGTTAAACATAAAAAAAAAAAATATATATATATATATATATATTTTTTTTTAGAGCCTCTAAGATTTTTTTTATCCATGGCACAACAATTGTGTTTTTTTATTATTAGGGGCCAAGCACCAAAGATGTGAAGGCATCTATTGTATCTGTTAGTTTTCTTCATATTCTTCTTCCTCTTTATGGCAGCCCATAGAACCGTATGGTAAAAAGCTGTGAAATTTTGCACACATATATAGAGGACAGTCACTCTGTCTGAACATTAACCACAGCAATATGGCAGTCTCTAACTCGATCCCTGTCCAAATTTGCACTTATGTTTATGCTAATAACTTTTGGATAACTGATTTCTTGGCTCAAAACGATTCGATTGCACCCATTAATTGTCATTCTCCAACACGAAAATGTTTCCGACATTTCAATTGTTCTGAAAAACCTACTTTTTCGAACTTAGCCTAGATGGTTTGTCAGATTTTCACCAAAATGGCCTCAAATCATCCTCAACCATGCTGGCAAAAAGTTAATAAAAGCTTTTTAATAAACCTAACTGTTCTTGAATAACTCATGAACGAATTTGATGAAGAGCACACCAAATTGGATGCAAAGGCTATATCTGTGGAACTCTTTCACGTATTGAGATGAATCTTGGTACATGCCATCAGATGCATGACCTGAGGCTACATGCAGTGTTTCAGCACAGCCGAAAAAATTATGAAACAGTTTGCTTAGAACTTTGGAACGGTTTGCCCAAAAATCATAAAACTGGTCTCATTTAATTCAGTGCAGCATACCGAGTCGAATGATACCCATATTGGCCATTTTGGGTGTCGATCATTTCGAATTTTGTCATAGAATGCTGTATTTTAAGAACACATTAGTGGATCATTACGAAACTCTGTATGTGTCATCAGGACTATGCCCTGAAGGTACTCAAAAAATGTTTTAACAGTGCCACCTTCTTGTCAAAATGTAAAATGAAATCTCAACTAATAGCGTTTTTTATAAATTTTGCCTATTTTAATTAAACCAGTCTTGATAGATTCCTTGAGTTATACCGAGAACAATGATACCAATTATGCAATATTCGGTCTAACTTACTGTCTGCCATTTTGAATTTTGTTTGAAAAATTTTCTAAAAAAAACTTTTTTTTAACTCATCCTAGACCGCTGGTCCGATTTTCACCAAATAGTTCTTGTCAAATAGTTTCACCGGCAAATAGTTATAAGCTTTTATTAACCAAACCATTCTCGAAGAATGCATTGAAAAATTTGATGGCATGGTGCCAAGCTGATTCTGAGGCTGTAACTCTGCAATGCTTTGACATATTGACACCAAACTAGTTTGTATGTGTCAGTGTCATTGTTTCCTCACACTGATAAGCACCACCTATTGGTCAAATCATATTGCAAGTCATTGTACTTGTGATTTTTCAGCCATTTTGACTAAAATATTCTAAAAATGTCTTTACACGTTGTTGCAGTTGCTCTGAAGCTCTCAGCCATGCTTGTGACTTTTTTTGTGCTTGGCCCTTTAATTGTGCTTGCAGCTATATTTATTATTTCTATTTGTGAAGGTTATTTTTCCTCTGCATATTAAATGATTGTTTGATAAGAGAGACTTTTCTGCAGTTTCCCACTCTATATTATGTTTAGTGTCACCTGAAGCACATATATTTGGACTTTTAAATAATCAGTCAAAATGTAGATTGATGTGTAGTATAAATAATTATAGATTGTTGTATTGTGCATAATTATTGATTATTGTATTGTCCAAAATTATCATATCTGTGCATCCATAGTTTTTTATTTCTAAATCGGATTCAGAGAATTACCGCATCATGGAAAAATAAAGCAAACATTTACCTCACATTTTAGAGCCCTATAATAACATACTTTGAATAACCTTTGAATAACATTTAGTTTAAACCACCAGCAGTCAATGTACAATTATATTGCTGTTTGTTTTTGTTTTATTTATAGCCGCTACCTGATGAGTGTTTTGGCATGAGTCATTTGAGGTTTGTACACAGAGCTCTTCCTGTTATGTCACTTTGGACCCTCTCTGTGTTGCATTATGGTCACTTAAATGCTTCAAACTCACCTTTTTTTTTTTGGCATATCTTGCTTATCTGAGCATAAAGGATGGACAAGATAAGGCTGACGTGATTGACTCTTCTTAAATAATTCTTAAAGGGGCAATGTCAGTCTACAAATAGTTTGGCAAAACTTTTTTCATCACTCTGCTTACATTTGTGCTCCTCTTTTTAGTAGTAAGATGAGTATTTGTTATAATACTTTATAGATACTGGTTTTTTTTCTTCTTCTTTTGGTATATTGTAACATACTGATTGTATTTATATATATATATATATATATATTTTTTTTTGTTGTTGTTGTTGTTGTTGTTCGAAATAGAAAGAAAGAAAGAAAGAAAGAAAGAAAGAAAGAATGTATTTTAGTGGAAGATCTTTGTCATAGTTTATGTTTCAGCCTCCAGCCTTCTCTATACCACATATAGAGGTTTTAAATGCTGTTGTGCTCTGAACTTTGAGCCCCGTAGTGCCTCCCTTGCCTTTAGTGTGGTATGAGAGAGGAGGGATTCTTTAAAAGAGCACTTTTACTGCCTCCCCCTCAGCCACCATTTTGCTACTATTTAGAGTTGTTTTCTCTAAATCCACTCAACCCTTTACTTCCCTAGATTCCCAGGGACTTCATCCACGAGGTAGGAACATTATGATTTCTAAAAGACCCATGTGCTTTTACAACAGGTTAGTTAGAATCATAATAAAGTGTATAGGTATTAGGTACTTGAGTGTTTGTGGATTGATATTTAGTGAATGTTGAGTTTGTTTCCATGATCGTAAAATCCAAAGAATTAACAGTTTTGCTTTTGCCCACTAGGTGGAACTAGCAAGTCATTTTCCCTAGCAAACATAAAACCATAAAACAAATTTCAAGATTTTAAATGATAAACTTTTATTTTCTGCATGCTTTCTTGGAGAGTGCGTATCTACAATTTATTGTAAAATGTAACAAATAATTAAATTATGACTATTGAAAAAACTCATGAGTAAAATTTGCTTCAATATACTGTATATACTTTGGTAACTCTTTACAATAATGTGTTAATGCATTAGATCACATGGACTAATACTTAATGAAAACTGAATTTTATAGCATGTGTTTATAGCATATAGCATTTTATAGCATGTATTATTGTATTAATTTCACAAATATGCATTTTTAAGTCAAGTTTACAATAAATGTGTAAATATGTACACTAAAACAATTCCACCTTAAGTATAATCAGATTGGCTGTATCTCGTATAGCAAAAAGGTAACACTTTACAATAAGGTTCATAAGTTAACATTAGTTAATGTATTTACTAACATGACCTAACAATGAGCAATACATTTGTTACAGTATTTATTAATCTTTGTTAATGTTAGTTTATACAAATACAGCTGTTCATTGTTTGTTCATGTTAATTCACAGTGGGTTAACTCATGTACAACCTTTGATTTTAATGACGTATTAGTAAATGTTGAAATTAATATGAACTAAGATTAATAAATGCTGTAGAAGTTTTGTTCCTTCTTAGTTCAAAGGGTAACTCTCGCCGAAATTGAACCTAGGTTATTTTTGTTAATCTACCCGAGTCAAACTTTCGTGTAAAGGCATAATTAGAATGAAAACGCCACTTTTAAGATTGACTGTATTTTCGTTTTAGGTCAAAATGCCTTTTGAATGGGAGTGCTTGGGGCATTTCTATGATAGCATCAAAATCGCTTTTTTTAAAACACTAAGAAGGCTCCACACAACATAAAACTGTGCTCGAAGTATCACCAGGGGATCTTCACATGAACTCGAGCATTGACTACATTGTTTGTGTACACAAAGTTTACTAAAATGTTGTGTGGAGCCTTCTTAGTGTTTTAAAAATAGCGATTTTGATGCTATCATAGAAGCACTCCCATTCAAAAGGCATTTTGACCTAAAACGAAAATACAGTCAATCTTAAAAGTGCCGTTTTCATTCTAATTATGCTTTTACACGAAAGTTTGATTGAAAGTTTAATCGAGTTGATTAACAAAAAGCGCCTAGGTTCAATTTTGGTGAGAGTTACCCTTTAACTAAGGTAGTTAACTAATGAACCTTATTGTAAAGTGTTACCCATAAAAAAAAGTAAAAAAAATTGTTGAAAATTGAAATTGCTTAAATTATTTTGATGAGTTAAAGTAATGTAAAAACATATGTTGCCATGACTAACAGATCATGTTTACAGTGCACTGAAACAATGGCTTTGAAACCATTTTCCCTCACAAATCGTTAGTTCATTTTCCAAAGTAATGGCTGGTAACACATTGAATTAAACATGAAATTTTGAAGTAGAAAGAGTAAATAGTATTTTCTTGTAAAACGTACCAAAATAATCTTTGTTTTTTATACGACTTAAAAACAAATAAATAAATAAATACATTTTATAGTGTAATTAAGACTGCTGTAAAAGTATTGTTCATTGTTAGTTCATAATATGCATTAACTAACAAATATAAATGCTATCAAATATATAATTTATATTGGTGGGTGATTATTTTTTATTCTATCCCCCCCCCCCCCCCCCCCCCCCCCCCTTCATCACAGGAACAAATAAAAGCAATTGGTCTCCAGAGGCTCACACAAACCTCATCAGTGCAATCTTTGTCTCTTTCTCTGATGTCTTCATCAAAGCCCATTTCCCCTAAAAGAGGAGCAGAATTCAGGGATGCTATTGTTCCCTCTGATTAAACAGAAACGGCTCTCAAACCCTCTGGACACACAACAGAATCATTAACACTCTATATGGGTTTCTAGTGCCATACAATAGAAACCCAGTTGGGTTCATACAGTGGTGGTTTGGTGACAGCTCCAGTAATGATAAACACATTATCTCGATGCTTGTTTAAATGGGCCAGATCTCTGATCAGACATGTCCAATACTAGTTTCTGCAGTGACCTCTATTTCGGCTTCCGAGGGAGTCTCTATTTCTCTATCCCTTTCTCAAAACATCCTCCAGCATTTTCGCATGCACTGCAGTCATGCTAATGCGTCACAGAGCTGAAGGACAGGGGGGGGGTGTAGAGAGATCCTGTCGAGCCCATTCTGTCCCAGAGACAGCAGTGATGCTGTTGAGCTCCCCCTGCCCCTGAAGTCCAGGTGGTACGGTCCAGCCATGTGTCAAGGATATTTAAATGAGAGGGGGATGACAGTGGTCAGCCCAGACAGCTGGCAGGAACCAGGAAGAGGAGGGAGGGGAGAAAGTGGATGCTTCGGCTCCATCAGCTGTGTTTACTGTATGTATGCATGTATGTATGTATGTATGTATGTATGTATGTATGTATGTATGTGGGACAGATTCAATCACAAGACTATGTATGTGAGAGAGTGAGTGAATGAATGAGACATGTTTTGCTGGAGATGTGTGTTAGTTTAGAAAGTGTAGCTTTGTGTTTGCCATTTGTCTCTCTCTTTTTATTCCGTCTGTCTTTCTGTCTTTTCTCTCTCTGACCTGTTTTGGGAGAATAACAGCAAGAGTTTCTTCATATCCTTTCATGTAGGACACTTATTTGCTTCTCTGTCTTTTCGTTCTGTTTCTCTCCATCTCTAAGCCCTCAGCTGTGTTGCTGTCAGCTCATGTTTTTCCTAAGGGAGTCGTGTGTGTGCGTGTGTGTGTGTGTGTGTGTGTGTGTGTGTGTGTGTGTGTGTGTGTGTGTGTGTGTGTGTGTGTGTGTGTGTGTGTGTGTGTGTGTGTGTGTGTGTGTGTGTGTGTGTGTGTGTGTGTGTGTGTGTGTGTGTGTGTGTGTGTGTGTGTGTGTGTGTGCGCGTGTGCGTGCGTGTGTGTGCGTGTGTGTGTGTGTGTGTGTGTGTGTGTGTGTCTCGCTGTATTGATTGTCCTCCTCAGTATCTCAGTTGTCCTGTTTTGAAGGTGTTGTGGTCAGCGCTGTGTTTCACGGATGACAGATTAAGTGGAAGGCTGAAAGAGTAATAGAGAAGGATGCTGCTTAGATGAGGTTTGTGTATGAAATTGTGTGTGTTCAAGGGAAAAGAGGTTATGAAGCTTCCAAACCCTACTGGAAATCCAGTTTAAGCTGGTAAATGTTTTTGATTTCTACATTTCTGGTTTCTAACGGGTCTACACTTGGAGATTGTCTTGGACCAGCAACAAACCAGGTGGTTTCAAGTTTGGGTTTGGTCAACCAGCTAGAAAACTATGTTCCAAACCACAACAATTTTCCAACAGGGAACACAAGAACTGGAGTTTATTAATCTAAAGTTGATTTCACATTAACCTTGAATGTGTTTTATAGTTTTATATACTAAATGGTGATTGGTCTTTACTCTGACACTCTACTCTGAGTCTCTTGTCATGTCAGTTGTTAATTTAGCAAACAAAGGGATGCAACATCAGGTTGCCGTGGCGACAGTGACTGGCCCTGATTGGGGTTAGTGAGGTAACTGTAATCCTCAGTGTGGCTCAGTTTTGCTCAGGATTTCATAAAGTATGTCAGTCAGCATTAGCAGCAGCTGCTAATATCATTTTAGATCACACATCAGATTTCTTTCATGTAAGACTTCTTTCAGCTTTTGCGTATATGTAGAACATTAACGACTTTTTAGAAACTGATCTAAGATAAGCTTTTGTATTCTGAGAAATTTCATAATCAGAACTTTTGTGATAATATACCCTGTTCAAAAGTATGAGGTCATTAAGAATTTAAAAAATGTTTTTGAACAGTCTTTTATGCTCACTAAGACTGCATTTATTTGATCAGTAATACAGTAAAAACAGTAATATTGTGTAGTATTATTACAATTTAAAATAACTTTTTATTTGAATATATTTTAAAATGTCATTTATTTCTGTCATTTATTTCAGTATATTCAGTGTCACATGATCCTTCAGAAATCATTCTAATATGCTGATTTACTGCTCAAGAAATTTTTTTTTATCATCATCAATGCTGAAAACAGTTGTGCTGCTTAATAATTTTGTGGAAACTGTTATACAACATTTTTACAGGATTCTTAGGTAAAAAGAAAGTTCATAAGTACAGACTTTATTTGAAATGGAAAACTTTATATAACTTTTGATCAGTTTAAATGCATTCTTGCTGAAGTATTATATGACTTTTATCTTACTGACCCCAAACCACGCTTGTGTACATAGATATATTGGTAACACTTTACAATAAGGTTCATTAGGTAATAATAGTTAATGTATTAACTAACATGAACTAACCATGAGAAATACATTTGATACTGTATTTGTTAACTTTGTTAATGTTAGTTAATAAAAAATAGCTGTTCATTGTTTGTACATGTTAGTTCACAGTGCATTAACTAATGTTAATAAATACAACTTTTGATTTTAATAATTTAGTAAATGTTGAAGTTAACATGAACAAAGATGAATAAATGCTGTAGAAGTGCAGTTCATTGTTAGTTCATAACTAATGTAGTTAACTAATGAAACCTTATTGTAAATTGTTACTGATATATTTTATAGAAAGCAGAATACATTTAAATAAACAAAACATGTAATTAAAATAAAAAAATGTAGCCTAATTAAAATGTACTTAATTTAAAAATAAAAAACTTAAAAATGTAACAACTAATCAAATACGAAATACACACAAACAGATAAATACACCAAATTACAGAGGTGATTACACAAAGGTGTAACGGGCCCGATCTTTGACCTCATCTCATGTGTCATTGAGGCAATGGTCTAGTGCTGTTCTTATCTCTCAGCTCCATATCTCACTACACTGATTATTCACTTCTCCCATTCATAAATATGTGACATTTATAGACCCTCATTCTAGAATGTTTACCATCAGAATCAATAACTGTAGTTGTGGTCGCAGTTGAAGCTCAGCAGAAGAAGTTTGTTGTTGTTCTGCTTTGCCGTTTACTGTATGTGGGGATCCTGTGTATAAAGGGGATGGTGATTATGTAACTAGCATGAAACTCCCAAAATACACCAAGAAGATTATATACAAGCCAGTGGATATATCAGTCTCCCTTCTGGCTTTACACGCACATCAAAAATCCTGACAAAATCTCTTGCGATATTAATCTTTTACAACGTGCTTTGTTAGCTTGCAGATAAGTGTGAAATGTGTAGGCTGTGATTTATGTGAAGGTAAATGGTATGTGTGAGAAAAGTAGAACGTGATTGTAAGTGTGAGTCCACTCGGTAGTGCGTGCATCTCCCGCTGTGTCTATCTGTGTTGGGCGATAATGAACTGTCATTGTCATTATTAGTCCACCCATCTGGGCCTGTGAAAAGGCCACCAAGATTTCAGCGACGAGTTCATCTCATAGACAATCCTGTCGTTAATTACCTCCAATAAACTCCCTGATAAGTACGTTGCACATTAACTTTGCCAGAACAATAAAACGATGAGCAGCAGAGCCCTAAAGCGTTATGTAAACTAGTAGAATGAGGGTTAGTATAACATGACTCAATTTCGGCAACTATGGGCACATCCGGTGATACCAAACTTTTAATTATTTAGTTCTGCTCCTCTCGTTTTTGTTTGAGCGCTGTGTGTAATTACACTGCGGTGGTTAGTAATTAGTACTTGAGTCTAAGCAGACGGACGACAATTCCTACTTTCAGCAGGGAGAACGTGTGCATTACTTCAAATGGCATTATGGTAACAAAGTCTTTGTTGTTGCGGTTATGAATAGGAATCTTGGTAAAGCTCTAGAAAAAAACAACAGACTCCAGTCCCTAAAGGGGTGGTATAATGCCCTTTTCACACATTGTAAAAAAAAGTCTTTGATGTCCCCAGAGTTTTAGCTCAAAATACCCCACAGATGTTTTTATATAGCATGTTAAAATTGCAACTTTTTGAGGGTGAGCAAAAACGCACCGTTTTTGTGTCTGTCCCTTTAAATGCAAATGACCTGCTGCTCCCGGCACAGAGGGCGGAGCTACAACGCCTCCTGTGTTAGCAGCTTCGATTACCTCACACAGACATGCACTGAAAATTTCAAAAACGTTTAGCCTTTTATGTTCAAACCAGAGTCAGACAAAGATGGAGAGACTCAAGAAGTGACAAGTTAGACAACATTTCTGAATGGTTAGTTGATGAATTTATGTAGCTTATGTGTAGTTATCTTCTAGTTATTGATTAACATATTCTGTCTTGATAATCTATCAAATCGTTTTCCGGGGGCGGGGTTTATGTAAATTTTAGGGTTCATGATGTCACTAACCCAGGAGGAAGCTTGTGTAGTCCCTACCAGCCGTTTGCTGTAGTCCTTAAAAAGCAATTTCTTTAAAAGAAAATATCTCACTTTGATTTGAAATATGAGTGTCGTAACTTTGCAGATGTTGTTTATGCTCAAATTGCAACATTACACACTAAATAAAGTTAGAAAAATTAAATCATAATCAACCACCCCTTTAGAGGTGACAGTGACTCAAGTTTGTTTACTGAGAAACTATTGTATCCACAACATCTACTGTATTTAGGCAGCCAAATAATCTACTCAAACTGAGAATCTTATTTTCTGTCACCGCACATTTAATGTGAATCAGTCTGGAATGCTTCTTTTTATTCTTTTTAAACATAGAATTGATATGTTAAGACATTTTCTGATGTATTTTTCTTCTTGTCTTCCTTGGCAATAAAACATGATCAATTTACACTACTGTTCACAAGTTTGGGTTTGGTACGATTACAGTGAAAATACAGTGAAAACAGTAATATTGTGAAAACTTATTGCAATTCAAAATAACTGTGTTCTATTTGAATATATTTTAAAATGTAATTTATTCCTGTGATGCCAAGCTGAATTTTCAGTCTTTAGTGTCACATGATCCTTCAGAAATCATTCTAATATGCTGATTTGCTGTTCGAAACATTTTTTGTTCAGTATTGAAAACTTATGCTGCTTACTGTCACTTTTGATCAATTAAAAATCCTACTGACCCTAAACTTCTGAACAGTAGTGAATTCCTGAAAAACAAAATTTTGAATATTAAGATTTGAAATAATCTTGAAAAGTAAAAAAAAATATATTTTTTAAGAATTGAATAATATATTATTTTCTAATTAAAAACTACTTCTTTAAAAATATTTAATAATGTATTGCTATTCTGGCAACATGCACTAATATGTTTTATAAAATACTATTTTTGAATACTATTTTTTTTGTAACTCTAACTCCAGTACAGTACAGTGTTGATGAAGTGGTTTAATTACTGTATATGAGTAATTCAGTTCTGTAAAACTATAAGATCAAAATAACAGTGATTAATAAGTACATACTGTAAACTGTATCCAGACTAAATATACAGCAAGGGTTTTAAACTACGAGAGTAAATGGTTATGCTGCTATTATGAAAGAGTAAAAATCCTCATATTAAGTGTAGC
The DNA here is from genome assembly GCF_965113295.1 of Leuciscus leuciscus. Classification (NCBI taxonomy): domain Eukaryota; kingdom Metazoa; phylum Chordata; class Actinopteri; order Cypriniformes; family Leuciscidae; genus Leuciscus; species Leuciscus leuciscus. The sequence goes on from NC_138737.1 coordinate 14,688,605, forward strand.
TTCCCATAGTAATGGATTTATCTCAGAGTTAAAGTGGGAAGATTCAGCTCTTCTTAGTAAAACTGTGATGAATGTGTCGATACACTAATGCTGAATTCATCACATGATCTCAGGAAACAGCTGTTATCTGTATTGTAACTGCAGATCTACTGTAGCCCACAGGCTAGTTTGCTCAGCTGTGTACTGTAACTGCATTGGTATTGCAAACTGTTTTTGAGATTTACTATGAATTCTGTTGATAGCTTGGGGAATCTGTTTTTACTTAGTCTGTTTCCTGTGTGCCTTAACAGTGGGACGAGATGTCCAGGTCTCTGCTGTGCAGGGGCTATAGACAGGGCTGCTTAATTATTCATCAGGCTTATGAATATTTGATTAAGCGTCAGAGTTTAGGAAGATTGATATCACTCACGGGATGGAACTATGGAACTCGAGCAGAAGGGTCGAGCTTCACTCACTGTGAAAGTGAAAGTGTTTGAAAGCATTGTTTGTGAGGCAAAATATTATTGGGATATTAAAATGTTTCTGATGATTAATCACTTGAAATAGGAATGGAAAATCTTACTTTATTATACTTTTGGCTTGCATTTCACAGCAAAACAATGTGCAATCAGTATTTTTGTTCTGTTTTCATGTAAAAAGTTTGGAGTCAGTAAGATTGCAAGGATGTATTAAATTGATCAAAAATGACTTTTACATTGTTGCAAAAAATATATATATTTTAAATAAATGTTGTTCATTTTAACTTTCTATACATAAAAGAATACTAAAAAAAAATGTATCTTGGTTTCCACAAAAGAATTAAGCAGCACAACTGTTTTTTTAACAATGATGATAATAATAAAATCAGCATATTAGAATGAATTCTGAAGGATCATGTGACACTGAAGACTTAAGTAATGATGCTGAAAATTCAGCTTTACATCACAGGAATAAATTACTTAAATTATTATGGAATACATTATTATTTTAAAATAAATTGAAAACTGTAATCAAGTTGTAATAATATTTCACATTTTTACTGTTTTTACTGTATTTTTTGTAATCAAATAAATGATATGCTTGCTGAGCATGAGACTTTCAAAAACATTCAAAATACTTCAACCCCAAACTTTTGAATGGTATAGTGTATTAATATCTAATAATTAATATCTTATATGTTGCTTCAAATAAATTGATCTTGTTTTTAAAGGTGTTTAGGTGTTTTGATTGCAGATTATCAGTGTGACAGTACTAACATTTGTGTTGGCACTATAAGCATTTGGTCTATACTTGCCCACAAGTTAAGTGTGCACACTAAGGCCAGCACACACTCACATACAAACTCATGTCCTCCCACCTGAATGCTCCATAGTTTTGTAAGACAAACAGTTGTAGATTATGACAGCTTTCTGACCCCGCTTTTCAGAAAAAGCTGAAAAACAAGGCTAAATAGTATGGATCACAATGTATTGCATTTATTCTTAAACATTTATCTCCATAATCACATCTGCAAAATCTAAATGTTTTAAAGCCAAATCCATATCCAGCCAAGCCATATTTCAGGCCATATCTGTTGAAATATAAAAATCTCTTTCTCATGATCTTCCTAGTAGATCTCCGTGTTGGCCGACACCTCCTCACATCCCAGCATTCCTTGCCTGGCAACCCTGTAGCTAAGCACGGCCACATTGATCTGCGCACATCCATGGATGGCAAATACAAAGAGATCGCAGAGGTAAACAAAACAGAAATCTCAACAATTATGCTGCTTGAATGCTTTTTTTTGTTTCTGCTGTTATATAAATGTGTGCTTAATGTGTGCGTTTAGGAGCTGTTCTCCCGCAGCCTGGCTGAGAGTGAGATGCGGAGCGCTCCATATGAGTTCCCTGAGGAGAGCCCCATTGAGCAGCTGGAGGAGAGGCGGCACAGACTGGAGCGGCAAATCAGCCAGGATATCAAGTACTACATCCCATCATTCATCATCAAACTTAACCATTAATAAATAGCATCTGTAGTTCTCATCAAACATTTTTCTTAATGTAAAAACAATAAGAAATCTGTAATATTGAAATCCTTAACATATCTGTGTTTGTAACTTAAAATAACACCATTTCCTTAGATGAATATTAGTACAACATTCACTGCTCTGTATGCACATGTGACCTTTGACCCACAGTCAGTTCATTAAAAGTATTTTCTCTTGAGGTTTGAGCCTGATATCCTTCTGCGAGCCAAACAGGACTTCATGAAAACAGACAGTGCAGCAGATCTGGAGTGAGTGCCTTTTAAGATGTTATGTGATTATTCATACGAGATCCAGTGTTTGTTAAGCTAATACCAGCATCTCCTCTCTTTCTCAGGTATATGAAAGAACAGAGCCAGGCACCCAAAGAGCTCTATCCCGAGAGAGAGCTCGTCCCTGAGAGAGAGTATCAGAGAGTCGCGATCTCTGGAGAGGAGAAATGTGGGGTAGGTTCATTTTTCTGTTTTGTTTGTTTTACAAAAACAAGATGTTGTTGACAGAACTGAAGTGGACACTGCAGACATTATAGAAACTCCTCAGGGAGAACCAAGTTTCACACATACACACACACACAATCCACATTACACAAACCCCAGAGGGAAACATGAGCTGACAACAACACTGCTGAGGGGTTTTCACACTGATGGAGAAATATTAATTAAAACAGGGAAAAACAGACTATTAATAACAATAAAGATAAAACATTTAGAACAGCTTTTTATATTTTGTCACCAAAATACTGTTTTATTTTGTGGATCGAGGTACACTTGAATGGTACATGGTATATATTACATGTATTGTACAACTGTCTCCTAGAAAAGGTTAGAAAGATATACATATATAATGTAGATGTTGGTTAATTTAAGCAATCACACATCATTTATTAGTGATTCATAACAACGGCATGATTACAAGCACAATTCAGTAACTTGCATTTCAAATATTATTGCAGGTAATTTTGTTTTTGTTCTGCACAAGAAAATTGTTTCAAATTAAGTCAAAGCATATGTCATCTAAAGCATCGTTGAGTTTAGGAGGAATGAGGTTGTTTTGTTACTGAATTAATCATTATTTTTGAACAAATTGAGTGAATAATTCAGTGATAGTAATAAAATAATTCATTTTGATTTCTATGTACACTGTTTAAGTGAGTCTTCTTTTTTCAGGTTCCTTTCACTGATCTGCTGGATGCTGCTAAATGTGTGGTCAAAGCTCTCTTCATAAGAGAGAAGTATATCTCTCTGTCCATGCAGAGCTTCTGCAGGACCACAGAACGTTACTTGCAGGAGGAGCTGGGTGACCGACCCCTGGACCTCAACACCTATGAGGAGATGCCTGAGTCCTCTGTATCTGCAAGTGGGTTGAACCAGAGTTTTCTGAAGGAAATATTCAAAGGGTTGTGGATTTATGTTCAGGAGGAATCAGAATTTTATAGCCAAATTGGTTTTATGAAAAAACCCGATGTATTCAGAAGAGACACACTGGATTGATCTGCATTTAGGAGAGTAGAAGGTTTTAACGTTTTCATGGAATCGTCTTCAGTTACTACAGAAAGAACTGAAAGCAGGTGCTCTGGTTGCAGATGCAGCATGTTTATGAACCACACATGATCAGTTAAACCACAGCACAAATGTATTTCTACTCATTAAAACAGTAGTTCACACAAAAATGAAAATATTCATCATTACCGCCATAATGACAAAAAGCACAATAAAAGTCATTCATACGCACGACTCGAGTGTTATATTCTGAAGCCATAAAATGGAACAGAGTGAAATTATATTTTTATATAGACGATCAGAGGAACAGAGTGAAATAGTTTTTATGCAAAATGTTGAGATTATGCTTTTTGACATTTTGACAGCCTCAGTCTTCATTCACTTTCATTATATTGAGAGAAGTGGCCAGTATATTCTTCAAAAATTCACTTTTGTGTTCCATGATTTATAAAGACATGACGGCGAGTAAATGATGACAGAATTTAGATTTTTTTGGCAAATTATTTTTTAAACTGTTTCCTTGACTTTAGTTCCAATATGTTTCATAGTTAAAAGAGTTTATGATTTGTATGATCAGTATGCAGTTACATGATTACATTATGATTAGTACATCATCTTATCTCACAGGTGCAACAGTCCACCCACCTGTGTCAGAAACCCACCCCTATGAGGGGTTTGACCCTGCCAACATGCCCCCTGGGTTGGGCTACACCTGCAAGATGGTTGATGGTGTTGTTCATGTATACACCCATAAGTAAGACGACAGAGTTGCAAGTCCCTAGAATTGAGTTGGCCTAATTGTTGAATTTTATATATATATATATATATATATATATATATATATATATATATATATATATATATATATTTCTCTTTTCTTTTTAAAATGTTTTTTTGTAATGTCTATCAGTTCCTCAGAGCTGGATCTGCCATACCCAGACCTGCAGGAATACATAGCGGATATGAACATGATGATGGCGCTCATCATTAACGGGCCAGTGTAAGTTATACTGCACACCATGAGGTTTAGTCCATTCTGATGCAGCAGATCCAGAAGAAGATGATCAAATCACTGATTGAAACGGCTTATTCTGTAAATGTGAGCTGGTCCCTGAGTGAGCTGCTTTGCTTGATTAAAAATCATTATGCACTGACTTCAGTTTGAACCTGTGGATGAAATGTAAAAATAAACCCATCCTGAAAGAGATAAGTCCAGTAATTAATTTGTAATGTGAATAATGCGACAAAGGTGAAGAAGTGACAAAGAGTGGTTAAATGTGTTCCCCAAAATAGCCAGAACTGGTCTGATCTGTTTTAGGTTTAACATATGGATTTCTAATTGTATATTCTCCCAACAGGAAATCTTTCTGCTATCGCCGACTGCAGTATCTCAGCTCCAAGTTCCAGATGCACATTCTCTTAAACGAGATGAAAGAGTTGGCGGCACAGAAGAAGGTCCCTCACCGTGATTTCTACAACATCAGGAAGGTCTGCTGTCCATTTGTGTGAACAACCACTAAATAAAGTATTTTGAGCTAAACTGTAGTGTCACAGGAAAAACCTGATTATTTGACCTAGTAATGTAATTCTAGCTATTGACCTTTCATTTCTTCAGGTGGACACACACATCCATGCCTCATCCTGTATGAATCAGAAGCACCTGCTGCGCTTCATTAAAAGAGCCATAAAGAAATACCCAGGTGAAATCGTCCATGTAGAACAAGGCAGAGGACAGACCCTAACAGAGGTGTTTGAGAGCATGAACCTGACGGCCTTTGACCTCAGCGTAGACACTCTGGATATGCACGCGGTAAGAAGTGTTGTTAAACACATGACATAAGTGGTTGGAAAAAAGAGGTAAAGTCGGCACACCACGGCTCCAAAAACTAGACATTTATTGACAGATTCTTACAAAGGTAACGTTTCGAGCACACAGGCTTTTTCTGGTTAAGCAAAACTTTGCCAGTGATGTGCATTTTGTTTTTGTGTTTGGAAAAATACTTTACCATCACTAGCAATTACACGTAGTAATACTAATTAATAATAATAATAATAACAACAACATATACTGTACACTACTGTTAAAAAAATTTTTTTGGAAAGAAGTCTCTTCTGCTCACCAAGGCTGCATTTATTTATCAAAACTACAGTAAAACATTTTATATATTGTGAAATATAATTTTAATTTAAAATAACTGTTTCTATTGAAATATATTTTAAAATATAATTCATTCCTGTGATGGTACAGCTGAATTTTCAGTGTCAGATGATCCTTGAGAAATAATTTTAATATGCTGATTTGGTGGAAACCATTGTAAAAACAAATTAGGAATCTTTGAGAAAAAGAAAGTTCAAAAGAGCAGCATTTATTTAAAATAGAAATCTTTTGTAGCATTATATAAATGTCTTTACTGTCACTTTTGATCCAATTAATGTGTCCTTATTGAAAAAAAGTATCAATTTGTTTAAAAAAAATTACTGACCACAAACTTTTGAAGGGTAATATTTGATATGTTATATCTTATTGATATAATAAAATATAAAGTGACTATTAACAAAAATATAAACGTAAAAGGACGGAAAACTGAAATAAAATATATAAAAGAAAAAGAATAAAGAAAAGTGTTTCACCATAAAAGAGAAAGAAAAGTGTTTCACACAGTATATGCCAAGGCAAATATCAGTTGGGTGTTCCAAACTTCTTGGGTTTGTGTGGGATCTAGGTCACTCTCACTAAAAATATGTTGCACAGACTTGCAGTCGCACAAGCTAAGTGGACTTACACTTAGGTGAGAACTGAATAAGCTGATGAATGAACTGTTGTTCTCCACTGAATGCAAACTGTGACACTACATTAATGTTCCATGTGTATACAAATCTTTAATTTAATAAAAGAGATTCTTGTCTAAATTTTATGTGGGAATAAGTAGGCTACACTGGGGAATTTTTTTAAATAAATTGATTAAATGTAAATCTAAATAATAAAAAAATTCTGTCTTTCCCACAGGACCGTAACACATTCCACCGCTTTGATAAATTCAATTCCAAATACAACCCCATTGGAGAGTCCATCCTCCGAGAAATCTTTATTAAGACTGACAACCATATTGAGGGGAAATACTTTGGGCACATAATCAAGGTATCTCTGTTCCTTATAATCTTTGAAATGTGCAAAACAAGCATGTTGATGAATTCGGTTTCATATGGTTAAGTGCGCCCCCTGCTGACAGTTGTATGTTGGTGCGTTTCAGGAGGTGATGGCCGACCTGGAGGAGAGCAAATACCAGAATGTGGAGCTGCGTCTCTCCATCTACGGCCGCTCACGAGATGAGTGGGATAAACTGGCTCAGTGGGCCGTCAAGCACAAGGTTTATTCTGATAATGTGCGCTGGCTGGTGCAGGTGCCACGGCTATTGTGAGTACTGAGCGTTAGGAAAATCAATGTAAAGTGGACATCTACATTTACATTTATTCATTTAGCTGACGCTTTTATCCGAAGCGACTTACAATTGCTATATATGTCAGAGGTCGCACGCCTCTGGAGCAACTAGGGGTTAAGTGTCTTGCTCAGGGACACATTGGTGTCTCACAGTGGATTCGAACCCGGGTCTCTCACACCAAAGGCATGTGTCTTATCCATTGCGCCACCACCACCCCTACTGTAGGCCTAATTATTTTATAAAATTAAATATATATATATATATATATATATATATATATATATATATATATATATATATATATATATATATATATATATATATATATATATATATACACACTACTGTTTAAAAGTTTTGAATCGGTAAGATTTTAAAAATGTTTTTAAGGCTGCATTTATTTAATCAGAAACACAGTAAAACAGTAATATTAATACAATTTAACATAACTGTTTTATATTTTAGAATGTAATTTATTCTTAAGATGTTAAAGCTGAATTTTCATTACTTTAGTCTTCAGTTGTCACATGATCCTTCAGAATTCGCTGCTCAAGAAATATTTCTTATTATTTTTACTGTCAAAAACAGTTTTAACAGTTTAATATATTTTTGTGGATACCGTGATACATTTTTTCTGAATTCTTTGGATGAATAAAAAGTTAAAAAGAACAGTATTTATTTAAAATAGAAATCTTTAATAACAATGGAAAAGTCTTTAATATCACTTTAGATCAATTTAAAGTGTCCTAGCTGAAAAAAATTTAATCTTAAAAAAATAACTTAATAATAAAACTAAAATAGTAAAGATTTACTGATCCCAAACTTCTGAACGGTAGTGTATATTATTACTAAATTGAAAAGCACTTAAAATGAAACGCCTAATTAAGTAGACTTTTTTCCCAAAATGAATACCAATATTTTCGCTGTACATGAATTATTAATTTCAGACTAAATTAAAAGCATAACTAAGATAACAGGTGGTTTATTTCCTGTGCAGTGATGTGTACCACACCAAGAAGCAGCTCTCTAACTTCCAGGAGATGCTAGAGAACATTTTTATCCCTCTGTTTGAAGCCACTGTCAATCCCAGCAGTCTCCCACAGCTGCATCTCTTCCTGCAACATGTGAGTTTACCTTTTGCCATGTGATAAAGCTAATTTTAATGTAAAATTATAGGTAACTGTGCTACTGTGGAGTGGAGGCTTACATAGCGCACATATCTTCTGTGTGTGCAAATATTGAAGGTATGATTAACTGCCCAGTTTATTTACATTAAACATTTGTTTTAGATTGTACACTCACTAACTTTTCCATAGTAGAGAAAGATGTGGCCTAGTAATCCAAAGTTTCAAACCCTTGGCTCGTACATTTATTATTGTCCCTATAATAAGACTATTGTTAGATGCTTCAGATAAGAAAGTGTCTGCCATTAAAGTTTAACTTTTAACAGTGGATAAATCACAAATTAATTAAAATTAATACAACCAAATGATCAACAAGTATGGTCACAGTTTTATTATATTGTGAGACTGAATGTTCTTCAGGTTGTCGGGTTTGATAGTGTGGATGATGAGTCCAAACCTGAGCAACACATCTTTAACCTGGACAGTCCAAAACCTGTGAACTGGACAGAGGAAGACAATCCTCCATACTCATATTACCTGTACTACATGTATGCAAATATGACTGTACTCAACCACCTGCGCAGGTAACTGATGCACCCAAGTACCTTCCACTATACATTTAATGAATTAATGTAAAAATTTACTTTAGAGATTTATGGCACGCAAACCGCTTAATGAAAACCTTCTCGGCAAAACCATTGTGTAGGCTACTTAATATAAAAGTTGTTTTAGCTCCACGACTGTTTAAATGTCACTCATTTCTCCCAACAGGCAAAGGAACATGAATTCGTTTGTATTACGTCCGCACTGTGGAGAGGCAGGGCCTATTCACCACCTCGTGTCTGGATTCATGCTGTCGGAGAATATTTCCCATGGCCTACTTCTGAGAAAAGTAAAGACACTCTGGATACTTCTACTGAATCACAGTTGTACTTGGAAATCGGATATAAAGAATGTTCTTATTTTAAATATTCATGATTGTGTTCTTTGCATGTGTTAAAATCATATCGTTACATAACATAAATGTACAAGTTTTGACAGAACAATATCGGTCACGTATATATATATATATATATATATATATATATATATTCCTGTGTTTAATATTCTTATCTTAAAACCCCTTGCAAACAGTCAAGAATGGATCAGTGTTTGTGTATTTCCGTCAGGCTCCTGTACTGCAGTATCTGTATTACCTGGCTCAGATCGGCATTGCCATGTCCCCGCTCAGCAACAACAGCCTCTTCCTCAGTTACCATCGAAATCCTCTACCTGAGTACCTGTCCAGAGGCCTCATGGTGTCTTTGTCCACTGATGACCCTCTGCAGTTCCACTTCACAAAGGTTGCAAGCCACACCATACCATCAAATATGATTTTTTTCCCCATAGCTGTTATTTCTTGAGTCAGGTCTGTAATATGTTTGACCTAGTGTGTGTGGTTGTTCAGGAGCCGCTGATGGAGGAGTACAGCATCGCTGCTCAGGTGTGGAAGCTGAGCTCATGTGACATGTGTGAACTGGCCCGAAACAGTGTGCTCATGAGCGGATTTTCTCACCAGGTGATCACATCTCCACTTACACCTCTGTCAGCAGCAGCACAAGTCATTTTCAGTAACATTTAGGTGTTCGTAGACAGTAAGGTTCAATTTGTTAACATGAGTTAATGCATTAGGCACCATACAAAACACACTTTAAAAGTGTATATGAATCTAGATAATTACTACATACACAAAAGTACTCAATCATTTTTTTTTTTTTTTTTTTTTTTATAAATTCATCTAAGCCCTGTCTGTGAAAACAGGCCTAAAAGTATTAAGCCAGGATTAGGCCTTAGTTAAAGTAAGACATTTAATTAGCTTTTATAAACGTGCATTAGAAAAAAACATTGCTAGGTATGCATCTTGAAACGAAACAATGGCACTGACTTGTGTTAAGATATGTCCGTGCAAACTTTCAAACTACTCAAACATGCATTTAAGTCTGAGACTAGTCTTAAGCCTTGTCTGTGAAACCAGGGGTTAATCAGCAAGAATGCATTAGGTTGAAAGTGTCATCAAAGACATTTATAATGTTACGAAAGTTTCATATTTCAAATGTGAAAGTTGTGTACATGAGTTGTGAAAACAATAATTTATTCCTAACCGAAATTCAACTTTAGGACTTCCAGCTTTTAAAATAGAGGATAAATACTTCTCATACTTTTGTTGGCTGTGCGTCCAAACACAACAGTATTGTTCTTTTTAACTTTCTATTCATCAAAGAATCTTATAAAAAATGTATTATGGTTTCCACCAAAATATTAAGCAGTACGACTGTTTTCAACATTGATAATAATAAGAAATTCTTCTTGAGCACCAAATCAGCATTTTAGAATGATTTTCGAAGGATCATGTGATACTGAAGACTGAAGTAATGTTGGTGAAAATTCAGCTTTGCCATTACAGTAAGAAATTACATTTTAAAATATATCAAAAGATAAAACAGTTATTTTACATTTGTAATATTTCACAATATTACTGTACTGTATTTTTGATCAAATAAATGCAGCCTTTGTGAGCGTAAGAGACTTCTTAAAAAAAATAAAAAAAAAATCTTACCAACCCCAAACATTTTAACGGTATTGTATATTAAAAGATTATTTTATTTTTTAAATTACATTTTCATTTAATTGTATAACATTAGTTAATGTATTATGAACAAAGCATTATTTTAAAATAGCAATTTTTAAAAATCACATTTATGTAGATTTATAAATGTTGTAAAAATTGTTCATTGCTAGTTCTGTCAGGGTTAGGGTAGGTGGAAGTAGCGAGGACTCACGTGCAGATCAAATGGGCTTTTATTAAGCATAAAATAAAACAAATACAAACAAAACTACCCCGAGGGGGAAAAACAAGACAGACTAGACTTGACTCAGCTTGACTAGACAGCAGGGAAACACACAGCATAGATACGACAACGAACCAGCACAGGACTGCAAACACAAGGAGAATAAATAGGGAGAGCAAACAAAGCAGGTAACGAGGGAGGACAGGTGGGGAAAATGAATCAATAATCAGGTAACAAGGTGGGCGGGGTTAGACAATCGACAGGAGAGCACATGGCACAAGGAAACACGACAAGCCATGGGCTCACAACAAACAGGACTAGAACACAAAACGAGACATGAGCACGCAGCTAGTGAAAACTCATAAGCCACGTGTTCACACAAACCATAACATGAAAGCACACAGCCAGTGAAAAACAAGCTGTGTGCTACACAGCACAAGACAAGAAAAAACACACGCAGACAGAAGAGCGCGCGGCTCGAGCGAACTCGAAACCGCGCGCGCTCACGTGACAAGACAGAGCGCACGAGAACGAGCGAAAGCTCATTCCGTGCGCTCACAAAAGAAAACAAACACGCGGAGCACTGATGTCCGAATCCCGACACAGAACCGAAACTTAACTAGACAGACGTGTCGGGATCCAAACACCATGCCCCGCACATATAACAAGGCACGTAGACAAGTGAGTGCACGGCCCGAGCACGCTCGGAACCGCGCACTCACACAGAGACGAGACAAAACAGGGAGCGTCAGAGCTCTGTCACAAAACCAAGAAATTAACTAGACCGAAGTGACAGAACCCTGACAAGTTCATTGATACCCAACACATTAACTAATGTTAACCAATTGAACCTTATATTGTAAGGTGTTACCTATTTGTCTAAACTTGTATATGGTGCAGTAGTTCTCAACTCAAAAAAATGAGTTGTGTACATGAGTTGTGAAAACAATCATTTATTCCTAACCGAAATTCAACTTTAGGACTTCCAGCTTTTAAAATAGAGGATAAATACTTCTCATACTTTTGTTGGCTGTGCGTCCAAACACAACAGTATTGTGACACTAGTCAAATTACAGTAGCTAGATGCCAATTGCATAACATGCCCTCATTCTCTGAAACCCTGACCAAATCCACAGTGTGTAAAGGAAAATATGGCCTGCCCTGGATTACGTCAGAGTCCTGCACGGGTCCGATTTTGTAAATCCGCATCCGCATGAAGAACATGGCTAACGTTACCACAAAACTTACAAATCGAACAGACGCAGCTACAACACTATATCTGCCACGCAATTTCATCTAGCCTACATCTGACAATTTTGGCCACACCACACATACTTAGTGTTAAATTTGAAAAATACTGTTCAATAGAACTGCTTGGTTTGTTACCACAGTTATCTGCTTGCTTCCTCTGCGATGAAGTTCCACATTTGCGGCTATCCACGAAAATGCATGCAGCAAAGCCTTTCACAATATTGTTTTCTTCAGATAACTGATTGATGACGTATTGTCGACAACTTTACCATCTCCACTAGCTATTCTTTTCTTCAACTCCTCAGCATCCATCTCGACGACTGCAAGCAGATTTTTAAAAGTAAAAATAGTAATAGAAACTCCTGGGAGGGTGTGGCCACAAATAAACTGATGTGGATTTTAAATAATTTTATCAACTTGAAATACAGACGTATTTTTGAAGATGTGTTCCTAAAAATATGCATATATTTTTACGTTTGCACGTGATTGTTTTAAACCCGTATTAGACCCGTGTTTACCCCGTGTCCGACCCGACCCGCACCCGTATCCGACACAGTTTGGATATTTTTCACCCGTTTGAGCAAAATTTGCAGGTCACCCGAACCCGTGCAGGACTCTGGATTACGTTACATTACAGCTTCTCTTGCATTGAGGATATTTGTGGGCTGCCCACAGTATGTTCTGTGTGGAGAATCATTGGCTGCCGTTCAATTTTGTATAATAAACAGTTTTGGTACAGTGTTTGGTCACCACTTGATGTTCACTGTGCATCCTGAAGCCAAACCACTGAAACAGACCGTTAAAATACAAGGAATAAGAGAGAAAAGCATCTGACTAATGCATCCAAATGTCCTGTGTCAAGGTGAAAAGCTGCTGGCTGGGGCCGCATTATCTGGAAGAGGGGCAGGAGGGCAACGACATCAGACGCACCAATGTTCCAGACATCCGTGTGGCGTATCGCTTCGAGACTCTGTGCGAGGAGCTGAATCTGATCACGCAGGCTGTGCGGTCAGAGGAGCTGGAGGTTGAAGAGCAGGGCTCCCTGTGCATGGCTGCAGGACCGGCCAGACGTTAGAGGCATCACACACTTTCAATTATTCAACAAGTGCAGAGTGCGAGTGAAAGGTGAATCGGGGGAAATCTGGGACAGTCATACTGAGTTTGATTCCACTGGTGTTTAACTAAATACCTTTTTTTTATTTGTATTTATTTGGGTATTTGCTAGAAATGTAGTGTAGTTATTGTAGTTGTGGAACGCAGGTTTAAAGTCCTGATTGCAGCAAACAGAATTGCACAGGAAATGCCAACATTATGTTTGACAAAAGCACATGTTTTGCAGAATACCAACTGAAAACACACTTACAGTGTCGATGAAGGCTCCAGCAACCCACAGTCAAGCTTCAGGAAACCCCAGAAGTCTCCCCCTCTGTCACTGTGGACCTTACACTGTCCATAACCTTCAGTCCAGCATGAAGATCAGTGGTTTACACCGTCATAGATAATGAACCGTCATTTGGTGTTGCTTGTACACTTGTTCTGAACACTAACAGCCATAAGCATTGTTCTTTGGCTATTCTGTGTGAGCTCAAGTACCTACGCACATCTCTGTCATGAGCCATCATAATCATGTCATTTTTAAATGGATTATTTCCTCCTTTATATTCTTGGTTTTGACAGGTTCTGTTTTAATGTGTGTCTTTTATTGTGATATTATTTATTTTCCAGTGGTTATCCTTTGAGTCATTAGGTCATTTTTATTTGTGCTTGTAATTGAAAAATTATTAGCTATTTATTGTAAATCAGACATGATATCAAAGTGAAATGTATTTTTTTCTGCTTTCTCTATCTCAAAATTAAAATATTATAATTATGGGAGTCTGTGGATTTAATATTGCGTATAAACTGTTAACTTCATTTTTCAATGCAGAAATAAGCTATTTGTGAATGTGCAACTTGGATTAATTTGCCGCAACTTGAAGAATAACCATGTAAATGGAAACGATGTGACAGTGTGTTTATAATTATAACAAATTAATTTGAACAAATTCCATTTTGCAGCATAACGGACTGCTGAAGTACGATTATGAAACTGTCAGTGAGTGGCAACCCGTGTGGCCTGGAAAACCCAGACAGCTTGCCATTTCTATTTAAATCAAGTTGACCTTGCTTGAGTATCAAAGACACAGGCTTCCTTTGTGTTCTGTCCTTTTCACCATCGCTTTTCCTGTAGCCTGTCCCTCTAGTTTTACAATTTGGGGCTAAACTTCGAGTTTAGAGCATCTGTTTTACAATTACTTAGTAGTTGCGTCACATTTAACTTTTTTTTTCAAACGGTTTGCCTTTTAGGGTAAATAGGAATATACAATAAAATGCATGAATTGCATAGTCAAGTTTTCAATACATTTGGAAGACGGCAGACGCTTATTGTGAACATTAGTGTTAATAAATGTCGAATTCTGGGAAGAACAATTAAACGCTTATTTTTGTTACATGTATTTATGATGTGAATGTGTTCTAATGTATCGCTCCTAAGATGTACAAAATAAGAACATGTCGACTTGTTGGTCCTGGGAACAGCTTCAACATGACTATGTGTTTAGAATGCACATATCATTGCTGAAAAATTAAAATGAAATGCTGTTTATAATTTTGCACGGACAGATTAACGTCATAATACTTTTGTGGGAGTAATATCCCTTTAACTTGAGTAGTTAGCGCCCACGCCCCCTCCTCCATTCCTCTGCTGTGACCCCAACTAGGTTCATTTCTAAACAGAAGTTCTGCACAGCTGCACGCTCTGCTGCAAGATGGCAATGAAGTTGGCATACTGGGACATACGCGGGGTGAGAAACTTTGCATGCAAAATTTTGTATAACTGTTGGTGAACATTTTTAATTAATTCTAATTTGATTTCTGCGAATTTTTTTTTTTGTTCGTAAACTTAATTTTTTTGCTCGTAAAAGTCATGCAGTTAACACGAATAAAAGATTCCTGTGGTTTGTCATGTCTAAAAACGGTCAAACCTAATCCATATGCGCTGCTTGTTTGAATGAACATCTTTTGTTCACTGTAAGTCGAGACTCTAGGAATGAACTGTTTAGTTTGGCAAAGTCAGGGGTTCATATAAGTTTGTTGATACTTTTTTTCGTTTAGAGTGTCTCGCCATGGCCACAGATGCTAACGTTACTTTGATTACAGTTTACATGCCAGTTTATTTGAAGCCGTTTCGGGTGTGGTTACACCCCAAGGACGAAACTCTTGCTCTATTGTTTTAGAGCTAATGCGGTTAACATATGTTTAAGAGCTGGGAATTCTTTAGCAACCAAATAATACTGCATCACATTAAACGCTGTCTGTAGTCACTGGGCATTCTCGTGCCTTATTTGTCTCCAGGGAAACTATCAAAAATGTGGCACAGCAAACTGCACAAACATATGACTGCCTAAAACCTACTCTATCCCCTGGCTTACTAGCTTGGTCAGAGAATCACTTTTAAGTTTTCGGATTTCAAATGAGACCAATCTAATTTTTTTTTTTTTTGTGTAATTGACTTTAAAAAGTTATGTCTTAAAGAAAGAAAGAAAGAAAGAAGAAAAAATATATAGATGACAATATTTTAAGGCTGCAACCGGCCGCTGGAGTGATGAAGTGATTATTAGGTATGCTTCATAATACTTAGTAAATCTAGAGCAGATCTGTGTTGCAATATTTCCACAGATGGATGAGCAGTTAGGTATTTGTCCAATTAGTGCTACCTCATAAATATGCAAATAAGAACATTACCCATATAAATATGCATTGTGAAGTCTCGACCCTCTGTTAATCACTTCAAGTGAAAAAAAATGTTCAGCAGCTCAAGTTATATATAGCATTCCATGGCTATTATTTCATCTATTAACAGCTTGCCCAGCCAATCCGCCTGCTGTTGGAATACACTGGTACTAAGTATGAGGAGAAGTTCTATTCTTGTGGTGACGGTAAGTGATATGGTCATCATTGCTCAGCAGACATAACCAGATCTTCCGTATAAAAGCACAATGACAATGAGTTGATTTTATATTCTTGTCTTGCAGCTCCCAACTATGACAAAAGCTGTTGGTTTAATGAGAAAGAGAAACTTGGGATAGACTTTCCTAATGTAAGTTACGCAGTAAATCCCATTGTATTTATTGTGCAAGTTATGCAATAACTAACCATCACATTTATTCACCAGTTGCCCTACCTGGAGGATGGTGACACAAAGATAGTCCAAAGCAATGCCATAATGAGATACATCGCCCGCAAAAACAACCTCTGTGAGAAATTTATTCCTTCAGTAAAAAAAGCTTTTTGTATCACTGGAAATAGTCGTCTAAGTAATGCAAAACATCTCCATCTAATTTTTCTAGGTGGGGAAACTGAAGAAGAGCAGGTGAGAGTTGACATCATGGAAAACCAGGCGATGGACTTCCGCAATGGTTTTGTCCAGCTCTGCTATGGAGACTTTGTGAGTGATTGATTGTATAAATATATGTATTACAGTTAGAAATGATTAACTAATATTAAACATTTTTTGTTAATTGATAAGATAACATGATTTGTAATCCTTTTTAAATTTGATTAAAGGACAAAACCAAATCATGTTACACTGAGAAACTGCCAGGAACTTTAAAACAGTTCTCTGACTTCCTTGGTGACAGGAAGTGGTTTGCTGGATGCAAGGTGAATAAGCATAATGTACACAAAACACATTTACTTTGTCCATTTAAAATGGTTCAAAATAACAGTACATCCCATGATATTATTTGACATGCTTATCCCACTGTCTCATCCTGTAGATCACATTTGTGGACTTTATCATGTACGAGTTGTTGGATCAGCATCGTATGTTTGACCAAGAATGCCTGGATGACTACAAAAACCTTAGATGTTTCCTGGATCGCTTTGAGGTTTGGATTCAGCTTTTATTTCACAGAAAGATTAGTTAGTCTCATGTAATTTGTAATGTATAAGGATTAACCAGTAACTCCAATATAATTGTGTTCCCTGTCAGAGTATTGAGAAGATTGCAGGATACATGAAGTCAAGCAAGTTCATGAAAACACCCGTGAACAACAAGATGGCCAAATGGGGAAACAAAAAGGAGTGAAAAAATGACAAGACTGGCTGGATCAAACATCATAAGTTGCACCATCAACTGCAATGCATGTAGTGATAGTTATTTTGAACCGGCAATTTAAGGATAATTAGTTACATTTACATCCCAGTAATACAGTTGACATTAGTATTGATAATAAAATCATATCAAAACAATCAGAAATCTCAGTTATCTATAGACATAATGCAGTTGAATAGCAATTATGTTTAGATTAAAAGTGTTCAGGTGTGTGTTACACTTCGATTTTTGTCTATTTGATGCCATGAAAAGAAAATAAGCATTTCATTGTTATAGATTTGTCTATTTGGATTGTAATTCTACATTTAAATTGTAAACAAAGCATTAAATGTATCACCTTATGTTGACCCAATAAATCAGAGCACTTTTGTTCAATTCAGGTTATAAATTAAGTGGGGGGTTGTCACACACACACACGCACGCACGCACGCACGCACACACACACACACACACAACTAACAGGTATACTCTGGTAACCTAACAAGGCAAAACATTTTATTGAATTGCTTATAAAATAAATAGGAAACAAAAACATCACAGATGTGTATGTAGCCAATGTAATTAACATACAGCAAAAAAAAGAAATAGTAATCAAAAACTTTAAATGTATTTAACGAAGGAATTCAATAATGAATCATTTGGCCTAGCCTGCTATGGAGGAAGAGAATGTTATGATCGACTGCGCTGAATTTCATTTGTTGATTTCTCACCACCCGCTCCTGCTAGATTTGTGTTGGGCTGATATTTCACTGGCCATTTTAAAAAGGCCTCATTCATCAGAAATTAAAATGACATTATGCAAACCCACATTTAGGAGCAAAAATGTTTTCATCCTAATAACGATGGTTTAAATAAATGAAAATCTGGATAAACAAAGGCAACCTGTTTAATTAACTTTATTACTGCTTATACACAAACACATTACTGGTTTGATGGAACTTAAATGTAATCAAACCTGTTTAACCCCGAAATCAAAAGCTTATTAAGACCATTAAAGGGATAGTTCACTTTGAAATTAATTTTTGGTATGTTTTAGCTTACCTCAAGGGCATCCAAGATGTAGGTGTCTTTTTTTCCGCAGTAGTTTCAATTTTGATATTTTTAGGTCAAACCGTTCTTGTCTGTCAGTCATATAATGCAGGTCGATGGTCACTGTCTCAAAGAGCATGCACAGAGTCCAAATTAAAACAATTCCCCGTCGTCCAAATTAAACAATTCCCCATCGTAAGTACACATTGATGGCCTAAGACACGAAACGAGCGGTTTGTGTGAGAAAACGAACAGTATTTATATCGTTTTTACCTCTTATACACAGCCATGTCCAAGTGATCTGATCTGACGTGTACGCAGACTGGTGCATAGATATATACACTAGATGTCGCCTTAAAGACATTCGTTCCAATGAACTACCGTAGACAAGGCGACATCTAGTGTGTATATATCTATGCACCAGTCTGCGTACACGTCAGATCAGATCACTCGGACATGGCTGCGTATAAGAGGTAAAAACGATATAAATACTGTTCGTTTTCTCACACAAACCGCTCGTTTCGTGTCTTGACTTAGGCCATCAATGTGTACTTACGATGGGGAATTGTTTAATTTGGACGACGGGGAATTGTTTTAATTTGGACTCTGTGCTTGTGTTTTGAGATAATGACCATAGACCTGCATTATATGACTGACAGACAAGAACGGTTTGACCTAAAAATATCAAAATTGAAACTACTGCGGAAAAAAAGACACCTACATCCTGGATGCCCTTGAGGTAAGCTAAAACATACCAAAAATGTATTTCAAAGTGAACTATCCCTTTAAACCTTTTTTTTTCTCTTTATTTTAAGGTGTGCTTGTTAGTGTAATTATATAGTTAGTAATATTAACTACATGTACTATAGGGTTAGGATTATGCTTAATTTAGAGTTATTACTAATTACATGTAATGTACAAGGACACTAAAATAGTGACACCTCTTCTTTCATTGAGAGAAAACAAAATATGCATAACTGAATTAAACTATTAGTAAACAAAAATGACTACTAATGTGTTTATTTATGAGCATTTATTAATAGACAATGTACAATCTGCATGAAGTGTCAGGATCAATCAGAATGTTACAGACATGCCTCATTTTCATTAAGCTGGTATAACAACTAAATAACATGTTAAACATGACCAACACCCCAGGGACATCAGTGGAAATCAATTTAATGGAAATTTTTTTATCGAATAAATAAAATCATGCAATAAATGTATACATTTGCATAATGTAAAAGGTTATATATCACTTAAAAGGCAGCAGCCTGAACTTGTTTTCTAATGAATGGAAAAGTTGAGGTGTGTGTGTGTAGTTCTTGTTCATTCAGGTCCAGACAAGTTCAGTTTCTTGATATCAGAAACGCAGCAGGGTCCTCAGATTATCGGCGGCCACCATACTGACTGTACTCGGCCTCACTGGCAAGCTGCAAAGCAAATGGAGACTGATAACATTTGCCTGCTCTGCCTCTGTCATTAAATGACCGTTGGGTATAAAAACACCACAGTGAAAAGTGCTTCATAAATAATGGTATTTGTATCTTAAACCAAAGGAGCTGCATTACTTACTGCAATGCTCGATCTGACGCTCTGCAGTTGGAAGAAGACTCGACCTCCTTCCTCAGGACATATTGCTCTGATTTCATCCTGTCTCATTCCCAGCAACATCGTTCCATTGAACACCCCAAGACTCTGGACCGTCCTACACAAATCCACAATGAATTAAAATGTTATCAGTAACAAGATATTAAACTCATTCATGTGGTAAAATACAATTTTCAGAACTGCATTTCGGTGTAGTTTTAAGAATAAAATTAAACATGCTAGTAATGGTTTCTTACATTTTAGAAAAGCCTTTGTACTGTAACCAGGCTTTGACTTCCTCAGGTCTAGATTTCATGTCCAGAGATGGAGGTCCTCTCATGTTCTGCTGAGAATATGGAGATGAAAACTTCATAAAACTATGGACTGTGTACAGCTCAGTACATTGTTGAAATTATTGGTTTTAAATAAAAAAGAAAAGGGGGAGGGGGGGGATAAAAAAAAGTCAGTGCATAGACTATGACTCACTGTTGGCTTTTGTCCATTGACAGGCTCCAGAACATTCTGAGGCACATAACCCTCTTCATTACTTCTGTTTTTCACTTTCCACCATTGCCCGGACTTGTCGGTTACCTTGAAGCAAGCACAGACTATATTATGGTATGTATTTTCTGCTCAGGAAAAAAGTTTTACAAAAATAAATAAATAAATGTTTACATAAAACAACCTTTTTTTCTTTCTTCTGCCGAACACAACAGATATTTTGAAGAATGTCGGTAACTAAATAGTGGATGCCAATGACTTCATTTTTATTATTTTTCCCATACTATGGAGGTCAATGGGGTCCAACAACTGTTTGGTTACCGATATTCTTCTTTTGTGTTCAGCTGAAGAAACTAAATTCATATAGGTTTGCTACAACTTGAGAGTGAGTAAATGACAGCATTTTCATTTTTGGATGAACTATCCCTTTGACTACATTAGTTAACATACGACAAAAAAATCCCTCTGAAGCAATTATTAATCTTACTTAAAGGAACACGCTGACTTTTTGGGACTTTAGCTTATTCAGCGCATCCTCCAGAGTTAGATAAGTCCATACATACCCTTTTCATCTCCGTGCGTGCCGTAACTCTGTCTGACGCACCCACCGCTAGCCTAGCTTAGCACAAAGACTGGAGGTAAACGGCTCCAGCTAGCATACTGCTCCCAATAAATGACAAAATAACGCCAACATTTTCCTATTTACATGTTGTGATTTGTATAGTCAGTGCTTCACCTTCTGAGAATATAGTTCCCAGTATGTATATGGTTAGAAGATGAGTGTGTCTCATGTGACCTTGTTATTTGTACACGCTGTGACTATACAAATCACAACATGTAAATAGGAAAATGTTGGCGTTATTTTGTCACTTAGCTGGAGCCGTTTACCTCCACTCTTTGTGCTAAGCTAGGCTAGCGGTGGGTGCGTCAGACAGAGTTACGGCACGCACGGAGATGAAAAGGTTACGTAGGATCTTATCTAACTCTGGGGGATACGCTGAATAAGCTAAAGTCCCAAAAAGTCGTTGTGTTCCTTTAAGGTTAATTTCAGCATTTACTAATACATGATTAAAATAACAAACTTTTGTATTTAATTTTTACAAAGATTAATAAATGCTGCAATAAATGTATTGCTCATTGTTAGTTAATGCATTAACTTAACTACAGGGATCTTACTGTAAAGTGTTACCAAAAAACTTTACTTTTGATTGAATTAGTGACTTGTTTAAAAGTTGCACAATTACTTCCGGTGGGGTGTTTACACATTTTAAATTACCTGCACATTGTCACCCTTCATCACACTGAGTTCCTGACTGTTCCTTGCCATGAAGTCATAGATCACCCTCATATAAAGTGGCGGCTCTGCAGACCTGATATAAAATAAGAAAAAAGTGCTACTTGACTTGATTTGAAAATTACTCAAAGAAATCTTTAGTGAATTCATCTGTCTATTAAAGACTACATTCTTTTCAACATATATCCTTATAACGCTTAAAAAAAACAATCTGTAGTGTTATATTAGATGATTAAATTGATAAAATTGATATTACTATGCTTCTGCTACTGTTGGTTTCATTCACGGAAATAAACCATTGTTGTTATAAGAACACAATGCACTACTAAAGCCTTGGTTTGTGGACTTCTCCCTCTTTTTAATAGTATTTATTTTATATTACAGTTTGTTTAAGATAATTGGTTAAAGGACAATGTTTTATATTGCTGTCACAAATATATTTTTTATCTGAGTATTTCATAGAGTTCAAGTGAAGTTGCTCACGGCATGGGTGGGGTGCTCCAGGGTCTGTTGTCCTGGAAGAGAGAGGAAATAGTTTGTACTCATTCCACTGTATTTGATCAGGTTAAGATCCACATGTCAAACACTTGACGCGTTTTATACATACACGCGTATAACATCCTTAGCTCATTAAGTTGGAGTTTGTCCTCTGGGAGATTTTACCTGTTCAGGCGGCCTCTGATTGACTTTCATGGATGGGAAGCGCTCGCTGTTGCTCCGTGAGAGCTGCCTGCTGGCTGGAGGAGACTGGGATGGGCCGGGCGGAAGGGGCTGCCAGCCGTCGTAAAATTGGGGATAATATGGAGGGATCTGATTCCCATTTGGAAATTTGGTTCTGATTGCAAAAAAAGATGTATTTAAAGAAAAATCATGAGCTTTTGGTTGTGTTTGCTAATTAATTAATTAATTAATTTAATTGATAAATTATGGAACATAAGACCTTGGGATGTTCCACGCATCACCCAAGTTTCCCCACAGTTGGTCCTCATTTGGTGTGACAACATTTCCCAGGAGCTGCAGGGCTTTCTCTGTGAGCAGTGGACTCAGCACTGTGGGAGGGATGTTGCGAGGATACTGACTCACCATCTGAAACATGAAGAAACAGTTAGAAACTCAGTGTGATGAAGGGTGATGTGGTGCATTCCCTGACCTTTAACCTTTAATTCATATTTTCTAAATAAAGTGGTCCTTTTTTTCGCAAACAAAGCACTCACGTCGCTTCATAAAATTGAGGTTAAACCACTGGAGTCACATGGATTACTTTAATAATGTCTTTACTACCTTTCTGTACCTTGAAAGTGGCAGTTATAGCTGTCAGCAGAGGGACAGAAAGCTCTCAGATATCATTAAAAATCTTCATTTGTGTTCCGAAGATGAACAAAGTCTCACAGGTTTGGAACGAAATGAGGGTGAGTAAAATGTCAGTGTGAACAAATTACTAAATCCATCAAAAGTAAAGCTTTTTCTCTGGGCAGAAAGTGCATTCATGCTTATACGTGCTTTCTTATACACTGCAAGGCTTTTTTTAAAACAGGTAACCAAGTCAAATAAAGTCAGGTGTGGTCATACTGACTCACCATCTGAAGCTTCAGGGGAACATAAGAACTATTAACATGCAGTCTGAAAGAATGCTTGTCCAATTTAAGTACATAATGGAATTTTTTTTTTAAATGTGACTGCAATGCAAACAGAATGAACAAACAGATACTTACAAAACCAAGGGAAGAGAAGAGACTGTGAACAAAGTCAGAAGCAGGAGGATTTTTTAGGTGACCATCCAGCTTCCCCTGTCACAAGTAGAGATGAGTATGAAAACTGACATTTGCAACAAGGATATATGAAGCATTACAGAGCAGTATTCTGGGCATACAGTAAGTCGTGTTTTTTAACTTTCATAGTGGGAGTGAAAAAAAGAAAACAATTGGAAAATGTCCAAAAATCATTCAATCCATTGTACTTTACATGCTGAAACTAGAAGGGGGTAGTAATCAAAGAGTATTGAAGTAGACTACTGTTATCTTTTTACAGAAATTAAACTTATATAACTTACCAGAAGATTGAAGCCATACTTTATCTTCTGCAGGCAGGATATGTATTCCTCCACAGTGGGAATGCTTGCAACTATAATAAAATAAAATAAATAAATAAACTTAATTATTATACTTTTTTTTTTACATCCTTTAAAAAAATTAAATGCCAAGTATCAATGTGTCAGTTGTTCACCAAATGTTGGAGCATTTTTCTTTTTCTTTTTTCCATCATCTTTTGGCAAAGCTGAGGCAATTTTATATGTGAAGGTCTCAATGTCGGCTGCAACATGGTTAAAGATCTCCTGTAGAGAGTGATTAAAAGGATGGAAGAAATGTGTCAATAATGATAACAAAAATGGATGGATTAATAACACGTGTGTCAATAAAAATAACCGACCGCATCTCTGTCCACATCATTTACTGATGGTGGAATCTGCTCTGGCTCAGACTGCACTGGCCTGTAAGGGGCTTCATCTCTGGGAAATGGCATTGTGGGTGAAGGTCGTCTGTCGTCTGAAAAAAGCAAAACAAAAGCTCAATTATACCAAAAGAAATCAGTGATACATGATACATTAGTGAGAGAACACTTTAATTCAACCCTCTAGTATTCCTCACTTAGGGTCAACCTTGTGATTCTCAGCGGTCAAAACAGACTGTAGACAAAAAGTGTAAAATAAATAAAAACAAATTAAAAAAAGAAGAAATTAATTTACAATATTTTGTTTCAATAATATGTATTATTTTGTATTTTGAGGGGATTTAATGGTACAAGGCAAAATTCACCTATAAATTATTCACCAGTAATTTCTATGTAAATTAATATGAATATTAGAAAAAATATTTCATATTCATATATATATATAAATAAACTATGTGTAAAAAAGAAAAGTTGACTTAACTTAAAATTATAAGGCAACTTGCTGCACAGATTTTTTGAGTTGACTCAACCAAAACATCTCTATAGCTGAGTTGACTCAACTATAACATCTCCAGTTGAGTAAACTCTATTAGTTGAGTCAACTCAAAAAATCTGTGCAGCAAGTTGCCTTATAATTTTAGGTTAAGTCAACTTTTCTTTTTTTACAGTGTATTCTCTAGTTGCTTATACTAATATTTTTAGACATTATTACTTGTATGTTTTGCAAAAATCCCCAGAAATCTGTATTATCGTATTTGCCATTCCTGTGGAGATTTTTTTTTCTTCTAAGACCATTAAGCCCTTTCTTATCATTCATATATCATCATTATTATCATTCATATAGCAATGGCCACAACATTTTTCACCAAGCCGATGAAGTAAAAACATAAATTAAACATAAATATAAAAAGTAGAAAACTTTTTTGGTCTAAAATGACTAAAGACCAATAGAGGGTTGGTCATTTCAGGACATTTTAGGTTTTTTAAAAGTGGATTTGTGAAATGAATTCTTCAAGTGATCACCATAGTCTTCATAGTTGTTGAACTGCGGAGGGGGGAATTCTGGGGGAGGTGGGTTTGACTGCATGGGTGCGAGAGCTGGTCTCTTCATGCTTCCCGGATGACCCTGGCCAAGGATGTTTTCCAGATGGCTCCTGCCAAACAGAAAAAATATATCACTGTAGAGCACTGATAAAAAAAATGAATCATTAAGGCAGTAAGTGTAACAAAAAATATGTAGTTTTACAATCTTTGTAAAGTTACTTAGATACATTGAATATAGCTCGCCTCACTTAATATGGATTTAAAGCAAAGACCTTTTTTTACGATTATATATTGAACTTATTATCCTGAGTAATCGAGACAAGGGTTGTCTAGACATGTTGTTGGCATGTATGTCCACTTAAAACATCCCAATTTAGTCCATTATAAAGTTAAAAAGCCAGATTATAAGAATGGATGCTTGATTCTCAGTACAACTTGTTTCTGAGGCAGCAGCTGACCTGATGTCCATCTGTGGTTCCTTAAAAGGTGGAGAGACATCCCCACCTTGCTGGATCGCCCTTTCCAGATCATTGACCACCTCTTGAGCCTAGCGATTCAAAACAGCAGAGATGCCTTTATACAAATATTCAGGGAACTGACAGAAGGAGTGGAAGAAAACTCCCACATCAATCCTCAAAATATATTAAGAACGATTTATAATAGCCAGATGCACCGCTATCTACCCTCAGATGGATATAACATTTCTGAACACACAAACAGTGTTGTTCCTCACCCCGACTTCCTCACACTGGAACAGGAAGGCCTGTGGAGCTCTCTGGCTGGGATCCTGAACTGAGAAAATCAGAAGGGAGTCATACACACAGCTGTCCAGAACAGCTTTCGTCTTCCTGATGCTACTCAAATGTACAGACTCCAAAACCTCCTACAATTCCAGGAAACAGAGTAAGAGTTCACTGTTAGTACTGGAACAGCCATTTAATGTAACATACTTTTTTTTAGATTAGTAAACGTAAGCATAAAGGCTACCCTTGACCTTGGTCTCTATGTCACACAGCTGTAGGTGGCTGGCCTTGACCTGCATGATCATTTCCTGACCCCACACTTTCCCTTTACTGTCCATATTCTTCAGCCTGTTCACACAGTCATCAATGCTGCTCATCTCTCTGCCATCTAACACAAAGGTGAACAGGTGCTAGGGAATGGAAAAAGAAGAAAATGTTACTATGACGCATCATGATCACAGATATGCGTCCCTTATCAAAAAGGAGCTTGGTTATACAGTTGAGGGCCTTGAGAAATTCTCAAATTTTCCAGTTGAGTTTGTGTGGAAATCTCTACAGAATATGCAAGATAAGCTTTGGTTGTTTGTTCTTTTCAATAAAACACATTAGTGAACTGGGTGTTGGCTTTGTGCTAACAGATTGTGATTATGAGTCTGTCACAAGCAGTCAGCAGCACACATTTGAACATTATAAATATATCAGTTAATCAGCGTTAGTCACAAATGCATAAACCAGACTAAGTCTTACCTCCACTCTGTGCTGAAAGTTGTCTTGCTGTCTGCTGATTGATTCTGCATACTCCTTCCTTTGCACTAAAGCAACAATATCAAGTCAAAAATGATAGTATTTCTTAGGATAGATTGTTTAAATGGGTTTTCTACTTACTGTAGATGGATTTGGCACTGGGACGAGACATGCCAGACCCCTGGGAAGACGGCTCAGATGAGAAGCCTCTATAATATAATTACAACACAAAATGCCTGAATAAACTTTCCCCAACATATTTTAATTGTAATATTTAAAAAAGATATTAAAGAAATCCTGAAGATAACCCCCCAAAATAATTTAATCAGTAATGTCAATATATTTCTTGTTTGTCTCAAATTTCTAATATGAATATATTCTCAGTTAATTCTCAATTGAACTATTCTTAACCAAAAGCTCAGTCAACTCAATGCTATTGCAACATGCAGTATATGGCCGACAGTTGAGATATTGCTATAATTTTTTTATGTAATATTATCATGACTCGAGAGAATTCTGGGTGTCCAATTTGGTTGCAACAGTTTTGGGAGGGTCCTATTTTTGTTCCAAAATTAGAGTAAAGTCAAGTTCTTCCATACCAGATGTCAACAAAAATTAAAATTACATGGAAAGATTAACTTTTCATTAAACGAATAAAAAATAATGACTAACATACCTTGGAAAAACTACAAGACTCTTAAAATAACTCAGATATTAATTTTAGTTTTAGATATATGGACTAATATAAAACTTAAAACCTTTATAAATTTATAAAAACCTGAATTAACTTTAAAATGTCACTGGATAGCAATATCTACCACCATTAAACAATTTAAATGATACTATGTATTTAGTGCATTCACTTTGGCAGCCCTAAAATACTAAAACTGAAATAAAAACTGAAATGAACTGAAACCAGACAATTCTGTGAAAAAAACAAAACCCTGAGCTTATTAAATTATACTAAAATAAAGTAGAAAGCTAAATGTAATACTTTTATAACCCTGCCTCATAGCAACCTTTAATGGCCTTTATGACATCTGTTATGACAACCGATATGAGAGAGATAGAAGGCATGACGTTCTACACTGAAACACCCTATTATGCGTTTCAGGTTCAAATTCCACGCAAACACAAAGATAAAACGTCAGCTGACAGAGATGAGGGAGACATGTACCTTTGCTGGAAAACGGGCATAGGGTTACCCCCATACATTCTTGACTGTGATGTATAACACCTGTAATAACAACGTTATCAGTTTTGAAACCACTCAAGAAAAATAGAACTTTTGAGCAGCTCTGCCAGGCAGAAGCATTAGTTATGAAGAAGTGTCTGTTCATCAGTTGTGGTTTGACACCACTGATCTTATCTAAAAGAGCTAAGAAGTGTTCAGTCATCAAGTACGTGGAGTAAGCGTATCCTCAAAACTGCTACAAAGTCAAAAATATCAGAACAAGACCTTTCTATGTTCACAAGTTGGTGTTCTTAATAACAATATATAATTTCAAGTTATTGAAGTCAATTAGTGAATATGCTAGATTCATAAGAGAAGTGCCATTTGAGAGTGATGATTTATCTATGTATTTTTAAAAATGTATTTTTCATTACTGAATATGTTATACATTTTTATTTCTTTTATAAATGTAAGACCTTTAAGATCACTAACAAAATCACATAAATTTGATTCATTATTACAACGAATCACTAAATGATGGCAGTAAATCATGGCCGAATCACATTTAGCGTAACAGCTTGAACAATTTAGAAAAGCTAAAACAATATGGCTTTCACAAACCAATTACAATAAAAGGATTTTGAAACAAAACCTAGACATTTGTGTCTTTTGGATCACATATAGCCTCTGAGGTTCTTAAAAACAGGCAAGAAGTGTCTAGTCATGACAAATAAGCAGCAAAAACTGCTGAAAGACAAATTCTGGAACTTTCTCTGTAACAAGTTATTGTGCTTGGCTTGACAAGAGGAAAATATTAGCAGAAGTAGAATGCCATAGCGTAAACTAAGTGTAAAAATGAGAAGAAAACACTTATCACAGCTCTAAAACAACACAAGTAGTTGTAAAACAACAAGTACAATTAAGGATGTAACCAATCTGGCATTATTCAAATTTGTCACGGTCATATTAACCCGTAGGCAAAACGCCATGTATCAGTGACTCCACACGCATTTGGTTATAAAGCAGACGTTGTGATTAGCCAAATGATTGTACATTACCTCTGAGAAAATCCTAAACAAGTTTAAGTTCAACTCTCCAAATCTACGTTCAGATTACTCCAGAATTTAGACATATCCTTAAGTCTGTCTTCCTTGTGAACTGTGAGAGCAAATATTCTGGACTTCCTGCTCAGAAAAGCTGAGGTCAAAGTCTAGTTCTTGAATTATATTAAGTCAGAAGGTGAGAGCGGGTAGGTTTTTCCATTTCTATCCTTGAGTACAAAGGTATTGTCATTAATAGGCAGCCCTGGGACGTGTAGAGCAAAGCGGCACACACTGACCCTAAAATTTATTTGTACATTTACGTCACACTGAACGTAGATAACAAACCATTATACAAGTGGCATACATTTTAAAAGATGAGAATATTTTTCAACCAAATCAGATCACAAAAAGAAAACGTTAGGTTTAAAATAAATGTTTCAAATGGGGTTTTTGCACCGACGCCATATAACATTTTAGTGATCAGTTGTTAAAATAATATTTTTTTCTTATTGTGAAGAACATTTTAATAATCTTAAGAACCAGTGTAGGATGTTGAATCATTTGTTTGCAGATGCCACTTGATTTGATGTTTTGTTATGTATATCACACGTTGTGACGCTGAAACTGTTAAGCCAAACTCATCTTACTAATGTCACCTCACAGCTCCACAAAACATTCAAACTATTAATCAGGACTGCAAGACAGACAGCTGGAGTTCTTCAAATAAAAAGGACAGAAAAGGTATTTAGTGAATAACCAAATCTTTTATTTAATACGGGTATGTACACTTTTGACGACACTGCCAGACTGGCATGTTCACGAGGAAAGGGTTAGTTTAGAATGAAAACAGGAGGCTTCAGTGTGGACACCTATACAGTAGCCCTAGCCTGAGTGGCCTTGGCCAGGACTTTCAGATCTGAAATGCACTTGGCGATGCTTTCCTTCTCCTGAAAGACAAAAAGAAAAAATTGAGATTATTTATAGAGATAGTAATAACAGTAACATAATTATTTTGTAGTTATTTCAGGTGGATATAAACTATTCTACAGTTACATGTACTTACCATAGCAATAACAGTATGTTATGCATAACTTAACCTAAACCAATCCCTAATAACATTGTAATTACACTGTAATAATGTGTAAAGTGTAATCTAAATTTCAAGAACACATCAATGACTAACATGTTTAGACCTAGAGTGATGTTGGTGAGCTCTTTTGCCCTTTTTCTTATTATCTTCTGTCCAAATAGCATCTTAGCACTGTTATTATAACTGCTGATGGAATGTTGAGTACAAAGTCTCCATCTAGAGGCCAAGCTAATAATCACATCAGAACAGATTCTGCACCAGGGATGGAAAACTTTTGGTTCACTGTCCTGCAGAACTTAACTCCAACCCTGAAAATAATTATATAAAAAAAAAAAAACCTTCACCTGCCTGTAGCTTTCTAATAACCCTGAAGATATCGATTAGCTTCTTCAGGTGCGTTTGATTAGAGTTGGAGCAAAAACTCTGCAGGACAGTGGCCCTCCAAGAATTTCCCATCCCTGGTCTAGACTAATGTAGCATTTATATTTGGACACATTTGTAGTTTACTAGAAATGCTCAAATGATTAGGAAAAAGAGAACAACAACAATAAAAGACCAATTTTCTCCAAAATATTACACTCACTTATCGAAAACAGTCATAATTAAGAACTCCCCTAGAATCGGTCTGTAATTACCATGCACATTAAAGCTGCCGTCGGCAACCCTGGAAGATTGAGTGGACTTAGCCAACATTTTTAATGTTTACAACACTCATGCCCCTACCCCACTATCAACGAATACCCTCCCATCGAGTTTGTGCTCGTCAGTGCGTGTGCACCAGATTTTCTGTGAACGCGCCCGTCTCATCAGCATCGATCAACACCATGGAGTACTCGGAGGTATGCTGCCCTGGCTAATCTACCCATAGATTGTCCCGGATGTCATTTATACTCTAAATGAGCTTATTTGATTTGTTAGTGTTTTGAAAGCGAGATACAAGTTTCGAATGAAGACTATGTCCCCGCGGATGTTTCTACACTCCAGTGGACGGACCAAGGTAATAGCCCGAGGCATGTGATTGTAATGTGCGCGAGGGGGGAGTGGGATCTGTGGCGTGTGCACGACCTGTGATTGACAGTCAGATCTCACACCCCCCTGCGCTGATTGGACCCGATGATCCGGGAGCGGTGGATTTTTGCAAAACAAATAACACGCTCCAGGTGGAGTTAGAAGCTCGTTTTTTTTCCTAAAACCACCTTATTTATGTTAGTGTCGATTTCACTGAATATGATAAAAAAAAAAATTGCCGACGGCAGCTTTAATATTAAAGTGCATAAGCTCACCATTACTTAACAACTCTGACCTTCAGCCTTAAACAAATGCCTCCTTTGTTTAACAAAGACAATAAAGTGTCATAAAGTGGCTGTGGCGTGACCATCCTCCCTGTACCTGCTGTGGGGTGATGCTCTTAACAACGCTCTGTTCGACCCAGTTCACCATGTGCTCCTGCTCCATGCGGCGGTGCAGGTTCTGAAGCTGCACCTGGTAGTCCAGCCTCTTCTTCACCTCATTGGTCACCATGTGCAGACGCTCCCTGTAATTGGTCTCCAGCAGCATAGCCACATTGTTCTGATGGAAGATGGAATGAGGAATTTCACACAATGAGACGTAGTGCCATTCTAATGCTGCGTTCACACCGAATGCGAATTGAGCGTCAAATTCGCTTCTATCGCATCTAGTTGGACGCTTGAACATTTTGAATCCACTCGCGAATATAAAGCGAGCGTTTCAAGCGAAATAGATGCGTGTTCGAGGCGAAATTCACTTATTGTGGGAGGGGCAAGTGCTTGTCCACCACAACATGCACATTTAAGTTTAGACCTTGAGTCAAATAACATTTTCACATGGCAGGTTTTCCACGTTAGTATATAAGGTAAAATGCTAAAATCATACATTTTTAGTAGTCCTATTATTAATATAACATGGTAAACAATCCCAAATGTAGTCCTATTATTAATATAACATGGTAAACAATCCCATATTTGGAGTTTTTCTTCATCTTATTCAGAAATGTATGACTGCAAGTGTTCAGTGTCACATTCATAGTTAACATAGCTGAACAATGTCATTCCTTCTTTGATGTCCTGAATAGGTCTTTGCCATTTCTTTGTTCAGGTAAAATAATCTGTAATTTATTTTTGTTTTGATGATAAATGGAGCCAACCTCCAAAACCTGTCCTGTGATTTTTTTTCTCTCACACAACACTGTCCGGGCACAAACTATGTTCTGATACACTAAAGTATGTTGGTTGTCTTTAAATTAGAATAATAATGTTTCATATAATCTAGATTTAGATATGGAATAAATAGCATTCAATACAAAATGTCTCACATATTGAAATCAAGTTTTTATGTGATAAAAGATTTGCTTTGTTTTTACTTCACCACGTGACAGCAACAAGCAGGCTCCTGATTGGTTAATGCGGCGTGAACAGATGCCAAAGTTCTTCAAGATTTTTCAACTCGAGCGTCAAGACGCGAATTCGATTCAAACACGTGGATGCACAAAAAGCACCAAATAAATCACTCGTGCGTATCGTGCCAGACGCTCAATTCGCCTCATTCGCGCGAACTGGACGCGCAAATGAGGCGAAATCGCGTCCATCACGCCGCGCTAAACACGTCGCAGGACCTACATACGCGCGTCAACGCGTCTTTACATTGACTTACCATGGAAATCACTCGCTCCAGATGCTCAATTCACATTCAGTGTGAACGCAGCATAAACGTTAATTCTAAATAAATTATAATTCTAAATTTAAATGTAAAGAATCATGTGCATTCATGATATTTATGGATAGTAAAGCAGGGGAGAGATGATCTGTCTTCTGTCACATTATGTCCTCCTCACCCTCTTGGCATCAAAGAGCAAATGTCTTCCTTCAACTCTCCACTGCTCCTTCTTCTCATTCTCGATGCCCAGTTCCAAGACAGCCATGGCCTGACCCTTGACTTCCTGAGCCTTTGCCACTTTATCCTGCAGAGAAGACAAGGAGAATCAGATATTAGTCATCTGTCATCTGTATGACCAAACCACTCCCTCAGTTACAGGCTTTGGTTTCATTGTGCACAATATCAAATATATTAGCAGACAATCTTCCGCCACTTTTCCACTGTCGGACCAAACTGTTCTCATTGCTTAACTGTTCCATTCCGTGCTGATCCGGCCCCGCCGGTACGGATACGGTTTCATTTTCCACGGTGGGGCTGATAACAGAGCTCTTTGGAATGCAATATAAATGCGTCAGTCATCACCTTGGTAAAGCAAGAGTTAAAAGACAGAATGAGACTTAAATAGCGACAGTTTTATGGAGGATAATCAGATATTTATTTTAATAAAAAACAAGTGACCAATCCTGAGTGGCGACGTCAGGACACGCATTCTACCAGTTCTACCACTCTACGTATCGTGTCGTGCCGGACCAAACTCAAGTGGAAATATAACTGGAACCGTTCTTAGAACCGCTCGGGCCGACGGTGGAAAAGCGGCTATTCAGTCTTCAGTGTTAAGCTGCACAATTACACAGGCGACATATCTGTTGAATACAAAACACTACAAACCTCATTGAGTTTGTCGGCAAAGGCGGCTACACTGGGCCCAAACTTCTTGATGCCATAAATGACGACAGCACCGATGGACGCGGCAGCAAAGGTCTCGTGATTGATTACGTAGATTTCCTTAGAGAGCATGTACAGGAACAGTCCTGTGCCCAGCATATAAGGCCCTGCAGTCAGAAGAAAACACCACTGTTACAAACAGATCAGTGTATAAAGGTACTGGGGTTCACAGAAAATAATCTCTACACAGCTCTCTTGGATAAAGAGGGTATAAGTTGTGAATCACAACTTTATTGTCGGTCTACTCATCGCATAAAGCTATCCTATGGTATGCTGCATGCACAAATGGCAATACATGAAATTGTGATATGGCTTAAGTGTGATGGCTTAAGTCACATTTGTTCTTTCAAGAGAACAATACATCTATTTACTACAAACTGTTGCTGTACAGAACACTTCTGCATAAAGATTCTACAATAATTTCTACTTTAGAGTGAACTGTTCTTTTAAAGAACAGTTATCCATGAACTTGGATAACTGGGAGACACTGTGGCGTGATGGTCCTACGAAAATAGGCAATAAAGCAGACAACCCCACCTGTCACACCAGTCTTGGGGTATAGCAGTGTGAAGAGCTCCTCTGGGAAGATGCCATGTCGGACCTTTCCTCCTTTCTCGGGCAGAGGAGGTACTGGTGCAAGACTCTGGGAGGACTGATGAAAGGAACGGGAGGCTTGTACCAGGCTGATGGAAGAAAAAAATTATAATAAAGCACAAGGTTAGAGTTCTATGTGTGTCCTTGATTGTCATTTGTTTTCCAGTACTCTTCAACCACAGACTGGCATACAGAGCACTGACCACAAGATCATACATACCAAGCGCCAAAGGACCCATTGTTTTTCAGGGTATGACCTACAAGAAATAGACAACAAAATTTTTTGAAAAGGACTGAAAATCAGTGACTGTCACTTTCATTAATGTGAATGAGAGTTGTCAGAGTACTGCTATTAGCCTATGTTTTAAATGCAATTTTCATCAAAAGATCAAATTAATAATTTGACCCAAAATTATTTGAGTGCATATTTTCCAGCTGTCACACTTGCCCATTAATTCTACCCGTCATTAGTTCAATATAATTATAAACATATGGTAACACAGTGTTTTTGATTTATAATGATTTTGGTTTATTGTGCAGATCTAATAAAATGCACGTCCTTGCATAGCCTACATGACAGAAGTACCAAGCTGTCAATCTCCCCAGGTTAGGCAAAATCAGATATAATTTGTTAATTTGCACTTCTGAATGAACAATAACTAAGTGGTATTACATTTAAGATGTAAAATCTTAAGCTTCTAATATGCTATGTGGTAAAGTTTGAATGTGGCATTAGCTCTCAGCTAACTGCTAAACCACTCAATACAAGGACATAACGTTACTGAAAGCACATCAACTCTCCGATCATTCTCATACAGAAATGACTGTCTGAGCATAAAAGCTGGACTTCAATTCATTCAATAAGTCATTAGAATTATAATGTACATTAATTACAGCACAAAAACACACGTTTCACTGCAGATTCGAGTGCGGCCATTCACACCGTGCGGCCTAATTTTACCCTTCAACTTCACATTCACTTATAAAACCGTCTATTTAATCCACACAATCAATGCGAAAGGTTAGAGTAGCTTTCATTATATAAACCACCCACCTGAAACGAGCACCAGTCTCGACAACATGCTTTACTGGGTTAATGACAGGATCCCTGGCCGAAATGTCTTCTGTACCGGGCTCTCTGTGCCCTTCTAGACCAAGGATGAGAAACTCTCGCTGATGATATCGCGAGATCTTCCGCAAACCTACGCTTTGAACATCCGGGAAATTCACACTCTGACAGGGAGTCAGCAGGTGGCGCCAGTTCATCATACAAGATACCAAACAATAAAGGAAACGTTGACACTTTCAAGTTGCTGCTAAAAATAACAAGAACATTTGAACATATCAATGATGACAGTAATGTCAACAAGCATTTCAATACTTTTTCAATATAGAGGAATTTGCCAGTAGGGCTACATATTGAACAGTGGTAGCCTAAATGTGTTTTGTAATCAGTTAGGCTATCTTGAACTTTTGTTTTCATATTCTGTTTCTACACCCTCTTCAACTTCGATTGAATGATTACTTTACAAATTAATTTGTTTTCAGACAAAGATCAACATGCATTTTACAATCTTGCTTTGATATCACACTGAACGTTGATTCTTTGCTGTCTTTCTCTTTTTCTCCAGTCCCTCTCCATCCACAATTGCCACATTTAAACAGCCAATATCATAACCTCGCCTCCAGTCCTAATCTCAGGGCCCATACGTGTGTGGCACTAGTTTCAATACGCATGGCTGCTGAGATAGAGGAACTTATACAAGTTGTGAGGTTCATCTTACTTCCTGTTAAGCAAGCAAGGCAAAAGAAATAGACCGCCCTTTGTTGAATGAACTAGTTTTCAAGTGCTATGTCAGCTTCAAATCGTTCAGACCCTGCTTTCACATTTATATTCACTCCAGGGACTCGTCTAAGAACAGGTACTTTCATTAAAGGTTGTAAAGAGACAATTATGCTAAAACTTGTTCTAGTTTATCTGCATTTATGAAATGATGTTGGTGTAACTGTTTGAATGCATGCTTGCTATTCAGTTTCAACAAGTTGGAGCCTAATACATTTAAATTGTGCTTTGTTTTAAAGAAAAAAGTTCATTTTTACTAACTGAAACGCGCTTATTGGAAGGGAATGTGGATTTTCAGTCAATGTAGTGCCTAAAATTGTTGCAGATCACTACATGGGAGCATTGCATACTGTTATTGTGTTTTAGAGACATTTTCCAGAGATTATTAAGCAGATATCTGCATATTAATAAACACCGTTTGCATTTTAAAAACATCATTAACGGTACAACCTTTTTCTTTCAGCTGCATGTAGCTCAGTTCATGCCTGTTTTGAAACAATATGACAACAGAAGTGAGTGACTGGACACACTTCATCTTACAGTATGTTTAATGTAGTATTTAATATTTGATACTGTATGTAGCCACTGTAAAAAATAATTTTATTGTAGCTGTGAAGAGAATAAAAACACTAAGTGTGACCTCAAAAACAACAGCACAATTGTAGCTTTTCAGTTTTTAACTTATTTTATTACACCAGTTGTTGTTGACTATCTTCATTTTGTGTCATTCAGCTGATTTAGGATGGTCTATTTTTGAGAAATAATGATATAGCACCGCTAAAGGTTTGATGATATATGAATATATATGTTGTTTTTCAATTACAGGAAATTGCCACTTCAGGAAACATCCATTTACACTGTGAGGTGACATTCCAGTGCCTTAACATATAGCACACATTTTCCAACTCATTCAGCCAGACAGAATGGAAGGAGCTCATGATAACAAAAGGTCTCCCGCCCCAAATTATGAGTATAAAGTGGAGCAGCGTGCCATGAAGCACAGAGAAATCAGCCATCGCAATAACACAACATCATGTCGCAGTCCCACAAGAGATCTGGACACAAGGTGGATTAAAAATGAACTGCATCGCAAAAGACAGTTTGAGTTCTTCAAAAGAAGACCAGTAGACCATGGCACATACACACTGTTATCTGCAGTGCCAAGGCACAGGTACTCGAGGGAAACCCTGCACGAACCAGAGTTTATGACGCAAACCTTTACGTCAATCAGACGGCCCTTGATAACAAGTCCAAATGTAAAGCTCCAGAGAGATGGCATAAACTTTGCAAATCAGGTACAGAGTTTACTATTATGGTCTTTGGCCTGTGACTGATTGTTTACATGTTTTGTGGTTTATATTTCTTTAAGACATTTGAGCTGTAAATTCAAGGAAATGTTATATAGTCTTTAATTGCATCATCTATTTTAACATTGAAATGAAATGTCCAAATCCTAAAGACAGCCTCCACTACAATGAATGATGAAAATGATC
The DNA here is from genome assembly GCF_965113295.1 of Leuciscus leuciscus. Lineage (NCBI taxonomy): Eukaryota > Metazoa > Chordata > Actinopteri > Cypriniformes > Leuciscidae > Leuciscus > Leuciscus leuciscus. The sequence continues at coordinate 14,726,152 of NC_138737.1, forward strand.
CCGGGCTGAAATCAGATGGATGGGGTGTCAATTCTGTTCAGCTTCAGAGGATAGTGAAAAAGGAGCGAGGTTAGTGGATCTTCTGATGAATAACCATAACCAGGCCACGTCTAACATCGCTTTAATTTAAGCAGAAAGCATCATACTTAACAAGACATACTAGGGTTATGCACTGCATGATGTTATAAAAAATGGAATATAATTACATTTTCAAAAAGTTGTGGCAGAACATGTTATCTTAATAATATTATTTTGTGTTATAATCATACAGTATATGATCATACAGTTCTCCTTAAAGACATCACTCAGCTCTCAAACACCCAGAAGACATTACAGACTGCCAGCATACAGACAGAGTGAGTTGCTTTTAAATTACCTTTACTAGACTGTTTGCTCTTGCGGTTTAATATTTCAAAAGCATAAATTCAATTATAATGCACCGGTTTTATAAATATTAATGCAGCATTATGAACTCTCTTTGTTCAGGTCTGGATGTGTTACCGTCAAAGAAGCGGTAAGGAATTTGGTGATTGTTTAAAAAAGAAATTCTCATATGCATTTGTAAAAACAAATACATTATTTTCCTCTCTTCTTTTTTCAGGATGTCCACCAGTTGTCTGTTTATTTAGAGGTATGGCAAGTATGCAGTCATAACTGCCTTTGATTGATATTCAAAAACACCAGCTTTTCCTGACTTAATTTGAAATGTGTTACTGATATAATGAAATGTGACATCTCTATGCAGGAGGCCTTACATAGAGAAGAGGCTCTTAAAAAGAAGCTCTCCAGCCTCCAGAAGAGCGCCTCTACATTGCTGCGCTCTACAGAGCTCCTGTGGAAGGTACATCAGTAAACTACTTCCTGCTGAAGCATTATTCACACAACACACATGCACCTGACGGCATTCTAAAATCGAATCAAACACATTGACCGTGTGAACTCATTTGTACAGATGGTCAGATGTCCTTGCTTCCATGACAAAACTAATGCAAATATATTCTGAAATTCATGGTTACTTTTCAATTACTCATAATTACTCAGTCATACAATGTCACTCTGCATAATACTGGCTTCAGCCATTTGCAAGTTTCCTGGTTTGAACCCAGAAGACTGCAGTAATGTAGAGAGAGTTGGGGGATGGTTTTGTGGTCAACATCATCCGGCTCGTTATGGCTTGTTCAGAAAAATAGAAAGATGTTTTCTTGCTCACACACAAAATGGAGAGCAGTGTAGGCGTCAGAGAGGGGGTTGTTTGCGCTTTTGTGATGCTTCAAACTCAACCTGTTCAAACTTATACATTTGTCCATTTTGAGCTCATAACAATGTCTGTATTTCTCTCAAGAACCAATGTAGCAATGCTAAGGATGGTAGTTGTCACACAGGATGCAGTATGCACAGAAACTGAAAACTTTTGGTTCAGTGGTTCTCTCTATCTCACTTACACACTCGCACATTTCCTTTTCCTCCCACAGACACGCTGTGATGAGGACTTGCTGAAGAGTAAGATCAAAGCTCTGGAGGCTCAGCTGCAGGTTTGCATCAAAGTAAGACCGCAAAAGATCCAACTCCAGCTCTGACAACTTACAAAGCATTCAATTAAAAACAAATGAACTTTTACACTTAGATTGCAAGAATCAAGTGGTTTATTGAATATTTTTCTGCTTTTCAAAAGTTGTACAATTGTATATTGGTTTAAGATACGGCCCTAAGTACAGGTCAGAGAGTTTGAGACACTTTTAAAAAAAATAGAAGATAAATGCTGCAATTTGCTCTTTCAGAAGGTTCCTCGGGATGGAGTGAAAAAAGTGGTGCTAAAGATGGAAAAACAGAGGGAGGAGTATGAGCAAAAGGCTCTGACGGCTATTCAGAGGGCGGAGAATGAGAAGGCGGAAGCTCAGAGCAAAATGGAGTACCTCCAGGTAAGTACCTGCCCAGGTCAAAAAAGTCTCAATATTTATATATTTTGTTATAACAACATTTACCACCATATATTGCTAATCAGCAAAGGACAGAGCTCTTGCTTTTAGAACTCCTAGCTGGGTTGTAAGAATCCAATCTTCCCTTCCTCTAGGGGGCGCTGCAGACGGCACACACAGAGTCAGAGTGGTGGCAGAGGCTGTGTGAGGAGCTGAAAGAGGGTTCGAGTCAGCTGAAGAAGAGGCAGGATGAGTGCACCGATCAGATGCTACAGTTGCAGGGTCACTTGGAGGTATAACAAAGCAAAACAATGATGAGAGAATCAAAGGACTTGAGTGACACATAACAGATTTCTGCAAAAGCTGACAAACCACAGAACCCTGGTCAATCTGCTTTCAGCACAGCTAATCAGAAATAAAAGAAGATGTTTAGAAACGTCTGAAGAAAAATAAAAAACTACACTGCCCGGCCAGAAAAAGTTGCTGTTTGGATTTAAATAGGCAAATGCTTAAGAGTCTATGATTGGATCATTATTGCAGTGATTATTATGTTTCTAGCATGTTATATATTTGGCAACAGTTCTTCTAACTCTAATTGATGGAGTGTGTAGCTTTTCATTTCTTAAACAACCATGTAGGAAGACAAATCATGGACATTTTCCAGGATGACAATGTCAAGATTCATCAGGCTCAAATTGTGAAAGAATGGTTGGGAGGGAGCATGAAGAATCACACATGAACTGGCACCTCTAAGTCCAGACATTAAATTAACTGGGGAGACTGAAAGTAGACTCTACAGAGTGCTGGACTCTTGCATTGTCAATACAAGATCTTGACCAAAAATCAGTAACATCACAACATTTATTTCCATCAAGAGCTGCATACATTTTTGGTATTGACAATGCAAGAGTCAAGCACTCTGTAAAGTTGCCATTCTTCATGCTCCCTCCTAACCATTCTTTGAGTTGCCATTCATTCTTTCACAATTTGAGCCTGATGAATCTTGACATTGTCATTCTGGAATATGTCCATGATGTGTCTTGCTACATGGTTGTTTAAGAAATGAAAAGCTATACACTCTATCAATTAGGGTTAGAAGAACTTTTGCCAAGAACATAATATGTTAAAACATAATAACCACTGCAATAATGATCCAATCATAGAAGCATTAATAGAAGTGACTTTTTTGTGTGAAAATCGACTTTCAGTAATTTTGCAAAAGCGTTTTTAAGTAGAACTGAATGAATGCTCTTCTCAGGTTGTGGCATGTTTCATTTATTGTTGTATAAATGTTTGTGCAGCGTTCTGTGGGACAGGAGGAAATGCTGAGGAAACAGAGTGAATCTCTTCAGTTAGAGAGAGCAGAGCTTCATTCCTGCATCTCAGAGCTGGAGGAGGAGAACCTCAACCTGAGAGAATATCTACAGGAACTCAAAGGTGCTGGCAAACTGACTTTCACTTCAAATTTTTAGATAAAGCATTCATGGAAATATTTAGAAACGCTTAAGGAATTAAAGCGTTTCTAAAGGAATTATTTCTTTCAAATCACATTTCATGCATCTCTCTTTATCTGTCTCTTTCTTTCACACACTCACAGGACACAACCACGACTTGTGGAACAGTAACACACAAAGACATGAAAATGTTTCAGTGTTGGACCAACTCCTACGGACAGATAATGGCATAGCAAGACAACTGAGAGACACAGAACAGAGACTCAGAATGAAAGAAAATGAGGTAAAGATCTGCCAGAGAGAGCACTGAAATTGAATTAAGGCAAGATATTACAGGCAAAGCCATTGTTGTTTTTTTGCACCCATTACATAGCGGAAATAAAACATCCAAAATACACATTTGAATGTTTATTACACTTTATCTATTTGCATCAATTACAATACATATCTTTAATTGCTGTTGCCTCACAATCATGATTTTTAGCCAACAATCTCCACTTCAATACTTTTGGTTTTCTACAGTATATTCTTAAATTTTATTCATATATCATTTGCCTGGCTTATATAATATTTTATTCCTAAGAATAAGGTGAATTTTTTTTCTGGCTATTGAAAGTATTTTCCTGTTTACGAAGTGGTAAAATAAAATATACAAAATCTTCTCTGTAAAAAAAACAAACAAAAAACAAAACTAAAACTTAAAAAAAAAAAAAAGAATTTTGAACCTAGCTTTCAAACTTCTGTTTTAGAAATGTATGCAGGTATTTTAAATGTAAATGACATTAAAGAAAATACCTTTATTATCCTTTATATTTTTTTTATCTTTCCTTATTAATTGTTGTATTAAATATTTTCCTTTATGATAATAAACTACAATTGAACTACCATGTAAGACAAAGATCTTTCAAATATTATAATATCTAAAAAAAATAAAAATAAAAATAAACTTTTATTAGCTGTAGAGTAGCAGAGGTGTTCCTACTTCAGTTGTCACCGTTTAAGACTATTTTAGGGGAACAATAAAATAAGGTAAACCAACAAAACATTTATGCTGTTGTAAAAAGCATTTCCTTTCTTTTAGATTTTTTTCCCTATATAAATTACCATAAGACATAGTTTAACATAGTGTTGTCTTGGTAACCCGGCAGTACACAGAGCTGCAGGCGGATCTTGAGGCCCTGGAGCAGGAGTGTTACGGCTATCAGTCCCGACTGACCCAGTGCCGAGAAGAGCTGAACATACTGAGGACGCGCCAGAAAGGCAGCAGGGTGAGACTCGAACATCAAACTGTCTCACCAATGCGTGACTATAAGTCTCTTGTTAGACTAGTATAACTTTTGAATTTCTATGCACTTGGATGCACAAGTCATTTAAAATTGAGACTACATTACATCATGCACAACATTCTCTACACTTTATCCCCGTTTCATTTGGTTTCTCTTGCACATAAATAATTGTCCTCCTCTATCTCCCCGAACAGAGTGGCTGTTGTAGGACCTGGCTCTGTGTATGTCTGTTCTTACTGCTCATGATGGTGGTGGTGGTGGCAGGCCTGTGGTTTTGTCATCCACCTGCTAGAGAGCAGCTCCGTCAGTTTTACTCTGACCTGGAAAAGCGAATGGAGGACTACCTCATACAGGCGACATTACATCAGCATGGAACCTGCTTTAAACCTGTGTGACAAGCAAGAGTAAAGCCAAGAATCTTAGAGATTTGTTGTTTATATTTATTTTTTTATTTCACATTTTTAATAGATTTTTTAAAAAGTTGGACATATAATGTCTCTATTATTTTGTTCACTTTTTATTAGGGGTGTATCAATATATCGTGTCACAATTTATCGCAATACAAAAATGCAACAATATGTATCGTGGATAGTGACAATATGTATTGTGTATAGAAAGAGTGCAAGCATATTTGTCTAAAATAATTCTGTATTTTCAGCTTCAGAATCATGAATATTTTTATTCTGGTGTCACCATTGTCCTGTGCATTGGGTTATCAGCACCAAGTCCAAGCCTATTCATTTACACCCACAATGTAATATCAAATTTAGCATTTAAATCAACAGTAAATTTTTTGTTAACCTTTTCCCATATGTCTTGGAGTATCGCAATAATATTGTATCGTGATATGTATCAAATCATGACATGAGGGTATCGTTACACCCCTACTTTTTATGGTTCTTTGTATTAGTATCTAAAACGGACCAAACTGTAAAAACTGGTGACATGTTACAAAAAAAAAAGTGTTACAATGAGTTAATACCTAAACCTGTATCCCATATATAGATTGTACCATTTTTTTACTCTGATAATTGAAATGTAAAAACTGGACTTTCAAATGTTAAAGTCAATAGTTCAAGCCTTGAATAAATTAACCTTGTACAAATGAGATTTGCATTTTTTTTGACATTATTAAACAACATACTATTTGTATTCTGAGCTGTAGCTCTATTTTACTGAAACATTATTTCCAGATAGGGGTGTACATTTCTTTTAGTTAGCACTCACTGAGAATAAAAGGACAATATTGTCCTGTTGAATGGCTTAAAAACACATTGTCATGACAGGTCACGCTCTTTAGCGTTCCAGACTGACCTACACATTAATGGAGCTCTGACACAGCTCATTTGAACACATTCACACACTGCCCCTCCCCTTGCCCAACACTGCTTTTCACCATGGTTTCCTGTGTAAAGATAACCAGAGCACATTAAAACATTCATTCCAACAACTTTAACGTTCTTAATAGCTTGACAGCCGTCATACAGGGTGAGTCATGTTATATTTTTATGGAAATGCATTTGGTTCATAGATTTAAATTTACACAGGAACTTTTTTATGGTTGAATTGCAGCTTAACATGACAAAACTGGAAGTGCAATACCACAGTATGACTCTGCTGTAGGCCTGAGGTGTTTTAACATAAGCTGGCTAATAACACGGGCTGTGCAACAAAATCTTATAACTTATATGCTATTTTCTACTACAGTCTCCAGTTTGACAAAAATTGGAAGTGTTCTGTTTGGCTAATGTAACTTTATGTATTTCTAGAAGCTCTGATAAATGAGGTCGCCTCTTCTGGTATGTTTTGTTGGATTATGTTTTTGGACTTCTGTGATATCACTGAAGATCTGTGCCTTCAACATCCAGAGTTATGGGGAAGCAAAGGCCAGTAATAAGAGAGTTATGGAGATTTTGATAAAGGTACAAAAGATTTTTGACAGTATGAATAAAGATTAAATGTGTCTGTCTATCTTAAAACATCTTAAATTCTTGAAAATTATTATTATTATTATTATTATGATGTAATTTCTAGATCATTTCTCGCTGTGACCTGAGTTTGATTCAGGAGGTTCGAGATTCTAGAGGTCAAGCCGTATCTGCACTGTTGATGAACCTGAACAGGTATATATTTACTGCATGTGTCACTGATGCATGCAACTAATTAATGTATAATATAACAATGTTTTCATTTCGCTTCCCCCAGGTTTGACACATCTCACATTTACACTCATTTAGCGAGTAAAAGAATGGGGAAGAAAACGTACAAAGAGCAGTATGTGTACATTTACAGGTAATGAAACTTTTAAAATGGGTGTCGTGCAAAAATGTTAACACAAGCGAAGTGTCAGTGATCTGTAGTGAACATAACTGAATACTGCGAACACAAGGAGCGATGATGAACTCATCCAGCACATGCTGTGTTCACAGAAAAGACATGCTACAGGTGAAAGAGCAATACCAGCATCCAGAATTCAATGAGACCGCAGAAGGAGTGTTTTCCAGAGAGCCGTTCATCATATGGATCCGTTCTCCCACAACACGTACGTCGCATTAACGTTTCTAGTACCTGGAAATAAAATAGCACATTACAACACAATGATTAGCTCAGATACATTAATATTGAATCTGATTGGCTGTATCATCTTACAGTGGTGAAGAACTTCGTCCTCATTGGTCAGCACACCTGTCCTAAGAATGCAATGAAAGAAATGGAGGCACTTTATGAGGTCTTCCAAACAGTCAAGAAGAAATGGAAAACTGAGGTACACCAAACTTATAAAACATATTAGATAGAACGATAGACAGAATGACATACTTTATATTAATTCCTCGATTGTGTAAAAAACGTTTTACCTTATCTAGAATGTGATGTTCCTGGGGGACTTAAATGCAGCCTGCAGCTACGTTACCAATAAAGGACTGAAAAACGTGCGTCTCAAGAGCGACCCAAAGTTCCACTGGTTGATCAGAGATGAACAAGACACTACAGTGCGTGAAAAAACACGCTGCGCTTATGACAGGTCTTACTTTCTTAGCACACCTATACACAATAACCATATTCTGACCATATGCTGCAGGGATGACATAATTTTGTAGGCCAACCCGGAAGTTAGCATCACACTGGTTTCCTTGACAAAAGCCAATAGGATTTTTTCCATTGACTTTTGGATTATTGAAGAAAATAACCAACAAATGTATATGATTCTTACATATTGATCATCAAGATGATCTCCACAACTTTTATGAATTTTGAATCCTAAATACAATCGGCAGAAGTAAAAAGCTATAGGCAATAAATGAACTACACCACAGTCACATGCTTCACCACCGCTAAGCTTCCGCCAACTCTTTCAGTCTTTATTTAAAATCTCCGAACTTGAGTGGTTAGTGAGTAGATGAGTTTCTCTGTTCGCCGTGATAATGTTTAATGTCCCCGACAACTTCTATAATCTCATTTAGCCACTTGTTAGCAACCACCTTTTTCAAGACACGAGTGGGGTATTACTGATGTGTTTCATGTCATAGAATGAAACGTGAAAATATCACAAGCTTGTGTTAACCACAGACCTTATTTCAAGCATTTGACCAAAAACCCATTCAAAAACCCCACTGACTTGAACAACCGGTCTGGTTGTCTGAACTACCAGACCGGTTACAATGACTGGTTGACCGGTGACCGGTAACCAATGACCAGTTACAATCATTGGTTACAATGATTTAAAGAGATTGTTAATCCCCCCAAAATTATATTTTTCCTTATTTTATTCACCCTCGTGATATTTTAAACCTGAATGAGTTATTTATTTTATGGAGGTTAAAATGAGATGTTAGGCAGACTGATTCGACGCCTTTTTTATTTCATGGAAAAACTAAAGTTAAAAAATGCTAACTTACAACATTTCCAGGTTTTAGGACTCATTCCTGCAGCACTCTATAGCATTCTGAGTCTAAACTACAGTTACCAGTTTGACAAAATGATATGCCAATGTATGTTTGATAGTCTAACAGTTCAATCTTTCTGAAAATCCCTTTTAGGATTATTATTCATGGAAAAGAACTCATTTCAGGGATAGTTCCAGAATCTGCTCAACCGTTCAACTTCAAACAAGAATATAATCTATCTGAGGAAGAGGTAAACAGTACTGCAAAGGAGTTAATAATTCATAACCAATGTTTGAAATGTCTTTCTTTTTTTGCATTTAGGCTTTGGAAGTCAGTGACCACTATCCTGTAGAAGTGGATTTAAAAGCAAACCATCGCTACCTCCTGCGCCACGAACTGTAAAATGATGAATATCTGTGAATATGGCCTACAAAGTAGCTTGATACTGTGATAACTTGCTGGTATTTGTACTGTGCTCCGGTATCAACATCTGATACTATGCAGTCTGTGTACAATGTTGTCACACAAGGAAACACCAGCGGCAGAACACATACATGTTTTTATGGCACTTAACTGATGCTGCAGAGAAAAAATGTGAATGGATAAGGGTCATGGAAAATAAAAGCACCCGCCCAATTATTATATTGTACATATTAGCAGAAAAAAAGAGTTTACTACACTATTTAAGCCATTTTGGTATTTGATGTTATTATACAAATTGTTTTAACTGATTCAATAATTTGCTTTGCTGTTCTGCTAGGTGTCCTGTATTTGATGTTGCTAATAGTGGAGATGATTAAATAATAAACACAATGTCCTCAATATTACCAGTCTCATTATAATACTTGAAATTGTAAGAAAATCTAACATGGATTAAATTCACAAAACTCCAATTGTGACTCTTTAATACTCATATATATAAAATGAAAGGTCATTTTCTTATTTGTCAGCTCATATTTTGTCAGTCCCCACTCTGTTTTGATCAAGAGGAACAGAAGCTACTGTATGCTCTTATGCTCTTTCACTCTGTAATGTCAATAAATAATTCACGCTATAAAACTGACTACACAAACTCGCAGCACTACAGTGGCTCACTAAAAAAAGAAAACTGTCATTGTGGAAATCGACCATCTTGCTCATCTTAAAAACAGATTTTACTGAGGTGTTTGCATGGAAGCGTTTGCATAAATATAATGTTACTCATGAGGAGGATGCATCAATTTAGCGGAGACGTGGTGTGGTTGAGCTACTCAAACCACAACCTAGAAAATGTCAAACAAGGCTGCACTCATGCAGCAGTAACACACACACACACACACACACACACACACACACACACACACACACACACACACACACACACACACACACACACACACACACACACACACACACACACACACACACACACTATGTAATACATCAAGTAAATATAGGTTGACATACTTGGTTAACTTTTAATACTTATATTTAACAATGTTAATTTACATTGCATGCCAATTTAGCCGTTTTTGTTCAGTACATGCTCAATTCTGTGATGTTTCGATTCATGCTCTTGTTGTTATGGCCCTATTTAAACAGGAAGCAGCTATGACATGATGTGGCACGCATCACACACGCTCATTTTGTCAAGTGGTGGAACATTCAGAGTGTCTGTCATGTCTGTATTTGATTTTGTCGGTACGGGGTGAAATTTAATGCTTAACACTGTTGTGGCAAAAACAAGATGGAGCAAAACATTGCTGATTTTCTAAAGGACGCATTCCCAGGTAAGATTTTTGTGTGAGACTTTTTGTGTAATGAAGAAGTGAAAACTTTTGTAGCCAACTGCTTGTTGTGATTCTCACCACTAAGCCAATTTATTACATAAATAATCTGACTTTTTTTTTTACCTAATTAAGTCGATATAAGAAAAGTCCATAAAAATACAGCCCAATGTACCTTGTTAATATAAAGGAAGTTTCTGTTTTGATTTTTCATAGGTGAAATGTTTTGATTTTTCATACCCATATTTTGAATTGTGCATTGCATTGTGTTGTGTCTTTTTAAAAATAAAAACAGAGGCAAACTTTGATCATCTACACTCTGATGACGACGTTAACGTACCTCAAAATGAGCCCGACATGGAGGACGACAACAGTCACAGAGAATCCAGTGGATCTGAGTCTGACATAGATTTAGAGTGGGCGAATAGGGAAGAGGAAACTAAGAACTTTACTGAGAACAATAGGAACTTCTCATTAGATGAACAAAGCATGAAGGCAGGATCTTTGCCCTGTGGTTCAAGAGATGACGACGATGCAGATGAAAACAAGACACAAACCCAAAACCAGCAATTAAGCTTGCATGATGAGGAATGCAGAGAGAATGAAGTCGAGACACACACAGATATCCATCAAATAAACAAGGAACAAGCTGAAGATGTCGGTATGCTGGAAATGGTTCTTCCAAAAGGAACTGACTATGATCTAGAAACAATGAGCGCAGAGACCCCATCACACCTACTGTCCTACCAGATGGTGGATAAACCTGAAAATGAGAGCTCAACTTCCAAAGAGGACAGACTGGAGCTTGGGAGCACTGAGGAACACGTCCTTCAGCACGCACCAGATGATAATAAGCTCAATTGTTTTAGTGCCATAAAGTCAACATTGCAAGATTGTCCAGAAGCATCAATGGAGGTCACGACTGGGGATGAGATGAAAGAGTTTACAGAAGAAGATCATGAAAATCATGAAAGAGAAGAGGAAGGTTTAGCAGAGTACCCCTCTGATTTATCTCAAAGTGATAGTGGGGACAGCAGTGAGGGTCATGAGGGTGGACAACCCACTCACATGGACACCAAGCTGGCTCAGGTGCAGGTTGAAGAACTGGATTATTCCTATGAGATGAAGAAGCTAGAAGAACCTCCTCTGAATTACGAAGTTGTAACTTCAAGGAATGATGATGTTCAAATGAAAGATGGATGTATGGATCCTGCAGACATGCTCACTTATGTCAAGAATGAGGGTCTGAAAGTGGAGACACCTGGGAAATCTGATGATGACATATTGTTCGAGACAAAGCAGGACAGTATTAGAGATGACGAATATAACAGTGAGATTTCAAACACTTGGGAAAGTTCTGATTTTGGAATCTCTGCGAATTTCCAATCTAATTCCAGTGAATCTTACATGACTGAGCAGCCTGACTATGATAGTGATATCAGCAGTGATGGTGAATACTGCAAGAGCCAAGAAGAAAACCCTGATTACACTTCCCATGCAATCTTGGAGGAAAAAACCCCAGCTACCATGAAACAAAAGCACAACTTCATGAAAGACTTTGCTAGAGATCGGAACAACATTGAACATGAAATAGAGGATGTGGTGGTCACAGATAGTCAGAAAGAGGTGTGTGATGTAGGACATTTTTCAAGCAATCCAGCATCTCCTAAAGCAGGAATGGAGGGATCTTCTGAGACATACTCATCTGAAAACAGAAGTGTGAGTGAGTCACATCCACTAGAGGCCAAGAACAACAAAGAACATGATAACAGTGAACACTCAGAAGTTTCAGACATTGGTGAAAATATCAACACTTTGCTACCTGGGACATTTTGGACCTTGATGGACGATCACAACCTGAAGCTTGACGAATATGACTGGGACATTAATGATAAAGAAGTGATCTGTGATGAAGAGGACTATTTTCAGGAAGAGCTGGAGAATGATGAGGAGGAGACCGAGAGGGACTGGGAGAAAGAAAAAACAAGAATTGAGGCATTTAACAGATTCTACCAGACCGCCGAAGGCGAGGAAAACAAAGGTAAATGCTTATTTGTGAACCATCTTAAAGCCATAAAGCAATACCATGAATCACATTTTTATTAGGAATTTTATAAATGAATTTTACCTTACTACTGGATAAATTCTTTCCCAACAACTACAACAGGTAGAATCCACAAAGTGACGTTTTGTTTGGATCTAGAATCCTCTCTTTATGAGGTGGATAGTGACAGGTAAAACAGATTTCAAAGTTTGATTCTTTACTTTAAAAGTAAAGTGTTTTGCTTAACATATATATATCTTAGATTTTAGTGCAACATACAAGCTCACGTATTTGATTGGCATGTGATTTGCTACACAGCAGTGAAGAGGAACTGAGCACAAAAGGTTGCATCAGAGACTTGCATCCTCCAGAGTCCAGTTCAGAACGAAGCAACAGGGAAGACAGCCATGAACCCTCAGAAGTTTCATACATTGAAAATTTCAGCACTCTTCTGATGGATGAGGACATGAATCTTGATGAATATGACCATGACATTAATGTAGAAGAGTTCTATAAAATGAACTCAAGTACGGCGATCTGTGATGATGAGGATGATTTCTTGGAGAAGCTGAAAAATGAAATAGAGAGGGACATGGAGCAGGAACAAGCGAGATACAAAGAGTCTGTAAAAGCAAAGCAAAATGAGGGTAAGTGCTCAAATGTTTTATCGAAATTACAATACTGTTGAAAAAAATTGGGGTCAGAAAGATTTTAATTAGAAATTAATACTTTTATTCAGCAGGGGATTAAATTAATCAAAAGTGACCGTAATATATTTCAAATATTACAAAAGATTTATATTTCAAATAAATGCTGTTCTTTTAAACTTTATATTTATCAAAGATTCCTAAGAAAAAAAAAGTATCATGGTTCCCACAAAAATATTAAGAAGTTAAAATATTAACTGTAATATTAATGGTTTTAAACATTGATAATAATATGAAATGTTTCTTAGGCATCAAATCAGTATATTATAATGATTTCTTAAGGATCATCTTACACTAAAGACTGTAATGATGCTGAAAATTCAACTTTGCATCACAGGAATACATTTCTTTAAAATATATTAAAATAGTTATTTTAAGTTATTATATATAAAAATTGTTTCTGTAGCTCAACTGTTACATACGACACTAGCATCAAGGACATGGGTTCAGATAAAAATGCCTGATAAATGAATACATAAATAAGTAAAATGCACATTTCTCTCTCAAAAGTAACAGACAGGACCCAGAGGGTAATGTTTAGGTTGGATCAAGGATCTTCTCAAAATGAGGAAGATAATGATAGGTAAGATGGATTTCATTCATTTAAAAATTTCATTCAGATTTTAGATTGGCAAATTTGGAAACTTGTATTTTATATTGCCTTGCAGCAGTGAACAGGAATCAAACTCAGAAGATGACACTGCCAATGTCCAGAAGAATGAGGTGAGAACATCAGATCATCAAGCATACAGCACAATAATCAAATAATAATAATCTCATATCATCTGCTCTCCACGTTTCAGGACCAAAGTGATTCTGATGAACCACATGAGAGACGTTTATACGCAGGAAGGTACAAAGTTTTACCAAAGGGGTTACAAAAGGCAGGCAAGGAGCTGAAGGAACACCCCAAAAGAAATAAGGTAAGTATAAACTCGCTAGAATTAAAGAACATAAAAAAACAGCATAACAATATAGATAAAGCACTCATAATTTTGAGGTTACATTTTTTTTAATCTGGAGACAGGTTAGACAAAAGCTTTTTTGTCCTTAAAACCTTAAAAAAAATATTGCTGTTTTCCTACTAAACCCCATTTGCACAAATCATGGGAGTAACTTGCACAAATTTTGGGACAAATTACGTAAAATATCACGGTAGTAACAGATGTCTGTATTATGTAACATACTTATGCAACACACACGTTGCCTTAATCAAATGTTTCTTAACTGGAACATTGAGTGATATTTTAAAGTGATTTCCGTCATTTTGACGGATAGTAAATATTGCATACCTGCTTTAGAAACATTCCAGTAAACACTTACATCCGTGTGAAAACAAACCTGAAATGAGACGTGAGGATTTGGGGAGAAAACAAAAGATAATTAGTGCATTGCAGTGGATTATTCATTAATTCATTTATTAGACCACAAATGTGCAGTATGCTATTGGATAAGGAATATGTGTAGCACAACCTTATGATTTGATTCAGTATTTTTGAGTGGAACTACCCCAAACCGGACGTGCCTTCCATAATCTAAAAAGCAGGAGGCTTGTTAGGAAAAAGGTGGATATAAATAATAAAAAATAACAGTGTTTTGAGTAAATAAAAACATGCTCATGGTACATATAAGTCATGTCTAATGGTGTAAACATTTATCATATATATAGCAATACCATTATTCATGTACAATGCAAGTTACTGCACTTGAATAGGTATCCAGTAATGACAATGACTTTAATAGTAAGTCATTACTAATAACACCAATAAGACTCTGACTGAACTCTGTCTTGATCTCTCTAGTGTCTTGTTCTGCTGCGGTCAGTGTTAGCAGTGAGTCTAGCGACAGCGGTGGGGCTGCTGTCTTACTGCTGGGCCACAGACAGCTTGGACTGGATCTACTGAATTCACATGGATTTTGGATACTCAACATAATTCAAAACACAAAATAAAAGCCAAGGCCTCTGCATTATGATAAAGAAATCATTGCACAATACCATGCACAATGTCATGAAACAGACAAGCAAGCACACTGAGATAAGACCAACTTTATTTCCTTACAGGATGCAACCTAATATTGTAATGTTTGAACAGCGCTTTGAAATACAGCTTTTTTTAAAATGTTTATGTCTTTTAACATGGAAATCTCTGTTTTTTATGTAAACCACATTTAGATAGATTTAATCATCTTCCGTTTTACTAGGAAAAGTGATACATTTGCAGATGTACATGGTCTCTTGCCCCTACAGGACACCTTGTACAAACAAGTGCTTTCAAAGTAAAACTGACCTGAAAAATAAATACAAAATAAAAATAAATACATCGGATACATTCCTTTATCCCTGACTATATCTTACTGCAGTTAATGCAACATTCTTTTTTGCTATTGCTTTCTAATCTCAATTGTCATCCTATTAGGTTGTCAGCAAGCTATATTCCATAAACATGCCATGCAGTTAGTGTATTTTTAGGTCTGATTATTATTCAGTGCCTTCTTCACTACAGCATAAAATATGATGTCTTAGTGCAAGTCACCCAAATTCTAGAAAATTAAAACCGATTGCATACAATAGCATGGATATTTCTTCTTTAACAATCACCAGGGTTTCTGGAAATATTATTACTTCAAAAAGAACATCTCTCTCTGTGAGTGCTTTGACTTTAAAAGTAGCTATACAAATTAATTCATCTTTCAACACTTCAGATAAGAAATGTAAGAGGGGAAAAGTACCTGTAAGGCATGCTCAGCTTTCTGTAGTCGTTTTCTTTGGCTGAAATTATTTTCTCCATTGGAACCTTTCAATTTATAATGTTCATTAAATGCTTACTATGAACACATGCCCTGATTAACTACTCGTTTCGCATAACAGTCTTATAACGCATTTCAGAAAAGACAATGTAAATAAATAAATAAATAAATATCTTGTGAATCAAAATTACAGTTGTAAGGTAAAGTGTATTTGATACTGCATTAGCTGTGGTGACTACGCAAACTAATAAAGAAGAGGTGCCATGTTTGATTTGAGTAAGATCCATGCCGGTAATTGAATACACACAATCTTTTCCGCTTGTGAACGCACATATCCTCAGCCTCCTTGTTTGGAGTCTTTTTTAAATCGCAATGTTCATGATTCGTTCTCGCTGATGTTGCATCAGTAATCACTCCCACGTGTGTGTTTTTCCGACAGTTTTAAATGGCCACATACATGTCCATCTGCTACATCCAGGACACTGGTCCGCACAACATAAATTCCAAACTACTTCAGACCGGGCCACATCCTGTCACCGAAAGGCCCCTCTCCTGTAAACGAGAGAGGTGATGGTGCTCCGGGCGTATACAGGTCAGAGTCCGTATCTGACTCCCCCTCGGCCAGATAAGGCCTGAGACGGGTGCACAGCGTCCCGCCTCCCCCACCAAAAAGCCCCAGACTCACCGGAGGCACATATTCCCCTTCTCTGGTCTGAGAAATGCTAAAGCCACTAAAAGAGCGGTCTAGTTCCTCATGGTCCACCGAGGGAATGGACAGAGACGTGTCACTCTCGACGGCTGCCTGCTGCTGGATGGGTCTCCTGGACCTGCGCGAGCGGCTGTTGTCACAGCTCTCGTGGAACGGTGGAGGCGGGAGGCGGTACAGTGAGGGGTCGTCGGTGCCTATCGGTGACACTCCTCGGCTGTTGTTCCAGAGAGGCACGCTGAGGGGATGTTCTTCCTGCTGGTGCCACGAGGTAGAGGGCCGACACTGGCTGTCTGTGGGAGTCCTGTTGGGACCAGGGTGGACAGGGGACCCACTCTTGTTTTTATCCTCGTCTTTGTTCTGTGCTTTCTCGCTATTATAGTCAGGGCTGTGGTAAGGAGGAGCAGGGTAAGGGATTTTAAAGCCCAGGAGAGCTTCGGTCTCAGATCGCGGGATGCCCATTTGTGTTGTATACACGCTGACCAAAAAGTTGAGTTTGAGGTCCATTGCCCCCACCTGCACAAGGAGAGACAACCGGACTCTTCAGCACTAACATATATGGGGCTATACAACCACATCAAATGAACTTGACACACTGTGGTTCACCTGTTTCTCCATCTTGTTCAGACGCCCCATCATGCTCTGGTCCTCAGCCATCTCTGTGTCGCTTTTGGGTTTGTCCTTTTCTCCTGTCCCGCCTCCTTTCCCCACAATCTGATCCACTCTAGTGATCCAATAGACCATCACTTCGACACATAGTCAATACGCCCTCATTCACACTGAGATTCAGTGGTTAACTGTACACTGTACCTTGTCAAGTTAACAGAAATTTGCTTTATGGAGGAGAACTTGACCATGCGAATGCAAACATAGGACAGCAGGGTTTAAATCATAGGGAAGAAAATGAATTGAAGCTTGATTTGCTGAAAGTGAATGTGATTTTGCATGCTGCATGCCATACTGCAAAGTTGTTAATCAGCATGCATTCATCAGGGTCTTCAAAAAGATGAATCTTTCAAACAAAGATGTGCTGCAGCATTGCACTGAGATGAACACTCACATTACTGCAGTGAAAACACATCTGAGTGTCTTTCTCTGCAAAGTTACTGACAGCAGTGTTGGGGAGTAACTAACTAAAAATAAAGAAACGGCAAATTTAACAACATATTTCAGAGGGGAAAATCTGATTCGTTCATTCTAGTGAATCAGAATTTAGTGAACTAGTTTGTCCTAAAAGGCTATATCTATCGAGTGTGAATCTTTCTTTTGAAACATTCTAGTGAATTTGTTTTTCCCTAAACAGCCCTCTATGTCTTATCTAGTATTGGTTAGAATCAGTATTGCTATCGTTAACAAAAACAAAAACTGAAATAAAAATAAATTCAAACTATTTAGAAATGTGTATATATATATATATAAAACAATAAAAACACAAGCACGTAATAAAATGACTACAAATTAAACCTCAACATATAAAAGTAAAAGCTAATTCAAAATACTAATAAAAACTCCAATAGTATATAAATAATATTAAAATAACTCTGGTCAGGATCATTCCTTCTAGTAAATTGGTTCTATTGAGTGGTTCATGTAAATGACTAATAACACAGCTTCAATTTGAGTCCCTGCGATATTTAGTGTACTTCTTTATAATGGAATATTTTGTTAAATGCTGCTGTTAATTATTGTTTTTAATTCAGTTAGATTAAGGGTGCATTTTGTTAATAATGCAATATTTGTTAATATCAATTGTTAATAAATCTGTTCAAATTTGGTTCTTTCATCTTAATGGAAATTATTGATTTACTCAAAAACCCAGTAAAATATATCTCAGATTAAATTATAAATAAGATCATCAGATAGTTCTATTTAGAAAGATTTTTGCCCCCTTAAGGCCCGATATACTTCAAGAGAAATCGTTTTGAGAGTTCAAAACAGCGTGCCAAAGTGTAGTTTCCGGAAAAGTTCGCTACGGCTGGTAAACTACCATTGTACTACCATTGGTCCGTGGCGATTACGTAATAGGTAGGTGTGCATGGAGACTCCGCCTTCTTTCACGCCGAAATCTTTTCCAGTTCATTTCTCCTGTTCAATTCGTGGAAGTCTGTAATTCTGATGAAACGAGACACAGACACTGTTTTTCATGTTTAATACGGTAAAGCTACTTGATTTTACGCAATCTATAGTAGCCTATAAACTGCTATAAAAATAAACGTCACTTGATTTGACTAGAGTGCCGAATTGCAGAGCTTGTGCAAACAGATCCACATTGCAATGATCAGATGCTTTTCTTATGCTTTATAAAAAATAAAAAAAGCTTTCTGCTTTCTCAATTTTGTTGTGTGTTTATTTTGTTATTGAGAGGAAAGTGTGCAGCACATATTTACATATTCATCTAAACGCCGTCTCAGCAGTGTGGGCGGCTTCGGATGTTCGCTTACAGTACATCGCTGCTCACGTATTTAGAACTTCGTTTTACCCCTAAACAAAGAAGGAAAAAGAACTTCGCCATGAGTATATCAGGGCCTTTAAAATATCTTCCCCAACACTGATTGGCAAACATACAAATGACAATGAATTTGTATAATAGAAAATGTGGGGAAATAAATGAAAATTAATTCACAATGTCACCTGGTTCCATGCCTTATGATGCTTTGTGTTTTAAACACTGTACATTTGAGTTATTCTCTCTTTTTTGAACCCTGGAACATCATGCACAATTGCATCAGTCCCCCAGTAAGCAGGCTGCATGGTCACACCATAGTGAGTAATATTGCACAGCATAAAGATCATTTTTTTTATATATATATCATTTTATAAATTAACTTTTGATAAATTCTAAAGCTAAATTCTGAAGCAAGTAATTATGGATACTTACACACATCCAAAATGCAATTATTTCTCAATGTGAACGTAGAATATCCAGTTAACAATGCTACCAGTTATCGACAAGTTTCTCCTCATGTTTTTCTTTGACTCTTTGACATTATACAATTGTAGTTTTATACTATGCTGTCCAATAATAAACCCATTCAGCCTGGGAAGGCCATTGGTGAATTGATTACGTACTTCTTGTGACGAGGGGTCGAGGGGGGAGGGGGACCCACAATCAAATCTATCCTGGCAAAGCACACAGAGAGAACATGGATACCAAGCATCATCAAGCAACACATGGGAACCATTCCATATACCCCAGCGAGGACCGTCGACAAATAAGAAAGAATATATTCCATACATGTCTGTTCTCACCCACTTCTAGGAACAGTGTTTCATGTTTACATGTATGATAGAAATGGTTTTTGCTGTTGGAATATATTGGTATATGTGTGGATGCTATTTCACAACATATATGAGGCTTATTTGAGAGAAAAGGAGTGAATCTGAATTCAAATCATTTTGGATGTGACACAGAAAACAATCACTGTGAATGTGATTTTGATCAAGCAGTGTTAAAGTATTTTTCCTCAATTTTTTTAATCTTTCTTCAATACCAAACAGTGACCACCAGAGGTTGCAGCCAACAATCCAGCTACAGCTCTTGACAAATACTGATTGACTACTGAAACTACATTGTAAGAGGGTGAAAACTTTACGATGTGGTTCTTTTGTTCTTTACGAACTAAAGTCTTGCCTGGCCTGAAGGTTTTTGATGCGTGACAGCATGTCCAGATGGCCGGCTGAATACTGCTCAATCACATCCATCACGTCATAGGGCCTGAGGCTCTCTTTAAATCTCCTCTTAGACACCAGGAACCGCATAATACTGGGGAAGACAGAAAAGTTACTGTAACAGAGCAATAAATACAGAATTTAATAAACATTTGACTGTCCCACCAGTTAAATGACTGTTTTCAGTTTTTAAAAATAATTATAAATAATTTATACATTTAAAAAGTATTTAATTATATTTCAAAAATCACATAATTCAGTTTTATTTTGTTTTTAAAAATGTACACATAATTTGTTTTAGTCGGGTGATAAATGTGTCTTACCAGATTGCTCTGATGGTGACCTTGAGTCCCGGAGACAGATCCGGCACAAACTCGCAGTTGAAACCCCTGTCGTCCCCAAGCTCCTCTGGAAGGCTTGCCTCTACAACACACAAACGGACAGGCTGCTCCCAATGTAAAGAGTCCTAATGTTAATGATGAACAGCCATTTGACAAGATGAAAGATTAGAAATCATCTGCCATGGCAGACATGCTCGATAAACTGCTAAGGTGCTCCCCATTATACAACAGTTAGTTCCAGTCCTTGAATTTGATTGGCCAAGCGGCGTTCCAAGAGTGATATTTAGTCAAACAGCACTTGCACTTTTCACTGTTAGAATCACTCTGCTTGTCTGCATCCCTGGTGTTCCAAACCAGAGTATGTGAGAGTTGTGGAGTGAAAGCAGTGTTGTGTGGTTTTTCATATATGTAACTCGAAATAATATCCTTTTTACAGAACTGTTGTATAAAATCAATATCACGCATGCAAATTATGTTGTTCTGAATTTTAGCATGACTATTTCAGCCGTAGGAATGAGGCTATGCTGAAATTCAGTACATTTGCTCATGATATATTGCTAGATTAAAACCCATCATAGATTATCATACAGGTTTGGAACAACATGAGGGTGAGTCAATTTTGACAATTTTTATTTTTGTGAGAACTATTCCATGTCTTTTAGTAAGGCACAATTAAATCACACATTAGACACACTTTGGAAAAAAGTTAATTCTACTGTATATGACAAGTGAGATTTTTAAAATTGTAATAAATTTATTCCACTCTTCAGAAGTCAAATTTCTGAAACTGATGGCCCTCCTAATCTCAGGATCACTTTGTCAGCATTAGTCTTTTTTCGACAGAAGCTTCAGACATGCTTTTATGTTTCTATGTGCATTTGGAGCTGAAACAATAGTTTTACTCATGCATGAAGCACTTACCAGGACCTGCTAGTCTGAGCATTTAACGCGATAGCACATGTGAGAGAAACTTTTGTGCACCTAACAAAATCTAGCAATCGGGCAAATTTCAACCCCCTATGAAAAACAGTTTACCATGTGAAGTTAGGACAAAAAAAGCTTAAATATTAGTACTACATGTGTCATCCTCATGCCATATGAATAAGGATGTGACAGCCGAAAAAGTGCATCCTATTCAAATGACATACTGTACAACTACAACATACCAACTAGTCGAAACTGGAAACAAACTTGTTTCCTTAATAAGCTGAGAAATTTCTTCATGCAGGTTAGTGCAAAGTACTTGATGGAAAGTGTAAGTTGCAAAGTGTTTCATTAACACCTTCATGGAACACATTCTGTCATGTAATGAGAAATAGATCCAGGCTGAGATAAATAGTAACGTTAAGCTTAGATCTGTTATTGCACTTCACTGTCATATGGGTGACAGATAAGGCTAATACAGCTGCTGTAAAAACTATCCAAGCATCAGAAAAGAAATTCATATTTTGTGTGATGCTTCAAGTGAGATGAAACTTTCAGCCAAGGGTTCATGACAGAGAGTGTTGGATGATAGGCGGATATGTGAAGATATGCAGCAGCTCGATAATTAAGGAGCCGTTTTTAAAACATGCATAGTGTTTCTTTAGCAGACTGGTGTTGAGATTTTTTTGGACTAGTGCTAAAGAGATGCAGCCCCAGACAACATAATTTGTCTTACTGATTAAGCCCTCAATCGCTGCCAAAATGTGAAGAGAAAAAAGAGATCAAATGTGAAAGATACAGAGAAAGAAAGAGAAATGAGAGAGAGATGGTCAAAGATGACAATGACTTTAATCATGCAACTGTATAACACATGGTGTTGCTTATAATAGGCTAATTTTTTATTATTAATAATAATTATTAATAATTTTAAAAGTTATTGCAATGAATATTTCTCTCTATTCCCACAAAAAAGTTACATTTCATTTTAGGTTATTGAAGAAATAATATAACCCATCTCTACAGCATGGTGAGAATTATTCATGTTTTTCTCAATTGTAGACTTCACGCTCAACCATTAAACCCACGTTAATGATGAAGAAAATACTTAAATTCTTTAGTTTTTCTTTAATTCAATGGAAAATATATAAATATAAGATAAATTTGCAACTGTTATTTGACTAGCATATTTATCACTATTTATTCATTTTTAGTAAATAACAAAAGCACACATCAGATTTTTTTAATAACAGGGTTACAAAACCGGCAAACATTACAGATATTGAACAGAACAAGAATATTTAGTTTGACCTATTTTGTACCCTATTCATGGAAATTCAAATGGTACGATACTGGAAGTGACACCCGTTTCTAATATGTATGCTGTAGTGACACTGCTACATAATTTATTCATTTGAATTCACTAAGCTAAGGTCTGTGATGCTGTTGTTTGTGATTTATCAAACGTAATATCTTGTCATTTCTGCCATCTCTAACCTTTTCGAGAGAGTGACTGCTGCATCACGCTTACAGATTCTGATTATATATAGTCTACTTCTGAGAGAAACTGCTCTGTCATTTCTTTGCTTTTTGGATCATATTTCTGGATCATGGCCTAACCTGGAGAACTCTTCATGGCGAAGTCCTCGTCTTGCAACTCAATCAGCACTTTATTTTTTTCCAGTAGAGAGAAATGAGAGAGAAACTGATGAGTGTGCAGGAAGTGAAATACATAAAATGGATCAATTTATATATATTTTGAAGTTGAGCACTGCAGAGTTATGCCAAGAGCATAAAACAGATGATGAGAGAAACACAAATGGGCGAATTCACTAATCAACTGTCACTTTAGCTAACGGTATTTCAATGCAAAAAACTATATCTCATTCACTAACCACCCATAATCCAGTTTAATTGTCATTCTTCCTAGGGCAAACATGCTTCTTTATAAACCAGAAATTGCTGCAGTGAACATTTCATTTAGCATAAAATCTGATTTGCATAGTTCCTGTAGTGAATCGGATACTTAATGCAAATATGGTAGCATGTGCAAATAAATGTGTTCATTCTTAGTGAATTCCCCCCAAAGCATTTTCACCATAGATGAAATATGTTATGGGGATCAAGCATCTTAAGAGCATATAAACCTTCTCCTATTAATGTATTTGTAAAAGGAAAGATGCAAACCATAGTTACTGCAACTGAAAAGCCACAAATCAACAAACATCTTCAGACCAGAATACAACGTTCCACTGCAATTCTCTGTGGACTCAAACAATATGTTTTGAAGTCACTTTCATGTGTTTCAGCAATGGGACCGAACCTATGAACCTTACGAAATACAGATCAGTCTTTCTGGCGGGCTGTTTCTTTAAATAGAAAAACGCACCTGCTGTCTTATGAATTCTAATAAATGGAGTGTCACTGACATCATCTTTTCTGCTACGACACATTAAGGAATCCGGAGTGGCATCTGTTTCTGTGCCAGATAATTAAAAACTATCCTCGCTAGCTGCTGAAGTCCCACTCTGATGCTTAAACTTCAGCATCAAAGGAAGAAAAATATGCAAAGTGAGTATTGTAAGTGAGTGAGCGCATACAGTATACTAGTGAATGCAAGAATTTGGAAGCGGTATATATCTTGCAGTGTATAACAGTGGAAATCCCAATAGGCCCAATGTGTGCACATAATAACATTCTCTGACCTTCAGAGTTCTGCCGAGAAGCTCCATCTTTCATTCTGAAAGCGTGTTTTGCAGTGAAGCTCAAGCTCTTGGTCACTTTGCTTTGACTCTCTTTGACTCCGTCCTCTGTCTTGAGGGTCTTGGTTTCCTTTCCACCGGTGCTCTTAGAGGGACTGCCTTTCTCTTT
This sequence comes from Leuciscus leuciscus, assembly GCF_965113295.1. NCBI lineage: Eukaryota > Metazoa > Chordata > Actinopteri > Cypriniformes > Leuciscidae > Leuciscus > Leuciscus leuciscus. The sequence continues at coordinate 14,750,465 of NC_138737.1, forward strand.
TAAGCTGGGCTTACGACTGCACAGCGGCATGCACAATGAAGCACAGAAGACAAACAAAAAAGCAAAGGAAACAGACAATTCATCCTGAGCACACACTTATAGGCGTCTGTTTTAGTGTGGGACAGAAATAATTCCTGAAACCATCCAGTGCTAGAGAGAGAATACACAGTAACTTATATCAATGACCATACACTGCAAAAAAGTAATTTTCTTTATTCTCTATTTTTGTATTTCCTAGTATATATTTCTAAAATGTCTAACTCTCATTGACATTTTTGTTTTAAGAACAAACCTCACATATTTTCTTAAAGACCCCCTGTGGTGAAAATCACGTTTTTAATGTTGTTTATATGTCTATGTGGTGTTTTTAATATGCTTTAAGACAAACCATGTGCACATTCATCAGTCAGCACCATTACTGAGTATGTTCTCCTTAAAACTGCAGTGAACCAAAGACGTAGTTTGAAACCGCCCTGTTTCCTACCATCACAAACATGTAACTAATCCTGTCAACGTGCGGGGCTTTTCTCCACTCACTCTATAACGTTCAAAGTGTTTCTAAGAATGCAGATTTTTAGCAGGCAGCTGTCTGATTCTGAGATGGCGAACGAAAACGTTTGTGATACATTAGCAGCACATTATTAGCTGTTTGATAACGTAGTCAAGCCAAAGGCTTATCATATCAATTACCATTATGTGTCTGATGTTGTAGAGAGCGATACATTAACGCATTACCATTCTGATTCATCTTGTAGATGATCCTGTATAATTCGCTCTTCCTCTTCCGAATCAGTTTCTGATACAAACATATATGGCTGAATTAGCTAAACCATTATTTCCACTTGCCATTGTGTGGCATTTACTAGTTGACTGAGTGGATCAGGTAGTCCGAGCTGGTGTGATTGGGCGGAGGCAGGAACTAATATACTAAATGAAGCAATGATGTGGTTAGATTCAAGCCATTGAAGAAATTCATAGATTATTTTCAGTCGATCTCCGAATAGTCGATCTCCGAATGCGAATAAACTGACTCTGAATTTTAGTATTGCTTCTTATATGAACATCCTTTTTCAAATACAAAGTCAATATTGATTTTCACTAACGAGATAACAACAAATTATCCGTGAATTTATATGGAACTAAGCTTTAGGAGCTTTCCATCTTTACTCTCCTCCCTGTTACGTTGCATTCGGAGATCAACTATTTTTGACTGTCAAAATGCCGGCGGACACAGAGTTGTGAGTTGTTCAAAATCTTTCTTTTTAGTAAACTCTGTGTACACAAACAATGTTCTCAATGCTCGAGTTCATGTGAAGAGCCCCTGGTGATACTTCAAGCAAAGTTTCATGTTGTGTCAAGCCTTCTTAGTGTTTTAAAAATAGCGATTTTTGATGCTATCATAGAAGTGCCCCATGCACTCCCATTCAAAAGGCAATTTGACCGAAAACAAAAATACAGTCAAACTTAAAAGTGGCGTTTCCATTCTAATTATGCTTTTGAATTATGAAATTTGTCATTTCTAATTTTCTAATTATGAAAGTTTGCCTCAGGTAGATTAACAATAAGACCCTAGGTTGCATTTTGGCGAGAGTTACCCTTTAAGTCACTAAATATTAGTATAAATCTACATTGGCCAGCACAAATTTATTTTATTTTTTTACTAAGTGCACCTTAAAGAAAATTTTTTTTTGCAGTGTAATAAAATATTTCTTTTGTGATGGATTTAATCAAATATAAATGGTGAAGCAGCAAAAAAAAAAATGCTTATTGTATTTTACTTTTATAAATAGATAGCTGATTACTGTTTATTGATATATTATTTACTTGTTTGCATATTTCAACTATTTCAATTCTTAATAGAACAACACAGTTGCATATTTACTGATATGCAAGCTCGCTATAGAAATGTTCAGCTGAAGCAACCAAAAAAAAAAAAGTTTTTTTAAATGTTTTAATTAATCAGATAAGTGCATAAAAATTCCAGTTATGTTGATTTATAAAGTGACTGAAATATGTAAATATTAGATAATTTAAGTAATTTCACAACATTGTACATTAAAAGACATTTTCCTTGGCAAACACAAAGTGTGTCATTTTGCATTCTTCTATTTTAATAAAGATCAGACTTACATGGGCAAAGATATGGATAATGGTGCTTCTCAGTCATGCAATACAATCCACAACTTCTGGATGCAGCAGACCCACATGATGCCACAGCAGATACTTTGAACAACAAAGCAATGAAACACATGCATGTTTTTGGGCATGCTGAAAAATACACAACTGTTATATGATGCAACTTTAAAAAAGCAGCCAAATCAATAAATAAAAAAAGGAGAGACCCCATAAAATACTCAAGGCAGCTTGCAGAGGAGGGTGGTCTCGTGGGATGGAGGTAAAAAGGGATGGGAAGTGCTTCCAGGTGCTAAGTGGGAAAGTTGATCTGCAAGCAAAAATCTCTCACAAAGCTAAACAAATGTCTGCTTCTCTGGTTTGAACAAGACAACATTTTTAGATGCTGGAGAGCAGAACATTTCTCATCCCACCTGAGCTGACGGGAGATTAAAATACTTCAACACCGATACGAATGTGCACTATGATGTACAGTATGTCTCAAAATTTCTGAGCTGATGATAGTACACACTGAAGGAATACATTTAGAAATCAGGAAGGGGAGGGGATGGGGGCAAATCCAAATGCTGGAGAGAGATCTGGGCGTGCAGATGTTAGTATCTTTGTGCAACGGTACCTATTGCTTCTTGGGCAGCACCCACACAGGGTGTCTTTGTGTGAAATCGCACTACTGCAAATGTGGTTGGAGTGATTCATGAGAGAGAAAAGATTATACAAGCAGTGGTCAAAATTGGTTTAGGCCATGTTCAAGTGTGGGACCTAAAATGAGAGGTATTCCCGCTTAAACCCACCAAAACAGCCTACAGATTTTGAGCTAGGTGTTCTTACACTGAATGAAATGAAGGAATATGTTTGATTGATGAGTCACACATTGCACTTGATATTACAGGATTACAAGAGCAGGTCTTTTACAGGGTAGAGACAGTAAAAAACTCCTCAAGTGTGTTTTCTTTAATGAGATGTTTCACCATTAATACAGTATTTTTGAACTGCGCTGATTATGCTGTGTCAGTATGATATTGACTAATTCATCTCCCTGTAAATACCACTTGAAAATACTGTAGTATAAAGTGCAACCAGGTTGTCTTTGAATAACATTTGTGATTTCAAATGACTTAAAACACAGCAATATGAGCTGTTTTCTCATTTGAAGGACGAAGATGGTGCACAGAAACTACGATTCTCAAGAATAGGTTAATAGGAGTTTTTGATAGAGGTGATTTGGGAATAGTCAAGTATCTATAGGAAAATTCTTCACAACAAACCTTGGAGTGACTTCTGGCTGGGAGTCCTTCCTTTAAAAAGAGAGAAGAACATGATGTTGAAAGCAATTAAGACGTGAGATTAATGCAGGCAATACTACTATAAAATATTTTAAACAAGAATAACAGTCATAAATAGGCCAAAAAGTCTGAGAGCACTAGAGAAAATTCTTCCATTTGTTTTACAAGGTTTATAAATTATATTATCTTAGCTTCAATAGCTTTAGAAATATATATATATATATATATATATATATATAGATAGATAGATAGATATGTGTATAGATAGATAGATAGATAGATAGATAGATAGATAGATAATATTGAGCTTCAATAGAAGCAAAAAACATCTGACCATCTATACAAAGAGTCACATGATCAAACACAAATTTACTTGATTAGTGACCTAGAAATAGTGCTGAATCTGATATATTTTTTTTGTTGTTGTAAAAGTTTAAAACTAACCTTAAACTTTTAATTTATTTCCAGGGTTAAAAAACAACAACATGTGGTCAGACATTTGACTCTTCTGTATATTCCAGACATGATAATCATAATATTATTCACATAGATATTTAAATATTTAAAAAAAATTCTCTATAGTAAAATGACCAGACCTGAAACCAGATTTTCCTTTCAAACTTCTTAAAATGTCCAGCTGATTCACAGGAGGGATGAGTCTTTAAGTAAAGGTAGAACAGAGAATAGACTTTTTAAATGCATATCAAACCGCAATAAACTGCTAAAGATGTTTTTTTATAATTAAAACAAGTTGGAAAAATATCCAAAAAGCACAATTAAGAATTAATATACAGTAAACTGAAAACCAGCAAACAGTACTACTAACAAACAAATAAAAATATCTTCAGTTACATTGGTCTACAGAAAGGCAAGATGACTGACTACCTGTACATTGGGACTGACACAGTCTGCTCATAAAAGTCCCATGTGCACACTAGGTCTGTCCGCGCAAGGTTTGTGGCATAAAATCTCCAAGAAGCCTGATGGGGGTAAAGGGAATATTTGAAATAAACTTCTAAGGCAAATGACTTCCATAGTTGCAGTATACAATACATCACTGTACACAGTAACCACCAACATTTCTAGCCATCTAAATCAAAAGCAGCAGAGATCAACCAGATGAGACTGAAAATAGAATCCTCAATTTATCAGTTTTAACAGCAAAGTTAACAAACTAAATATGACTAAGTACTAGTAGTCACACTGAAAGTTATTAGTAAGCACATTTACCAGTCCCTCCAGAAAAACGCGATTATGCGATCGCATAATTCAATGCATAATCAGCCAAAGTCCGCATATTTATGCGGGGGCCGCATTTTTTTCAAATACGCCGCACTTTCGCCGCATAAATTGCCGATTTCTGCGCGCAAAAATGCGGGGCTTGCATGATTTCATAATCCCCGCATTTTCGTTGCAAAAAAGTCACATATATATTAGCAGAAAGTTGAAAAAAGTTGCGTTTACTTCACACAAGAGCAGCCATTTTCCCCTGTTGCCATGGGAACGTTATGAAGTGACGTTATTACAGTTGTAAGTATGTTAGTAGTATGTAAACTTACGTTACAGTAAGAGATTGCACTTTGTGCATTGAAGCACTTATTTTAACAGAAGATGTCTGTTTTGTATAGCTACCTCTGTAAAACAGGAAGCACACTTTTTTTTTTTTTATATTTTATTTATTCATTTTTACAGAAGTTGTAGCATATTCCTTTTGTAAAGCTACAGAACATGTTTGACTCATCAGTGTTTTGTAAGTTTGAGCCATGTGTTTATTAAGGTCTGAAATAAAACAAGATGAGAACTTAAATATTCCCAGCACTTTCTGTGATGTAGTATGGTTGCTTATCATCTAAGTTATAAGAAATTACTCTTTACATTAAGGTAGTAGCCTAGTGAGAACAGGGTGTTGGGGGAATCACTTTTTTTTCTCTAATTCATCAAACCGCAGTTTTTGCAAGTTCCCGCAATTTTTGCAAGTTTCCACAATTTCATCGCATAAAATAGCATAAATATCCTGCATATTCCATCGCATTTTTTAAGAAAACGTGCCGCATAATCAAGGATTTTTGCCCGCAACAATCACAAAAAAACTCCGCATTTTTCTGGAAGGACTGATTTACAGACATCAGGCAAGCCTATAAATGTTGATTTCCTCAAAATGTGTCTGGTGAGAATTACAGTAGAGTTATGGGTCTGACCTGGATAAGACGTGCGGCAGGGTTACGACGCTTCTCAAAATGTTTCTGCCTGTGCTGCTCTTGAACCTTCAGAGCAAAACCTGAGCCCAGGATACCCTGCAAAAGAGAAAAGCGTGCAGAAAATCTGTGAGCAATACCTCAAACCAGGCACTGGAGAGGTTCAACATGTTATTTAAGTTTTAACTCACAGCAGGAAGAGCGAAGAAAGCCACACCGATCAGACTGAAGGTGGCAGCAATCAGACGCCCATTCCATGTAATAGGAAACTTGTCCCCGTAGCCGATAGTTGTAAGAGTTATCTAAAGAATAGAAATGATTTTTTAAATAAAAAGCAGCATTTTTACTACAGAGTCTTTGGGTATATACTAAGAATACAACCTAGTAAGGCTAGGATGGTCATGCAGAGTTATAGGTTCAATCCCAGGTTGGGATCCTGTTGTGTCCTTGAGACCAGTTTATAGAGGAATATCTACAATGTCTACAATTACTCACTCTGGAGTTAAATGATCTACCAAAGGAGCCGAAGAGGAGTTCTTTTATGGCATTAGTCCATCTGTGAAATGGATCTTTGAACAGCATCTTGTTTCAGTGTGTCGTATCATGTCTTTTTATCTGATTAGATTGAGTCAGCAGGCCACTGTGGGCTTGGATGAAGCTGTTGCACATACCAGTCCCCACCAGAGGGCGTCTGCGTAGGTCTCGAACATCTCTGCATTGTCATCCTTCTCCACTGAGTACACCAAGAAAGATGCCAGGATGAGACAAAGGAATCCAATATACCACGCCGTAATGAGTTCCTACATTTAGGGATTGAAAATGTTATGAAACATGTGATACACTCCTAAACAAAAATAAAATGTGCTAACTGGATGCAATGCCATTAAAGATTATAGACATATTGTATGCCTTTTAGTCCATGTGCACATTTACATGGTCAGTGAGATTTTTTAAATGTTTCTGATAGAAGTCACTTGTGCTCAGCAACGCTGCATTTATTTGATCAAAAATACATTGAAAAAATTAAATATTTAGTATATAATTTAAAATGCAATTTATTTCTGTGATGTTAAAGCGGAATTTTCAGCATCATTACGACAGTCTTCAGTGTCACATGATTCTTCAGAAATCATTCTAATATGCCGATTTGATGCTCAAGAAACATTTCTTATTATTAATGTTGAACATCAATGTTAAAAACAGTTCACGTCTTATCAGTTTTCAGGGACATATATTCAAATTTTTCGCTAAATAAAATGCCCTCTAGAATGATAACGTCCACTGTGACACAATACAATCCGCCACAGACCATCAACAGCAAGTAGCGGCAATGGTTATGATGTAAACTAAAAGCTGATTTGGTAGCACTTTATTTTACAGTCCTGTTCCCCATGTACATTCGAATTATAGTTATTACAATACCTGTGCAATAACTAGGTACTAACACTAAACCTACTCCTAAACCTAACCATAACCCATGTAGTTACCTTATATTACCCAGTACTTTCTTAGGAAAGTATGCAGTAAGTACACATAAAATAAAGTGCAACCGACTATTTTAAATATGTCCTGTCCCAATTTCCTATTCAAAAGCCAATCTCTCAATACAAGAAAGACATTTATTTTTAAACCATTTCACGGGGTGCTTAAGGCCACTGAATAGTTTTAATAGCTGCAGACTAAATGGAGTGATAGTTTTTTCCAGTAATAGAAACTAATGAATAATAATGAATTTGCTGCCCACTGACTAAAATGGCAGACTGGTGGAAATATGCTCACTCAGTACTTAATGTGATCTTTTGCGATCTCTGTGTTCAATGAGTACAATTTTATATGTAAACAACACACATGAAACATTTGTCTATACATATGCATATTTACACACACTCAATACATGAGTGTTACAAATGTGCTGGTGTTTAACAGCAAAATGTATTGTATTGTTTTGTAAGAAACTAAGCATGTCACTGGTCACCTTGCTGTGCGCGTACACCACAGATCCCAGGAGCTTCCATGTGCCACCGCGGCGGTCCATACGCAGCATTCGAAGGATCTGAAGAAACCTCAGACTCCGAATGGCGGAGGTGGCAAAAACATTCCCCTGTGAGCCAGCGGCCAGCACAGACACCGAGGCAAAAAGCACCATGATATCTGCAGAACAACAGTGTCCATTAGTTAGCAGATTAAACCCCTCTTTAACACAGGAAATGTTTTTTGTTTTGTTTTGTATCTTTCTTCTTTCTTATCCTTCATACAATGCTCTCGAGCAGTGTTGGGTTACAGTGTTACTCTAAAAAGTAATTAATCACTAGCTAGTAATTACCAGAGGTGGGAGTAAGTCACACATGTGCAAGTCACAAGTAAGTCTCAAGTCTTAACCTTCAAGTCTCAAGCAAGTCAGAGTCAATTTTGTGAAAAGCAAGTCAAGTCAAGTCAAGTCACTGCTTTATGTCAAGCAAGTCAAGTCAAGTCGTAGCTTGGGTCACAAGTCACTGGCAAGTCATACAAACGTTTGATGATTTCACTGAATTTATATATTAAAATAAGTTAAAACTACATAAGCTGTGGACTATGGTTTTATTTGCAACATTTTTTTTAAATATGCATTTCCACATACAGCTGAGTGGTTACTACAATAATAAAAAAAATAAAAATAAAAACTACATAGCCTAAAATGTAAATGTAACTGAAATTAGGCCAACATTAAAGCATGAAAAATAAATATGCCTCAAACATTGCACAAGACCATTAAAATGTATTAAACAATTCACAATTGAAGTATAATGGTTCCTATGGCATTCTTCAAACTGGCATCCCCTTTATGGAACATGAACACATCCCAACAAGTTAGATCTTTCCTTTTTAACAAAAGAATAACAAGAAAAAAACAGTAATAATTGAATTGACACAAAACTTACACCTGTCAATCAGGTGGACACAAAACTTACACCTGTCAATCAGGTGGATTGACTATTGTACATTATTAATCTGTGTGAGTGAGTGATTTATTAATATTTGTGAATGAATGTGTGTGCATGTGTATGTGTGAAAAGTGTATTGTTTGCATGTCCATGGTTGTGTTTGACTGTGTGTGTGTGTGTGTGTGTGTGTGTGTGTGTGTGTGTGTGTGTGTGTGTGTGTGTGTGTGTGTGTGTGTGTGTGTGTGTGTGTGTGTGAGAGAGAGAGTGTGTGAGAGAGAGAGAGAGAGAGAGAGAGAGAGAGAGAGAGAGAGGTGATTTGATTGAGTGTGATTGATTCATTAATATTTGTGAGTGAATGTGTGTGCGTGTGTATGAGTGAAGAGTGTATTGTTTGTTTGCATGTGTGCATGGTTGTGCTTGCATGTTTGAATTTTTGTTTTGTGTATTTGTGTATGCATGGTTCGGTTCGAAAGTCTGTATGTTTTTTTTCTTTGTGTGTAGGTGTCTTTTTACAATCTTTTAGTGGTATTAACTAGTGATTTCTTTTTACTTACTTTTATATGCCCTATATACTAGCGGTATAAGCTAAACAGTTTTTAGAGATAAAACTCTTTACATTCGATTATCATGAAAACAAATCCCAGAGAACGGTAGACTGTACCAATGCATTATTAATTATTATTAAATTACAGTTAATTTTTTTTTATATTTCTTTTAACATTCAAGTCAACCCTGGGATAGCAGACTATATAACTAGACAGTACAAAGGGATGCATGCAGGTAAGAAAAACTGGAATATGGCATATTTTAACATATTTTAACCCGATTTTCATTTTCAAGAAAATATTTTTTCTCTGTGCTTTTGTATGTAATGGATTATTCAGATCATAAAAAAAAATCGTTAATCCAAGGCACTCTAATATTATAAAAAATATATAGAAAGCCTTTATTTCATCATGGCTTTAATATTTTAAAATCAGGTGACAAGTACTTGCACAACTATGCGTTGTGGCTAATGAGCCTTTGTCAGGGTGTGTGACCAAAGCCCCTTTCACACAGAGATTCCGGAAAATACACGGATAAAGTGACCCAAGATTTGACCCGGGTTCGTTTGATTTAGGTTCATTCACACTGCCAGTGATTTCCCGGAATCAGAGATTGCGTTCACACACAACCCCTAAAGACATGTAATGTCTTAGCAGCGTCTTAAGTTTGCTTATGAGCTGCGATTCTCTCTCTCTCTCCACGCTTGTGCATTCGATCATAAACTTGCGCATTACGTACCGTTTCACAGCTGGCGAACGATCCCGCGCTTCAGCATCATCACTACGACACTGCATTATTACGGCTTTTGTTCACACAGCGCGCGTTCCTGCTGCGTCACGTGATTGTTGCGGTGCGTTCAAATACAGATATTTATTTTTAAAAAGACAAGTTATTTCGAGTCATTTACCTCAAGTCCGAGTCAAGTCTCAAGTCATGAATATCAAGTCAAAGTCAAGTCAAGTCTTTTATTAATATTTGTCAAGCAAGTCTCAAGTCCTAAAATTTGCGACTTAAGTCTGACTCGAGTCAAGTCATATGACTCGAGTCCCCCATCTCTGGTAATTACATCTTCAATGGTGTAATTACATTACTGTAATTACTCTCTTTAAAAAGTATTGCATTACTTATTACTAATTACTTTCACCAACACAAGGATAGACATAAAAAAAATGTTTTGTCTCTTTTTTTAAAAACTCTTTTATTCTTTCAAATACATAAGCTAAAATTGCATAAATTGTTCTTGAACTGACCATAGTATTTAAAGGGAAATGGTTACATTAAAACAGTTTAACATTAGACGTTACATTTTGATGTTAAAATCCACTTTTGTTTTAAATAGAAATGTTCTATAGTCTACAGTATTTAATGCAATTACATCAGAAGTAACTCAGTAAATTACAGAAAAATTAAGAATAATCCCTTACTTTACTTTTCAAGGGAAAATTAGTAATTAACACTGCCCAACAATGCTCTCAAGGATGATGACAGTACAAGGAGATGCTGTGAAAACAGATATTCATTATATGGGCTTTCTAATCAAACTGATTCTTAAAGGCAAAGTTCACCCAAAAAGTATTATTCTGTCAACATTTACTCACTCTCATAACTTTCTTTTTTGAATAGAACAAAAGAGAAATGTTGAAGAATGTTATCTATTTGTGTTTGACATCAGGGTGATTAAATGCTGAAAGAATTGTCATTTGTAGGTGAATTATTCTAGTAATGTGACTAGGATCAGTCTCATATTTACTGGCATAATGTATTCTTTCAAATGCACTAATGGAGTTCACATTATTCAGCTGCAGCACTGGCACAATCCAGCGTATCAAGTGTCGTGATTCAGAGAGTGCCAACCCCTTTGCTCATTTACTGCCCCAGAAGAAGTTGGCAAAGCAGATTTTATTGTCTCTTGAGCAGAAAGAATAGCGAGAGATTGAAAGATTGAGAGGTTTAGAGAGAGAGAGAGAGAGAAAGAAAGGAAAACATGCATTAGAGAAGAAAATCAGAACAGAAAAAAAACGGAAGATGATTTTCTAACCGATGATACAGAAGGGTTTGCGTGCAAATCTCAGCCTTCCTCTCCATCCTCTGTAGCGACAGCAACACCCGGCTGCCCAGATACGCACAATATATTCCACGCCAAACACCACGATTGTCACGATTTCCTAGACAGACAGGAAAAACTTAATCCACTAGTTGACATATGTATTGTTGCCATATGTGGGTTAGCAGTCTGACTCGCTAACCATTAGGCCACGACTATAATATAATATAATATAATATAATACAACTTAAAAAACATCCTCACTAACAAATGAGATGCATGTCACAAAATGTCAACTAGTAGCAATGATATTTATTATTATGTACAATAGTTATGCATAAAAAATACACACATAAAAGCAAGCTTCTTTATGTTAAAAGAGCACTATGTGCGTGCTTGATGGCTAATGTTACACTGACACAAACAGATCTATAAAGTGTCATGTTCACAGCAATCCACATCAGCACTGGATAACTTGTCTCATTCTGTCAAAATGTGGAACAAGATCTACTGACATCTACAGTATCTACAACATGCACACACAAGTCTGAAGTGTTTGATATAAAAACCTGAGAGCCTCACTACCATGAATCAGCTCCTATAAATCACGTTGAAAGAATAACGGATACAAACCAGGATGTACAAGGCACTCTCAGAGCTTTTCTTGTGTTCTTTGATCGTGGCGAACACTGACAGAACCAGGCAGGAAAACACCAGCAGAAACCTGCAAGACAGACAGGACAGTGGTAAAGCATGATTTAATGGAATGCTGGGAGTTACTTTCACATGAGATATCAAAGTTTATGAATAAGCTCCAACTGACAGGTTTGATTTTTAAAAGTTATTCATTGACCATTTGTTTTGGACAAAGCAGTAGATACATATTCATGAAGGACACTTAATTGGAATTGGGCCATCTTGGGCCTATCGTTGGTTGTGTGATCTATGAGGAAAAATACTGGCTTGAGAGAGGCAAGAATCCTTGGAGAGTTCCTGACACCCTGTAGTTAAACTCAGAGATAAATCCCAGAAGAGAGCGGGAGAAAGGGAGTGAAGTGAAATGAAATGAGACTAAAATAGCTGAAAGTCTCATTAGCATAAAACCTCACTGGGAATCACACCCATGTACAGTGAGAGAAAAAAAGACGACCGATAAAAACTTTGACATAAAACTGTGGGGGTGCCTGAAATAGACAATACACTGAACTGATGTCCATAGGTACCTGGAGACTTCGAAAACAACAACAAACAGTGAGTTGTGAGATAAACAAGCAGCAACCTTCCGGTCTCTCATCGACTGGCCACTAGAGATGAGCTCCAAAAGAGAGTCAATCCCATATATCCCCCAGTTAAAATGCCCAACTTTACAGCAGAAAAAAATATGTTTACAGCCTGGTACAAAAAGTGGTTTTGGTCTATTTAGCTCATTTTGCCCTTCATGACAACTGTTTTTTATAACTCATCCGTTTAAATTATATTAAGTCTTAAAGTTCTGCATAATTAAGGGCGTGGCCACTTGAGTGACAGGTGGATTGCCGCTGCCGTCACTACTAGCCGTTTGTCTGCTGTCTGTTAGCCGTCACGTCACCTCTGATCCCGCAGCTGATCCCGCCTTTTTGGCCATTTTCGTTTATCCGGGAGTGACTGCCAAGATGGCGACGGCCGGCTCCGCCCACTTTGGGCTACATAAATGCTCTTCAGAAACCTACAGATGACATCACGGACACTAAGTCCATATTTTTTTTTACAGTCTATGGTGATAAAGTTAAATGTCAGAGAATCTCAAGCATCACACAATCAATGAAAGCACTTGAATGACTGGTGCAATGTCTTCAATAAATTGGAAAAAGCAAATCCAGATGCACCTGAACTGAAGTCGTCAGTGGTGAGGGTGACAACGGGTCTAAAGGTCCGCTTTTGATTGTATTTTCTCCCAAAAATTAAACAGCAACTAAAACCACTACAGTCCACTTTCCTAAACCCTGTTTCTGCAGTGCACAGCAGAAGCTTCCTGAATCATGAGCTCTCATCATATGCAATGCCAACAGATTTATTATGAGATCATTTTGAAACAGTCATTTTTAAAATATTGCAGAAGTGGCAACTGCGAATCCCTGAAACTGGCTATATATTTTGAGACAAAATATAACTCAAAAGAATGGTACTTGCAGTAAATTCAAATACTATCCTTCTTGGTCGGTAAGATTTTTTAAAAAGTTTTGGGTAAGTATGTATTTTTTTGTTTCTTTTTAAAGAAACTCATATTTCTTTCAGCAAGAATGCATAAAAAATATATAAAAAATTGATTTCCACAAAACTATTAAGCAGTAACTGTTTTCAATACTGATAATAATATTAATAATAATAATAAATGTGAGTACCAAATCAGCATATTAGAATGATTTCTGAAGACACTGAAGACTGAAGTAATGATGCTGAAACTCATTTGCCATCACAGGAATAAATTACATTTTAAATTATGTTGAAATTTAAAACTGTTATTTGAAACTGTAATAATATTTCACAATATTACAGTTTTCATGTATTTTGATCAAATAAATGCCGATGAGCATAAGAGACTTCTGTCACAAACATCAAAAAATCTTTCATTTCTGGTCAATTTATGTGACATTTGTTTCGAAACATCTTTTAAATTTCAGTGGAGAATTTCACTTTACGAGACAGACATAGTTTAGTCGTTGGCCCTGAGTTTGGATACATTTGCATTTTACATTTTCGACTAAAGCCCTGTGAGCGTAATAAATTAGGCAGGGTTCCAGACCTCTTCATTAGCAAACAGGACTATAAAGAAAGTGTATCAGTATGCCATTTACTGTCAGTATATCAGGTTCCAGACCTCTTCATTTGCAAACAGGAATATAAAGAAAGTGTACCAGTATGCTATATACTTTCAATATATCAATATAACAATATTTCAAACAGAGAAACTTTTGTAGAGTGCTGCTGACCACGCTGTTCCTCTATAAGATACATATTTTGTGAGTTGCTGTTGAATGATTATAGACGTGTCAGATATAAAAGACATCCACTCCTAAGCTGACCCTGTTATTAAAATGAAATGCCATAATAGAAATTAATCTGCTAATTTGGAACAATCAAACAGAAGGAGATCAGTAAAACAGACTGGTCCTCAAAGGGAATGAGGCCAAAGGTGAATAAATGAAGACTGCATTAATAAAGGTGGGAAACAGAGGATTAGAAAGTCAGTGGTCAGGAAGTCAGCTCAAATGAGTCTTCAAAGGAAATCTAATCTTTAAGCATGGATAAAAAAAATGCTGAGGCGTACAGAAACAGTGATATCAGAAACATGTCACATTATAAGAAACCTTCCTCCTGCCTTCCTGCTCTCAGACAGTTTGGACTTTATAAGGGGCTCCAGAGGATAAAGGAGGCATATTAATATGAACTTGCCCAGAAATCACATTAACAAAACATGGGTTTTTAGGAGCATCTGAATGAAAGTTCCTATTTGTCCTTCACTGATGCTGATGGCTTACTGACATATGCGAATTAGCGATCTTTGCATTTGCAAATCTCAAAGATCTAATTGTACTGCCTTTTCGGGGGAGGGGCTTTGTAAATGTTGCAAGAACATTTTGTTTTAAAAGTGCGAACTAGGAAGAACTAATTCGAGTTTTAATAACTCTGTTGGACAGACTGACCACCCGCATCAAACATAAGATTTATAATACTGAAATGACCTCAGCAACAATACAGCATTACGGCACACACTGTTTGTAACTGCTGAACCTTTGAGCATGATACGCAAGGAACCTATAAAGATCAGTTACATAAACAGTAAGACAAATCCTTTTGACTTTGTCAGACAGGTCATTGCTCTTGATATTGGCAACAGCCAGAGACTAATCTGGAAATTGTAAGGCGGAGTCGAACAGAGAGACAGCAAGGACACATGGTTTGAGTCAGCAGTGAATAAGGTAATAGTCATTGATTTAACTTATTCACCACTTTAGCACAATGCTCTCAAACCCAAACTGAACCATGCAGACTGCATTACTGACTGCATAACATTATTATAAGGTGACATTAAAGGGTGAATAGAGCAGAATTTCTCACATCTAGGGCTGGGTATTGACAAATTGCCTGATTTGAATTCGATTTCGATTCACAAGCTTGCGATTTGATTTGATTCTGATTTTGATTCAATTAGATTCGATATCAATTAATCGGGGGTATCAGTACAGTATATGGCAACTAATAATGTCAACTATACAGGGAACCCCAGTTTGTACTATACTTACTATAATTTAAAGGTTAAAATTAACTGAATTGTATAGACTACTTAAATTTAAATTATACATAAGGAATTTTAATAATAATGTTACAATAACTTTTTAATGGCATATTAATTATGTTTCTACTCGTTTTTTAAAATAAACATTTAAATGGTGGCTGCTATAATTTTTTGAAGAACAGGTTAATATGCAATTACTGACTAATGTATGGACATTGAATGGCTTTCTGAGGTACAGTAAATGTAACATTACTGTGAAATAGGCCTATTGTTCACAATTGGTTTCACTGACGTCTTTCCGAAGTTGAAACACTAATTTAGCGATTACATAAGACCTGATACGGATTTCTTTCAACATACCTTCGGATGTTCATTCATGTTTATTTCGTGTTATAACTAGTAGTAAAGTGGAAGAGATTTTCAATTTACATGTGATCGTTGCTGCCGCTTCGCTTGAACTGATGCACTATACAGCACTCCATCATGTTACATTAAAGAGCACCAAAACGGTATTTATTGTTTGAATTTCGTAATATAAATGACATGATTTGGAAGCTGAGACTTTGTTTCATATCAAAAGTAACAAATCACAAAGCTAATTGCGATTTATTCTATGCTCACAGTCACCAAGGCTGACCAAATATATAGTAAAAACTGTTCTATTTTAATATATTTAACAATTATTTTACAATGTAATCTATTTATGTGATGGCAAATATGAATTTACTCCAAGCTTCAGTCACAGTTGTGAAAACTGATTAAAAAAAAATCTGAATTCTTTGATGAATAGAAAGTTCGAAATTATAAAATAAAAAAGAATCTTTTGAAACACGTTTCTTTTTCATTAAATTAATGTGCCCTACTCCTTGCTGAATAAAAGCAAAAATGTCTTTAATAAAAAAATTTGAATAACTCCAAAGGTTTGTACGGTAGTGCATATAGTATATTATATATTAGAATATTTTATTCTTAACCTTCTGATTGCATTAGCTGCCCATAACTGACTATCATCATCTAAATGAAGTTCCATAATACAATAAGCATACTAATTATTGTAACAAATACTCTGACTCGCATATCAAAGACACCAGCATTCACCACTTCTAAGTATCTCCTTGAACCCTTTTCCTTAAGCCTGAGAAATAAAGGCTTAGCTAAGTCTGTGTACAGCATCAGCATGCAAAGTGCTATCTATGCATTTAATGCTTGCGAATGAGAAAAAAACACTTAAAGTAAGAGGCCAAAGTCAGCACACTGCACTCCACTCAGTATGTGTGTGTGTGTGCACTAGACAGAGTAAAATAATGGTGGTGACTGTATAAATAATGTATCTTCAGAACTCACATTCGTGTCTCAGGCTGAACTGGGAGTCTTCTATGAGGGTTGCATGACCGGCAGAGCAGACAAAGACATTTACAGCCACTCAACTCATGCTACAGCATCCATGATAGAGTCTATGGTTATGATGCTGCATTATGACAGATTGATTTATTATCTTCATAAGAGATCAATGGATCTCAAAATATTTGAGGTAATGGAACACTCTGGAAGCACTGTGTGTTTCTAAAAGGCTCAATAAGAAGAGATGCTATGCCTTGCCTTGAGAATGTGTGGATCAATCACATCTCTCTAGAGATTTGTAAGGATTCCTATTTGGGAGTGTCATTATTTAACCAATGGAATACAAAATGAATGACAATCTCCTACTAAATTCCAACATTACACAAAATAAACGCAAGGTTTTTTACAGCAAACAGTTACCATCAGGACTATTATAATTACTAATAACAGTATGCACAGTAGGACATAAAAAAGACATTTGAAACGCTGAAACTTCTGTTCAAATCTTAAAAACTCATATTTCATGGTATAAACTCCCTTCTGCCCAACAGAAAGACATTATTAAGGGATAATTATAAAGATAATTCAATATCTAACAGGGTTCAAACAAAGAATGAAAGAATGAAATCAAGGGTGAAATTCAGTTTATCCAGTAGGATCTTATTTGATTCTCTTCCATTAAAATCCTTTAGGACTGGTTCCAAATTACTACAGATATTTCAATCCGTGAGGATTTTTTGATTGGCACAGCAGGAAAATTAAGGAGAAAATACAACACAGCCCAGAGCAAAATAAAATAATGCCTCATGATGAGGATTCACAGTAGTTTACAACTTGCATTATTTGGCCAGAAAAAAAAAACAAAAAACAAAGAGAGAGGTATATAAAAAATATGCCTAAGTTACTACATTCATGGTATTTACAGTAGGCCTATATAAGCTACGTGTATGTCATTGTCCTTGGCAATTTCGTGTCGTGTATTCTCATTTGGATTTGTTCGTCATTGGACGTGTTGTCCACGCAAGCCTGATTTTATTGATAGAGTAGGCTAACGTATGCTTTTCGGCATGTGTTTCAATTGACTTTAGCTAAATATCCACTTCCTACAGGTCTCTTTTTGATATGTGTCCCGTGTAGGCCTACTACTCGATTCAGTGTGTGAGTGAGCTGTTCGAATGATTCAGACTGAATCGCGAACCGATTCAGACCTAACTTACCTGGTGACCGATTCATTATACAAAAACGACCCAAAAGAGTGACAACAAAACTGGTTTTAATGTAAACAGCTGATAATTTTTTTTCTCATCGCCAAACACGCGTTTTTGCGTATGTAAATGCTGATTTATTTCGACACAGACGTCTTTTGAGTTGACGTGTGTGCAATTTGTCACGGAATGGCGCCATGACCGCCACGTTTGAGACGCCAAGGCAAGGTAAAAGTAGGCCAACTTAAACTTTTCAAGCAAGTCCCGATAGAACGTTATTCCTGTATGAGTCTATATTCTCTATTCGGTTGTCTAACTACTTGAACGCAAGAACGAATCAACCTGCTCTAATATGTCTTGGGATCGCTCAAGCCTTTCAGCCAATCATTTACGCGAATACGTCACCTTATCAATATTCATAAGCCAGACTAATGAGGTTTAAAATGTGTCGCCTCACTTTCCAGATCACCCCAGCGACGGCCCCGTTTGATCCGCTGGCACGGTTCCCCCCGCTGGCATGCATCACAAATTTGTTGCCGGTGTTGTGTAGAGCAAACACGAGCGCACTGACGCGGTACAGGAGCTGACCGGTGCTGAAACCGAGTCTACAGTAGTAGAATACATAATAGTCTGTGAACACTTTCCAACGTCCCAGGTTATGAAATATGACAGCTGTGAAAAGCATTTGGCGGGCTGATTCTGAATTAATCTTTGCCATTTGCTATACAGACAAAACTTTTACACATTTTCGCACTGTTTGACTGACGCTCTGCGACAAAAGCTGCGGGCAGGCAGAGGCCGACAACATCTCAAACTTTCAGCATTCTGGGCGGTGCAGCACAGCAGCATCTGTCGGAAAGGTGGGCAGTAAAGACAAGCACGGAGCACATACTCACACATAAGCGTGGTAAATGAACGCCCAGCCGCGGGGTCTTTCCAGCGCATTGTAAAGGAAATTTTGCAGTCTGCGATAACGCGCGTTTCTTTTGTGAGTGATGCTCCCCCTGGACCTCGGTCTGCTCAGGATGCTGCCCCGTTTTGTGCTCTCGGAACCGGCGATGAGAAGTGCCCCGTCTCGGCTCGTCTCCGCAGCCCCGGGCTCCAGTCCCACAAAGCCGACTTTCTGTTTCTTCTCCCCTGACGGAGGGTGATAAACTTCACCGTTGGCGGATTTTTTCCCCATCCTTACAGTCTGACAGATCCAAACGAGTGTATAAAGTAGTCACGGGCAGACATTGCCGAACCGGGGTGTGTTCTGTAGTGCGGTGGTCTCGTACTAAAAGCCAATTGAAACGCTAAGGCGAAACTGCAATGGGTAGTCCTTTATCTTTACGCCTTCCGGCTCTTGCACGAGCCTCTGTATTCAATGTTTCAGCAATCAGATTTGGGATTAAGTGGCTGATGTAACAAAATGTTTCAAGTAGTAAATAATTAGAAAGCTAAATCGTTCAAGGAAGGAAAGAAAACTTTGCAGCCTCCAAACAGCGGAATGGAGACGAGAAGTAGCGTATATCACCTGAAGCAAAACTATAAAGCATTATAAAACAAGATAATCTCTTATAAAAAGGTTGATGTCCACTGCATGCACAGATGTGATTGCCAGTATAGCAACCATAATGGATCCCAAAAAAATTGTCAAAAACTTTCAATTAAACCCCAACTTTTGATTGGTCTCCTTACCAATCAAAAGTTGGGGTTTAATTGAAAATGCATTAATTGATGCAGGATGTTTCACCGTTTTCAACATCTCTTCACAGCCACTTATATAAGTTATGCAATTTATTCTGTGCTGTTACTTGTAGTAATCTCTAACAATGACAGGTCAGAAGTCATTTATAAACAGATACTCTTTTATTTTGTTTGATATTAGCAATGCATTAAATACAGCTTAAAGACAAACCTAGCAGAACTTCATTAAGAGGTCTAATTGTTTACTCTAGTCAGACTGAAGGCTTCTATAAAATCATGTTATCATGGCTGCATTCGCAAATGAGGGCGACACATTGAGCTTTGGGGTACAAGACAATTTTACATCCGAGACAATTCTGAGGCACTGGGCCCCTGGATTTACCAAAGGTCCTCAGTTTTATCTCAATTCTACTCACTGAAGATCAAAATATATACTATATATGGGTAATATTACATTACCTCAGAAAGGAGAACTTTATACAATGCTTTTAATTCAACAGAGTTAAAAACACCTGGATAAATGCTTACATTACCAGCAGGAAAAATGTAAGAGCCATAATGCACAGTTCAGGAAAGCATGAGGATGCAGAGAGACTTCACAGTCAAATATTAATATAAACTATAAGTTAAATAATTTTAGATGCAGATTAGATCTACTCCTTCACTCCACCAGTGAGGTTTTGATTAAACTGCTCTTATTAATAGGAACAATCAGAATCTGTAAGACTAAGAAAATTATTTTGAAATGAAACAAAACAATTGAAAAATAGGAGGTAAAGACTAACAAACTAAGGCCCCCAAAAGAAAGGCTTGATTTGCGAGCACCATTGAATATTTTTCCGCTCTTTGAGCTAAAAGTACACTTGAAATTGAGGCAAGAAGTTAAAAATTGGCAATATAAACTTAAAATGGTACTGAAAACAGGTCAGCAGTATATGTATATAAAAAAAACATTTCAATGCATGCATACTATGTTTCAGATGACTGATTAGTGATGTTAAATTATGCAGTCTTGTCAACTTTTGAAATGGGAAGCTATCGCACAATAATGGACCGAGATGGTGCAGAAACCTGAGATTTTAATACAGTGATAGGAACATGCTAATGCTAATGCTACGTCTTTGGGTTTTACTAGATTTAGGTTTATCATACAGAAATGATAAGTTTCATGTGGACATTATAAAGCACTGTAACAAGCAACAATGAGGACTTTCAAAACATACAATAAACACACTGCACAGATTCTGTGGATTAAAAACACTTGTTTCCAGTTTGCTTTGAGGACCAAGTAAAATGTTAAAATCAAATTAATCATAAATGTGCATTTTACCAGCACTAGCCTTCAATTTTGGATATATATGAAAAAAAAAAAAATTATTAGCATAAATTCAAGTATTATTTTTCTAAAATATTTTATCATCAATACATGTAAAACTGCAACATGGTATTAAGTTGCAACATCTAACTTCCATGCATGTAACAGACAGTGACGTGCTATGAGTTACAATAAAAACATGAACGCCTGAATAAGATTATTAGATGATGCTTTGTTGCATTATTGACACTAAAGTGACTATTTACTCAAATCTTTGTTTCTTTCTCTAAAATTGTCAAATTTGAGCAAATAATGCAAACTGTCAGGGTTACTGAATGTAACATAATAACAATATATATCCAAAAACAGACTTTGCATGTAACAAAAGCCCGTCACACACCGTACAAACTAGCTTAACTAGTCCAAACTAATCCAGGCCTACTCGGTTACTGACCACACAGCTGCAGTTAGAAATTTAAATACTGAACACATTGTGTAAAAACACAATAAAGTTTCCTATCCAAATATACACTAAGTATACAAAATGAAAGATGTACAATATTATATTTGTTTTAAAATTATTAATACTCTTTAAATTATAGCACTGCGGTTCCCAAAGAGCATATGCTTATCCCTCTGATACATATATATATTTACCTAAATACAAAACTTCAATAAATCCTACTATATCTATTCATTCTTCAAATGATCCCTTTGCGTTTCTTTTACAATGTACATTATGTTTAACAAACACTAAAGAACACAAGCTTTTTTATTGTGCTTTTCCAGCTCCCCAGAACAGTCACGCACTGTAACAGCATTGACTCATGCTTTAAAAAAAAAAGTGCTATACACCAGGGACGAGCAGACATTATTGTACATTTTTCTCCAAGTTGATCAATAAGCTGTTTCAGTCTTCAATATCAACATTTTGATTACAGTAAAATCTTGTATTTTGAATGCAGGTCTAAGTTTTTGTACTGTTTGAGAAGCTGATAGCCTCCGTCTGTTTCCCTGTTTTCCTTTAAATGCGTTGTTGATAGAACTTCACAATAAAACTGTGTTGTTAAACAGAATCAAACTCATTTAAACACGACAACGGATAAAAATTAAGATTATGAAACTGGTCCGTGTAGGCTGGAATGATTTCAGTACTTTCGTAATACCTGATACAAGTGAGAGAAACGCAACAGCTCTCTGAGGGCACCACCTCTCATGACACAGTGCAGACACACTCATGCTAAGCTACAGTAATTGCACATAATCACCACGTATCTGAACTTAACGTCGCCATCCAGACCAAACCACCCTACTTTCTGACCCAAGATTGCAGTCAACGGCGAAGGAAGAGATAATACAGACTAGATTTAGCCATTCACATGCCAGTCCCAGATCCAGTAGGAGACTAAACAATGTAGCAATGTGGGCAGACACTGCTAGGCAAGATTAGCATCGTTTGCATTAGCGATTTTCTCAGCTGCCAGGGCAGGAGATAAAGGTGGCCAGATTTTTCCTCATTCCTCATCATGTTGACCTCATCCGGACCTCTCTGGATGAGGCTGGGGCGGGAGTTGAGATGTACTGAGGCATAGTCTCAAAATGATAAGCCAGTCTTTGATATCTCCCAGCATCTAGAAGGCCTGAGAGACGGACATCACCTCGTTCAAAGATCTCCATCAGAAGGGGGTAAACACAACCTGAAGAGCCTGTGATGAGGATTAAAAAGGGGTTAGTTACTGTAGAAGTAGCAGGAATTTAGTAGGAATAATATTCCTACAGTAGCAAGAATCATTTTCAATTTTTAATGTCAGCGATGTCTTTAAATAGCAAGAGTCAGTAATACCTGGGAGCAAAAGGTGGCATCTGGTCCATTACTCTGAGATTTTTGGCTGAAATCTCCACTCTGGTGCCCTGTGAATAAAGAGAAGCATTATTGTCTGTCAGAATAGCTTGAGCCTTCATATTCCAACTGTTTCTAAGTGTGTATTACTGTTTATTGTTGCACAAATGTCTAATTGCAAACCTTGTTTAGCCTTTAGACTACTTGCCTAAATAGTTTTATTGATGTGTTAGTCAGAGGTCAAGCACTGAAGGTGTGTAGGCATGTATTGTATCTGCTATGGTTTTTCTTATTATTTCACTAAGGCAGCCCACAGAACAGCCCGTATGCAATGGATATGAAACTTTCATGTGTAGTACAGTGATTCATGTTACATTTTCCTAATTAGAGGGAGTGAACTTTGTCATTTTGAACACTTTTTTTTCAAACTCCAACAGTTTTAATCCGAATTACCAAATTTGAATCAGACTATAAACCAGTTCAAAACCATCACTGTCCAATATAACATGCTTCGGAGTTTCTGAACTCATTAAGGGACATCAAAGAGGATCAAAAACATGTTAGAATTAGTCTGGAGTGGCATATTCGGCAGCTGGTGAGGATTATATGGTCCCAGCGATTTTCTAAATAGACATTTTCTACCAACCACAGGATTTCGCAGTTTTATTTCAAGTTAAGTTTTATTGGCATTAGGTGAACAGTTTGAATTATGTGTCATAAACTGTACCTGTTTACGCATGATGTCCATAGTCTGCATTAGGCAGCGGGGCATGAGGCCGTGGTTTCTGGCTAGAGTAATGGCCTGCTCCAACGACACATTCAGAGTACACCTACACAGGACAAAATCCTTAGTCAGAGGTGGTTTAGACAATCTGTTATAGATGTACCTCAGTGTAGCGGTAACCTAGGATACAAATCACCTGGATTCGACACACATTTGAGCAAGAAATAAATTAAAGTCAAAATAAAATACAAAATATTTATAGCAGAAACTTGACTGTGGCTCCACTTCAGTAGTAAGAGGATTAAAGACGAGAGGCATGTGTTTTGAGCCAACACTCAATTTGACCTTATTGCCATCTGTGGTTTCATTCATCATCAGATCTAGAGCAAACATGAAGATTTGACTGAGATACCTCTGAATCCCAGTAGCACACATGGTGATGTGACAGGCCCCCAGCCGGTTGCAGAGCTCAGAGGACACCAGCAGAACACTGACACCCGAGGGCTGACCCGCAGAGCCCGCTTTTACATTCATATATGCCTGCATGAGCCGACAGAGGTCATCCAACGTGTTCAGTGGCCGCAGGAGCTGGAGAAAGATTAAGTGAAACTGATTTAAACTTTCGGATTTTAAACAGCTTTGATCAAAACACATTTATATGCAGTGCTTTCTGCATTTTAATTCTATTCTTGTTGGTTTGTACAGGAATTCCAGTGCACTAACATACACAAAAAAACAAAAGTGTGGGGTCTGTATGATCTTTATGCTCACCAAGGATGCATTTATTTGATATAAAATAGAGTAAAAGCAGGAATATTGTGAAATGTTATTACGATTTAAAATAACTGTTTTATATTTGAATAAAATGTTATTTATTCCTGTGATGACAAAGCTGAATTTTCAGCATCATTACTCCAGTCTTCAGTGTTACATGATTTATTACTATTATAAATGTTGAAAACAGTTGCTTAATATTTTTGTGAGAACCATGACACAGTTTGTAGGATTCTTTAATGAATAGAAAGTTCAAAAGAACAGCATTGGTTTGAATCAAAAATCTTTTGTAAAAATTCAAAATGTCTTTACTCTAACTTTCGATCAATTTCATGCATCCTTGCTGCTGAAAAATCTAAATTCCTTTAAAAAAACATTTACTGATCAAACTGTTGAATGGCAATGTAGAAGTATCTCTCAACCAACCTGGTCTATTTTCATGGCAGTGGAATTTGAGTCTGAATTTGATTTCTCCAGATAAAAAGCCCTGAAAAAATTTTAAACATTGCATAAGCACATATGATAACCTTTAAAGCTTTTTTTTTTTTTTTTTGCCAGTCAAACACTTTAAGATATGCAAGGTATGATGGCGAAATGCCCCTAAAGGGGGTTTGTACCTGAGTTTGCGGTAATAACTTTTGACCTTCTCCAGTGATAGAGCATTTGTGCGCTGCTGAAACTCTTCCATGGAAACAAAATCCTGAGACAACACACCCTCTGGCTTCTCCAGCCCTAATAAAGGTGAAGAAAATGCAGATGAGCATCATGCTTTCCCCAGTGCTGTAATGCTCTCCAAGTACCTCTAGATGGAGACCAAGACTCATCAAGGAAATAGAGTGACTTTCATTAGCTCTAAATGAGCACATTATGAGCATGACTGATTCTGGGCTGGCACAGCTATGACAAGGACATCTGAGTAAGGATTGCCCTTAAAAGTCTAGATTTCAAAAGGCTATATTCAAATTTGAGACATACATGTATGATTTCTTAAAATGCATCTAACCTTTTAAAGCAGCACCTGAACCTCAGTTTGGAACATTACTCATTTGTACACCACACAAATAAAACTTTGCACAGGAAACTCAATTATTTTAAATAGAGTTTTCTGTGATTATTTCTGCATGTTGCACAATAGTCTAACTCGTTGTCATTACCAGAGTAATTATCGTTGACTAAAACTTAAAACTAGAACAACTAAAAACATTTTTGTTACTTGAAATAAACTAGCCGTTAATGAAATAATATAAAACATAACAAAATGTAAACATCATATTTCAGCTAGTTAAGGCATCATTTTATTTTATTTTAACTTGAAGCTCTAAAATAACTTGAACTAAAACTAAATTAGTAAAAACTATATAGACATTTATAAAAACAAACAAATAAAAATGACAATCACAACAAAATTCAAACTATTAATAAAAACTATAATACTTTATCAATGATGCTATAATAATAATAATAAAACAAATTCAAACTATTAATAAAAACTATAATACTTTATCTATGATGCTAAAATAACACTGTACATAAAAATTATGAATTAAAGGTTTATAATGTACATTTCTCTTGCCTTGATTTATTCTCATAATAAATTATGGGATAGGAGTTTCCTGAAAAGAAACATGCAATGATGCCTGGTATCTAAAGAGGTAACATAATTACATGGCGCCTTAAAATACAGCCTCTGTAGGCAGCTCACTAGGTTTTGGAACTGTAAATTACAAATGAAACCTATTTAGAATGAAAATAGTATTTTATCTAGTTCCTTTTGTCTGCTCCCACCTCTAGTGAAGAGGACTGATTGAAGCTTCAAAGAGCCTCCATTTTTCAGTCTTGTTGGCAGCTCACTGAAATGACAGTTGTCCAGGAACATTGTCACCCTGATGGCCTGGCGACTGCCTTCCACCTGGTAATGCACAGGTGTGTCTGTTTGAGAGAAAAAAAGCATGATCCACAATGAGACAGTATTTAAAATTCCAAGCAATTTCAAGTCTTTTCCCTCACACTAGTTTGAGAAAGTTTCAAGTCTTTTCCCTCACAAAGGGAAAATTCTGGTTAATTAGGTTGTAATGGGATGAGTAAAGGCAAAAACCGCACAGATGTGTGACGTGAAACAGGGAAAAAAGCCAAGCTGTTCACATTTGTACAACACAGAGATGACCTTGTAAATAAAACACCTTCGCGGCAGAAACAAACCACTGAGCAGAACATCCTCCCTCGGATTCACTCAAACCAAAACAGAAGACGGCAGATAAAGCTGCTCTCCTATCATGGCTAACTGTGCTGACATTCCTGAAGAGGACATCTGGAGGGTGTGTGTACTTTATGTTTGTGTGGAGGAGGGGGTGGGGGGTGGGGGGGGGGGGGCTGTTTTATAAAGCCCATAGTATACTTCGGCCGTCCGTGTTCCGCGACGGTCCTCACACTTTCCTTGTGACGTAATTTTCATCATCAGGACGTTCGCACACCCCGATATATAAAAAGAAATAAAAAGAAATGAAACCTAAATAGTAAAAAAAAAAAAAAACTAAATAAAAATATAAAAAATACATAACATTCCTATAAAATTTAACAAAAAAAAAAAAAAAAGCTAATTCAAAATATTAATAAAAACAAAAGTACATAACACTAAAATAACACTGGTTGGTACCCAGTGAGAAAATATTTATTCATATCAAAATTACATTAAATATAAAACTAATTTTATAATTAATAAATTAAATAAATTGAATAAAAAAATATTTAAATAAATTATTACGGTGTTATTTATTATGTTATTTAAAATTATTTAAAGAGGAAGCCTGGCAGCAAACACTCCTTTTGTCTGGCACTGGCTAAGCAAAAATATAGTCCTGCTAAAAATAAAAAAATAAAAACACTTGTTGAGCCAATTTTGCAGTGTCGGGATGGTCAGTATGTGCAATGTTTTGAAAGCGTCACAGTACTTATTGGATAAATTATAATAGTCGCATTCGCATTTTAAGGTTGGCTAAGTGAAAGAATCACACACATTACTTTTAAAACTGTATAGGCTGTATACAGAAGATGTATTTTTCTGTGTTAATACTCCATGTGTTAATATATGTGATGTCCTACTTGGGACGAGGCACTCGTTCTCCATTAGGCGGAACAGCACGGTGACTTTCTCCAGATCCTGCAGTGCTGCTTTTGTATCTTCCAGCATGATTCGCTCTTCTCTCTGTTGAAGGAAATAATCAAGTCCTTAATGGTGAAGCAGGAGTGTATTTGACTAAAACAATATATTGCATACCAGGGATGTAACGGTACACATATTCCTACCAAAAAATCTCAATATGGGTCTTTTGGTTCGGTACGGATGTGCGCCAAACAGACGTAGTGATGCTATATTAAAACAGGATATTATCATTCTAACCTTATTCTAAAATATTTTGCATCCAAAAGTATAAGCACTTCAAATCTCTTGCCCCAATTACAACAGCACCATAAACTGCAGTATGTTATATTGACAGACTTTTTAAAAATGTAATAGACAGATATAGTTTGTTCAGTAAACCAATGTTTAATAATAAAAAAATATTTTTAGAAAAGCTTCTTTTTTTTCTCTGCTTTACCAAAAACATACCGAAACGTGAACTCAAAAACCAAGGTACATATCGAACCATCATTTTTGTGTACAGTTACACACTATCTGCATTCATAACTAGCTTTCTGACAGTATTAGAGTCATACAGCATATCTAGAGAAGAAACTTGTGATGTGACTAGAATGGTTTCCTGTTGATGAGAAATCCTGGAGGTTTTGGAAATCAGTGGCCTTGGTTCAGTATTTACTCCTTATTTAGTCCCAAGATTCAATTCCAGAAATAAGAGGTTCTACGACATTATTATCATGCTTGTGTATATTAGTAGTAGGCACTGAGGCATTGTGGGATGAGTGTCACTGAATCAGCTATGAGAAGACATGACTTCTGGTCATCTGTCTTACCACATGTGGAGAGAGTGTTGACTGGAAGTTGAAGAGCACTCCGATGGCGGCGATCTGCTCCAGCCATTTACGGCTCACCTCTTTACTGTCCTCCTCATACTCTCCGTTATTGTTGAAGCGCAGGTTCAGTGCGTTCACAAGCTGCTCCGCCAATGCGCACAGCGCCCCCACCAGGGACTGACAGAATATGACATCCCGCCGCAACTGGAGTTCTGTGTCTGTCATAGAAGAGTATTGTATAAATATGTGTGTTTACTGTTTACACATGTATTCATTGTGCTGGGAAGATAGTTAATTACTTTTTACCACATTTTAAATGTCAATAAATGACAATAAATTAATTTCGTTAAAAACAAACGTAAAAAAAAAAAAAAAAAAAAACTCGTCTTATTTAAGATTTTAGTTTTCTATCATCTTGGACATCCTTATTTGTCACTGACCCAATCATTAGTGTAAATTAAAATATAAATTATAATATAAAATATTTTATAAATAATATTGTATGTTTATATTCAGTATTCTGTTCAAGAAATAGAAACACTACCATTTAAAATTGTGTGGTCGATACAGCGTTTTAATGCTTTTGAAAGAAGTCTCTTATGCTCACCAAGGCTTGGATTTATTTGATCATAAAAATACTGTAAAAACAGTAATATTGTAAAATATTATTACAATTTAAATTTAACAATTTAATGAAACATGTTTCAACAATGTTGCTGCATAATATTCATAATATTCTCTGCATAAGATTCTTTGATGAATAAAAAGATTAAAAGAACAGCATTTATTTTAAATAGAAATCTTTTGTAACATCATAAATGTCTTTACTGTCACTTTTGATAAAAAACTGCTGAATAAAAGTATTAATTTATTTAAATAAAATGACCCCAAGCTTTTGAACACATATACTGTACAGGTTCATAACATCCTAGGTTCTCTATTAAAATGTTATTTTATTTTATTCATCAAATTGATTACATCAAAATAAATGTAATGCATTATAATTAATTGCACATATACATATGTATTGAGAAAAAAAACCAAATGATGAATATGCATGAGTTAGAGGACATTATTAAATGTATTTTATTTATTTTTACTGCGGTTTTATAGTTTTTATTGCTCTAAATTTGTGTTTTTAAATTGACATATGTAGCTAATACTGATTAATTTGCTGTTCACAGATCAGCATACAGTATATCCAAATCAGTGGTGTGAGGTGATTCCTGAATGTCCTAAAACAGTTGTAAGCCGTGGTCCGAGTGTGTAATACTCTAAGCAGATGGTGGGTTTCAGCACTGGGCGGGAACAGGGTTTGGAGCTGCTGTCTGTGTGGAGGAGTAGGGATAAGAGCTCTAGATCAGGTTCCAAAGCAAACGCTCAACAGCTTCCATATGTCTCCCACCACAGACCCCATGGGACAAATCCCACTCTCTCCGTTCTCTCACTTTATCTGCGTCTACTGCTCACTAAGAAGCTCACAAACTGACACGCCCCACTGCAACTTGGCTGCACGCACACAAACATACTGTATGTACGTACTCCCTGATACAGAATTCCAATAAAACACTCCCTTATCACACACAGAGGTGTCTGTAAATACAGGATAATCCAAAACTGTAGTGGG
The DNA here is from genome assembly GCF_965113295.1 of Leuciscus leuciscus. NCBI lineage: Eukaryota > Metazoa > Chordata > Actinopteri > Cypriniformes > Leuciscidae > Leuciscus > Leuciscus leuciscus. The sequence goes on from NC_138737.1 coordinate 14,780,347, forward strand.
GAAGACAAATCACACACTGCAGTTTCCTGTCTGAAATCTCACTCAGATGATGACGCAAGTGCAGGATCATGTAAACATTCTGGGTTGACTTCTTAATAGCTATTTGAAATGATCTACAATGATCAAGTTCAACAAGGGAAAGTTCATATCAAGGCGTAGCTTACCAGTGCATTTGAGCAGCGCCAACAAGAGTTGACTCCTTCCATCTGAAACACAGTTACAAATAGACATGAATACAACCCAACACACTATAATACAAGACAATATTTTTACTGAGTAGCACTTCCACTGCTCTGCTTTTCCATTGTTTTTCTATTTAAACATGCTAGACGGACATGTGACTTGCGCTAGCTCCGTTTGCAGCATCCTGCACATGACATGGCGTTATACAAAGCATAGTGCACAAGTTAAAAGAAGTTAAACTTTTAATAAACATTTAACTTCAGACAATTTTTTTTTATTCCACTGCCATGTGTCACATGGTTTTAAATGCAAAAACGGTTAACACTATTTCAATAGTCCACTTTAGAAATTATTATACATTTAGTAACTTTGCAACTACATGTCAATATTTTGATGGTCCCTTAACAGACATTCTACTGACTATATAATTACGAAAAATCTGAATGGAGCAAGACATGAATGCAAGTTTGAATTAGATTTTTGGAGGACTCCTAAAACATCTCTAGCATCTTGATATATCCCAGTGGTAAAGTTACTTTTCGAATTAATTTATTTGCTATTATAACTGCAAGTTTTATAACATAAATCTGCATTAAAATAATTTACACTAATAATATAATTTGCACAATAAAACAATTAAATAACACATAAACATGTACTAAAAAAGTAAAAGAGTTATTTTGATATTTGATATTGATTGTTCAGGCTTAAGTGTACCTTCTACGAAGCGATGAAGGCTGTTAACTAGAGATTTGATTGAAATGGGCAGGTTCCAAGGGTCCTCCTGGATGTTCTTGTGCAAGACGTGCCGCCAACGTATAGTCCAGTCATCTGTGTGCCGAAACTCTATTACAGAAAAAAAGTGAAGGTGACAATAAAAGATGTTCACAGATGTGGTTTGCAATATCTTACAAACAGGACAAAATGTGTAACTAGCAGTGTGAATGCACAATTTAAAAAAAAAAATATACATAATTGCTGTCAGACCCTTTTTTTAAAACAGGGGCTAATTATAAACACCCCTAAAATACATAAAACACATAGGAGAAACTAGTGTGGTTTTCTCACATGCAGTGGTAATAACGTACAGATGTAAACAGAAACATTCACACGCCCCTACCCAAAAATGTCCACCACACACTAACGGAAAACCCAAATACACACATCCCTAAAATGAGTTTCCAAAGATAGCACACATTCAAATATAGCGCACACCCTGACCGGGCGGTACCTGGCTGACTGTGGTCGGTGTGAAAATGCTTGGTTTCCTCACAAGCTTTGCTCATGACAGGGCCCTTCAGGAGACTGTTGATAGAGTCAACCTGAGAATGAAAAAGACACAGTTATGCCTGTCACCACACACACATCCTGTGCTAACTGAAGACCGGCTACACGCCCTTGCTAACGCCAGGCCTGCTGCTTTCAGTCTGTCCACATGTAACCTGTCTGCACTGGATAAAAGAGCCCATTTATTGATATCTGGGTAATTGAGAGGGGGTCAAAATCTGGTGACCTCCAGAAGACGATAGATTTTGAGGTCAAAGAGCAGAGGTGTAGAGGTCAAAGAGTGCTCACTAGAGATGTTGGTAATGTGATAAACGATACTGTGGGAGTTAGAGAGGGAAACTAAGAGGGGATATATTGATGAAGAGCAAAAATAGAAGATAAAATAAGAAGGTGAGTGGTGTCAGACAAAGGACAACAGTTACAAAGGGAATATCAAGTTTAAATCGGCAAAAGACTCTAAATGTTTCATTTATGATTGAGGAAATCAATATACCTGATTGAAGAGGTGTTCCAGACATCCGTGTAGTTTATCCTGCTTGTCGAAAGGGATCTGCATATCACATGGTAACTCATCTCCTGGAAAACAAAATAAAAGTAGCAATTTCCTTTTAGTAATTGTCCTGAATTTTAACATTGTAACCACATTTAAAAAAGACGACAGTTACCTGAGCCCATCTCATCACTGCCCAGGTATGAACTGTTGCTCCGGACGCTGGTGTATGACAGCACTGAGTCCCGGTTGCTGTTACACTCACTGTAGAACACAAGTACAAATGTTTTTTAGTTAATGTGATGAAAAGGATGCTTGTAGAGACTGATTCAAAATTTGATATTTACTCATCCACAAAAACACTTTGAACCGTTCTGAAAGTATGATATTCAATCAAACCAATATCGAGTTCAGTAATTATTCAAAGCTGAAGAAAAAATACAAATCTAATGAAAAACTTCACTGAAACAATCAATTTCCCAGGCTCTCTGTATGGTCGGTCCATGCTCATTTAATGATGAAATTCACTGCAATATAGCAGCAGGACAGTTGAACACATATTAATCAACTTGTTTGGGCCAAGAATTCTGGATTTTGATTAGCTAATATTGCTTTTAGCTCCTAAGGTTAAAATGTTTTTTCCCCAGAAAAATGGCACACACAAAAAAAAGGAGCAAGCTTCCACAATCTTTAAAAAAAATTGAAGTAAGAATGTTATGTTACGGTTTGGAACAACATGAAGGCGAGTAAATTATAGTATAATTGTCATTTCTGGGTGAACTATGTCTTTAATTCAATGGTATACTGATTATTAGAGCAGAAGTTTAAACATCAACAAACGTCCGATTTCAACGTTTATCCACTGAGATCAACAATGTTTTAGGTGGATGTCTACTTGGCAGCCTTGAAATGTTTACTCTGATATAGAATGAAACTTTATGCTCCAAAAAAGCTTGAGAGGGGAAGACAGGCTGTACTTCTACCCACTAGAAGAGTAGCAGAAGTTCCCTTTACCCACCCCAAAACTAGAGGAGAGGCCAAATTTAGCGCAGCCACAAGCCAAGAATGGAAGCAAATCAAGCTCATGACCAGCAGGTTGTATCACTCCCAGAAATTGAAAAAGAAAAAAATGTTTTACCATTTAACCTCCTGAACCCTTGAAAGTTCATGTTCCCTAACAGCCAGCCCTCTTCTCACGATAACAAGAACAGACGGCCTACCTACATCCCACAGACAAATCCAGTTACTTGCTGTAAGAGCCTAAATAGAGGAAAAACGTTTCTATCTATAAAACATGATGGCTGCAGCTGTTCATGAGCTCACCCTATCACAGAGTAGCAGGATTTTAAAGCGGAACGCCACATAATGATAGAGGGTGCAAAGGCAGGCAACCGGTTATCCTGACAGAAGCAAAAAAAAAAATCCACTCGGCTGTGGTCAGTCTCAGTTTTGCCCTGCTCCGTCAGGTCTAGATCACAACCAAACAAACTTTGCTCCATATAATGACGACATAACAACAGTGACTGAATGTATTCTTTAGTGGTTAAAGCGGGCGTCTGGGTCGCTGTGACACAACAGGTTCTTTGTAAGGGATGTTTATCGTCTCCCTACGTGTCTGTTTTAGCAACATCTGTTTGACAGGAGCCCAGAAGCCCCGTCTCGCTCACTCTCTCTTGCCTCTCCCCGTTTCACGCGTGTTGGAGGAAGACTGGGATTTTAAATCAACTTTTATATGTCATTTCATGGAAAACAAAATGTTACTGTGAAACTCATAAGAGAGAAGAAAGTTGCTGCTCTTCTCAATATGGACATTTTAGAAACTGATTTATTAGACGGATAAAGAAAGGAGAGATGATGGGATCAGGACATGTTGCAGGCTTGACGCAAACCTTTGTTACTCATTTAAGCACCCCGGCTTGACGAGGTTTCATAAACATCATCAACAACAATCTTTTCCCCACCTGTATGAGTCTCTGTAGCTCATAGTGTCGTGTCCAGAGTCCTCTTGATCGTCTTCGTTCACTTTGAAGCACACTCTCTTGTTCCCGCAATGCTCCGTCTTGTCTTGGTCCGTCTCCCCCGGTATGGGAGAGGTTGAGGGGGCGGTCTCAATCGAGGGTGGCTCAGAGCCCTGGGGCTGGGTCGGTCCAGTTATCGATGACAGAAGTCTAAAATTAAAAATATTTAGAAAGGTTTGGAAACAGCTAGACAGGAATTGTTCTAATGAATTTTAAGAATGCTTTGACACTAAACCTGGGTTATGAGTTGATTTTTCCCCTCATGGGAAAAAAAGGATGCATTAAATTGATCAAAAGAAAAAGTAAATACTTCTACTTTGTTACAAAAGTTTTTATTTAAATTATATGCTGTTCTTTTGAATTTTCTATTCATTAAGTATGCTGAAAATTTGAATTTTTACTTGTTTTTTTTATAGCCATTCTGAACTTTAATATATATATACATATAAATTCTACATATAGCCCCGTTAAATTAGCTTATTATTCAAGCTTATTTAAACAGTGTTTTAAGACAAAAAGGACAAAAGTGTCACTAGTTAAACAAACACCCTTATATTTTACTAATGAGCTTTGTTCTTTTATTGGACAGGGAAGTGTAGACTGACAGAAAGGCACTGGGAGAGAGGTGAGGGAATGGGATTGAGAAATGACTCCATTTCACTGACAATTAACTTCTACATCAGCACATGCTAGCTACTGAATAACAAACATTTGTTCCTCCTGAGAGGCTGTTGAAATGTTTCCTCTGCAGTCGTCTGTTATGGCTTCAGCCTTGTTTTTTTCTGTCTGAGCCCTAAATATTTTTAGACTGTCATAAAAGAACATCCTGAACTCGAGGAACTCCTCAAAGAGGAGGCTACTAAAACCAGATGAGAATTTGAAAAAAGTTGTGCCAATTTACTCTTTAACTGATGCAGTGATGTGCTTAAAACTTTTTGCCATTCATTTTTGCTGGTTAAATGTACATTTATTCTAAAATACTTAAGCTAAAGCTTGAGCATAAGCTTGAGTGCAGTTTCTATTAAAATGTTTTTGACCTAATACAAAAACCATTTAATAGAACTGCACTAAAAATGTATTTTTTTTTTTAGCTTAGTAAATATTTTAAAACTTAAGAATATTGTAGTGAATGTATATTCACTATAGAATAATAATTTCCAACTTGTAATTTTAGATTTCCAAAAATGTAATCTATTTTAAGACACTATTTTATGGTAATACACTGTTAATCTACCTCACCACTTACACATCTATCTGGGCCACGTATTGCTTCATTTCTCGCACTGAAATGTCCAGGCGGTTATAGAGGCAGATGTAATTGTCCTGGCTCTCCGTGTCTTCCTGTTTGAGGAGGAAGCTGAGACCTCCCTCTTCATGCTTCCTGCCGTCCTCCGTGCTCCCCTCACCCTCCTCTGTCTCTTCATCCAAACTCAGGCAACTCCAGGAGGGGGCCGCCATGCTGGTCACACAGTGCACAGTGTGGGACATGGGATTCAGATTGGCTGGAGGAACAAAATTACATAACATTTGTTTTAAAAAGTCACTTTTCTTGATTCACATGGGATTCTGGATTTATTTTTTCACTGAGCTTGTTGCAATGCATTCTGGGATATATAAGCAATGCTCCCGTCCATTTAGGCCAAGAGAAGACATCTTAGAAGACATAATTATGGTACCCAGACTTTGCAACAGCCTTCATGCTGTCTAGGGACACAGCACACTAGATTTGGGCTTCTGTGACCGTGACTCAATAAAACAGAAGAATTGAATGGCTGAAAACCAGCGAGGCGTACTCTTGCATGTGGTAAAGACATGGACCATGAGGCTTTCGGCTGCAGAGAAGTGTACCGGAGGAATTTTAAACATCTCTGACCGTGAGACAACTGCAGAGCAGATGTGAAGCAGAGACTGAAAAATAAAACATCTCGTGCTGAGGAGCATAAGGAACAAAACATTATGTGGTCCTTTTCCCAGCTACACGTGGCGGCTAGACAGTAAGTTGGGCCGCAGCAATCTGGGCAGGTGGAGCCAAAGAAGTCTTGAAAATTGCAGGATGGTTTGGAATTTGGATTTGATAGTCTGAAAGCATCAGTTAGAATGACTTGAAAATCAAATAAATCAAGAAAAATATACAACAAAAGGGTTTATTAATTTATAGGTATATTTAAGCTGTATCACAAATTCCAGGCATTGCTGCTAATCAAAATAGTTTTTTTCTTTTTGTAAACAAAACAAATTACATTTTACTAAATTGATGTAAAAATTGCTATGAATAAATTGTTTAATTTTTGTTCCAAGAATAATCTGGACACATCTGACAAACTGCTACAATCAGGCCATGAGAACCCTCCATTTTTTTTTTTTGAGTTTGCTAATTTGTTGTATTTGATGAGGCTTAAATAAAGCATCAGGCCTCATAAACCGTGATACTAAGAGAGAGGGGCAGGCTTTAGGCCTCATTTAGTGGAGGACTGTAGGCCTATGGGACAAGGATGATGACATCACTAAAAGCTACTTATTGTGGCCTAATGGTGTCTTAATGGAAGTCTGATGGAGGTGCTTTAAAAAGCTCTGGATTACTTTGGGAATAGCAGGCCATGGTTTTTACAAGACCTGGGAGGTTTTCACCATAAAGCTTAATTACTATTTTACAACTTTCAATGTTCATTATGTGGAGATTTGGTTAACTGAGCCCATGAGCTGAATCCACGATATAAATAATTCCAGACAAATTAATCTGGGAATTCAGTGATTTTAACATAGTAGTATTTAGTCATTTTTCAGACAACATATTTTATTAATCTCTTTGAGAAATAGAAATATTAAATTTATTATAAAATAATAATGAATTATTATATGTAAATATTTGAATAAATATAATATAATATTTAACATTATATCCCTCTAAATCCCCTTAAATAATTATGCACCTTGGTCAGGATCAAGGCCGAAGAATGAGTTCTTGCGTCCGAAGCGGATGCTGAAGGCCCGTCCGGCTGAGGAGGTGTTCTTCGGGCAGGTCACCTGCATCAGGTTCAGGTGACAGTTTGTGGGGACGAAGTCCATGCAGCCCAAAACGTGAGGTTTAATGCTCGCCTGCTTAAACATGGGCGAGGCCTTCGTCTGCAATTCCTCCACAAACTGGAAGAGAATATTAAAGCACCATGAAACAGCACTTGCAAACTATTTTTCCATTTATTATGACGAATATGAGATTTCCATTTTTAAATACTGATTTAAGAAAATAAGAAAAAAAATGACAATTCATGCATCGGAGGATGTGATATTTTCTTATCTAATATGAAATGCACCAGGGAATATGACAAAATGACCAAGTAGTAACACAGAGAGAAGCCACACCTGTTTGTAGCTGCTAATGCGTTTTTCTAGGCTCTCCATCTTGTTGTCACAGATGTTTCGAAACTCAAACTGTGGCATCGTCACCACTTTCTCATTCTGAGCCATTAGCTGTCGGCAGCTTTTCACAAACAGACTGTCGTCCTTCACAAAGGCCTTTAGTATCTGAGAAAATTCAAAATACACACAAGAACATGTGATAGGTTAAAGAAAACTTCCTCGGTATGTCTATATTGGAATTTAACTTATATTTGCACAGGCCCAAACATAGGTCATCAGAAACAAAATTCAGAAGTCATATATTCATTGTTTAAGCATGGTCTGACCTTTGCAGCGAGGTTGAAGCAGCCCTTGGGTTCCACCATCTTCTCCAGAACACATTGTTTGATTCCTGCTGTGCTGACGTACTCGTACACAACCCCATGTTCCACATGAACATTATCCACATTCAGACTGACCGAAGGAACATCATCAGAGATGGACAGCAGTTCCAGCCTTCTTACAGAGCCTAGAAAATCCAGAGAACACACAGATATAAAGAATCCAACAGGAACACAGATGAATGTGCACAGGACCCTTTTCCATCACATTTCCATAACAAAGGTAAATTACGAAAATAATTGAAATTGTTCAGAATTTTTTTTAATTATAAACAATAACATAAGTTTAAAGTTAATATTTTTATTTAATTGAGCATTTTCATTTTCAGTTTAGTTTTAGTTTAAATTGTTCAGACAGTTTAAATTATAAACAATAAAATAAATATATATACTGTATATGCGCGCACACACACTACCATTTTTATGCAGTTTATGTTCATCAAGGCCGCATTTATTTGACCAAAAATACAGTAAAAACAATGATATTGTGAAAAAGTATTACAATTTAAAATATCAATTTAAAATATCAAAGCTGATTTGGTTATAACAAAGAAATAAATAAGAAACATTTCTTATTATCAATGTTGTGCTGCTTAATATTTTTGTGGAACAGCATTTATTTGAAATAGAAATCTATTGTAATATTATAATTGTCAAGTCAGGTTTGAGATATTAATCAGTTTGTTATTATCCATTATGTTGATCCTCTATTAGTCAAATGTCTTTGCATGAGTTCACCACACATGAATTTTGGTACATACTGTAGCAGATGACAAAACTTCTTCACATGAGCTTCACGTGACATTGGATCTAGTGTTCCCATGGCTTTTGCATTCATAATAGTTTCCGTTAACGATAATAACCTTTTTTTTGGGTACACCTGTCATTTGCCAGCAAACACACACACATTCTACCTGTTCCATTAGTGCAGCCATCCTCTGAATCTGAGCCATTCTCACAACCCCTGAAAGACATCTGCTCTTCCACATCCTCATACACACGGTACGCCCACTGACCACAGCTCTGTGGCAGAAGAAAATAATCTCACAAAGGGAGGAAACAGGTACTGTATAGAGTGTCAGAAACAAACAACCTCTGGGATCACCACATGTGGGCCTACATAGCCTATAGAAAAACACATAATGCAGAGTTAAAAACAATGCATGCTGATTCTCACTGTGTCTTGCTGCTCCAGGACAGGCTGATGGCCACTGAAGTGCTCCAATACTTCCTGGTAACTGCTCTGGTTCATGTTGTTTCCGTTGACTTTAAGCACACACTGACCAGGCTGAAGACCCGCTGCAGCTGCCTCAGAGCCTGTATACACACAAAAAGAATGCCTATAATGCACAATAACCTTAAATGAACCAATAAAAGACGTCAAATGGATGATTTTGATGTGAAAAGGTTGTATACTTTACATGTAGGCAAATGCAAACTGGTCTAGACACCGTCTAACACACAATGTGTTTGATGTTATGTTTGCTGCCTCATCAGTGTTGACAAAGCATCAGTTTGTATTTGTACAGTAGCAACCTAGCTATATGTGTTTGTTGTACTTTAATGCATTTTAAATGTTTAGTTTTTTTTGTGTGATTTTTTTGTAGTTATTCCTGGCCTTTTGAAGCCTACTCTTAAAAATAAAGGTTTTATTATTGGCGTCTATGGTTCCATTAAGAACCTTTAACATCCATGTACCCTTTTTCCATTGCACAAAAGGTTCTTCGTGGTGGAAAAGGATCATCAGATTATTAAAATATTCTTCAAACTGAGAAAAAAAAAATTATTTTAGGAATTGTCCACTGAAAGGTTTTTTGGGGGACCCAAGATGGTTCTTAAAATATTCTTAAAATACTTTTTGGAACCTTTATTTTTAAGAGAGTAGCTTTTTATATGTACTCCCAGGTACCTGTCCTGAAAAGTCAGATCAATGAAACATGTCAGATCATAAATGTATGCCCATAATGATAAAGTATGCAACAAAAAAAAATTCTCTTGGAGAGCTAAATAAAGAAAACTGTTTGATGTAGAGATTTTAAATTGGCCATTTCAGCGAGTTGCAGCAACAATAAGATTTATGAGACTAGAAGAACTTATGATTATTGTTTATTAACAGGACGATTTCACATTCTCAGCTCTGCCTTGAATATACCACTTATTCTGGAATTTACACCCCCTTCATTCATGGGCACTGGCAGTGATAAAAGCTCCCATAATGACACATCATAAATCTCTTTTTGCATTTGTCTAAGTGCTGTGAAGATGAGCTAATGGTTTAACTTCAAAAAGCTCCTAGAATGTGCTTTTTAAATCCAGAAACATGTGCAGGGATCCGGAGTTTGGGTTCAAACGTTGAAGAGCTCCAGATGTTGATCACATGACCACAGCAGCTTGGTGTCACGAATTTGCTTCATTTCAAAGCTTTTTATAGTACATTAACATCTGCCTGGCAGGTTATACGTTGGGAATGCAATGCATTCCTCAATTCAGAATGACATGCATGAATGTTTATGGAAAAAACAGGATTGGGTCTGGTTTTTGAGGCCATAATCACTTCACATATGAATGTGACAATGTGCATGTGTTTTTTGATCATTACAAACAACGAGAACTCACCTTTCTTAACTGCATGAACGTAAGGTGGACAAGAACCGCAGAGAACAAACGGAAGAGTGCCATGAACATCTGGAATCTTCACAATCCTATCAGATACACACAAATATGACAAACACATAAGCTAGGCTTTTTTGTCCCTTTTATTTACTATAAGCACTATGACATGAGCAAGAGTCTTTTACTAAATGTCTTTTGTGGTATGTAGCAAAATATTTTTTATTCATGGATATAAGTCTACTCTGAGGAACAAGAAGTCCCAGCATTCGTTTAAATATTAATGAATTCTCTTTTGAAAACAACAGTTTTGCAATGTGCAGCTCTCCTGCATGTAACTCTAACACCAGTAGTGTCCTTTTACACTGTGCCTGGCTACATTTAACACGTCGGTGCGTAAGTATCTGATTTCTACAATGTACGAGGACTCACTCTTTGTTCTTGGTGGCCACCAGCAGTCTGAGGGAGCGGCGTATACAGAAGGACTGGTTGATCATGGTCTCCACCTCAGAAAAGGACCTCAGGAAGACCAGGTCCTCATTAATGGAGTAGATCTTTCTTCCCGGCTGCAGGCCTGCCATCTGGACAAAAAAAACAAAAAAAACATGAAAACAAAGGAAATACCAAGAATCCAACTGACAAACAATCAAAAACACAATAAATTAAGGTGTCATTCATAACACTTTTCTTTGCTGTATGATGTGGAAGGGAGGGAGAGAGAGAAAGGCCACATACACAAACAAATTAGGTAAACAAATTACACATACACAAATTAGGTTGTCAATTCATCTTGTAGTGGTTAATCCTGTTCTGTACACACAAGAGTTCAGTATTTACAGGAGTGACACCCGCAGTGACAATTCTATGCAGTGTGTACAGAACCAAACTGAACAACTAGCTGTTAATGACATTTAAACACGCATTGGAGATCCGTCCGCAAGATGCCAGAAAGTTGCAATGGTGTCAATCTTGCAATTTCGGGAGAGAGTCGTGTTCTGTATACAAACAGAATATAATTTAGGGGTCGTCACTGCTGAAACTACAAAGTGTGTATGTGGCCAAGGAGAGAGACAGAGAGATGAGTGATATGTAAATGAGGATTAGAGGATTGTCAGAAGAATTGAGAGAAACTCACTCCTTTATGGCAAAAGAGCTTTATAAGTTATAAGCAGCAATTTCAAATTACGGAGCAGTTCATTTGAAGGTGTAATTTAAAACGTGCAATTGTAGCAATGTAGCAAAGAAAGATTACTCTGGGGTTCCTCAGGGGTCCATTCTTGGACCCTTACTATTTCTTATTTATATAAATGATTTATCGAATGTTTCAAATATTCTTACTCCAATAATGTTTGCTGATGACACAACCTTGGTTATCTCTCACTCAAATTTTTATTTATTGATTAGGAATGTAAATTATGGTCTAATTCAGGGGCGTCACTAGGCCCTTTTTAGGGGGGCTTCAGTCCCGATCAAACTCATTTGAAATGACGGCAAGCTGCGTCAAGTTTCGGCTCCTCCACTTATCTGAGTCTGCTTGGATTTAGCGCATTTTTCAATCTGCAGGGGCGCCGAGCAGAGCGAACATCAGAGAGTGCAAGGTGTGTCGTGAGTGCATTTATTGATAGATTGCTATGATATTACATCTGCATCGGTGCAGTTCTTTGTCATAAATGCATTGCAGTTTTACATAATGTAATGTTACTGGAGCATTGGGAGCAACAAAGGACGGTTCGGTTTCTCATCCATTACACTCTAAAAAATGCTGGGTTAAAAACAACCCAATTTGGGTTATTTTGGCAACCCAGCGCTGGGTCAAAAAGGGACGTACCCAGCGCTGCGTTGTTTTTACCCAACTAGATAACGATTTTCAACGCAAATTGGGTTACATCAACCCAGCATCCTTACCCAACAGTCTCAACCCAGCGTTTGGGTTGAAAAAACAACCAAGCATTTTTTAGAGTGTACCAATACGTTTCGCTGCGTTCACCTTCAGCCCTTATCACAGTATGATAGCTGTTTTTTCTTCCAACAAAAATGAAGCGATTAACACCCATGAAAACATACTTTAGAAAATGATCATGATTAATTTTAATTTACTTTTTAAAATGTAAAACATATTATTATGTGTTTCGCCATTACATTATGCAGCCATGCACAGAAATGATTAAAGACACACATCATTGTCTGAAAGCACCAGATGGCCCAGAGATAGAAACATCATGTGGAGTTATTTTGTTTTGTATTAATAAATATAGTTTTGTATTAAGTAATAATGAATCAGGAGGAGTGTATCATGATACATATATTAGAGTAAAGGGATTTGTGATTTTCTTTTAAGTACTTGATTTATAGAAGTGGCATATTGATAATTCATGTTGTTATTTTTAATAAATAGAAATAAATATAGAACAGATTAATCATATTGCCAATAGACAATTACATTAATACACGCCTTAATGAATATTAGCTGGTTAGTTAAATGATTTGAAATTAAATAAAATTTCACGGTGTGACTTGATGAATAACTTGTTGATTATAAAGGCTAAAAAGCTTTAAAAAAATTTTTTTTATATTTCATTGTAGATGGATATACGACATTTTTTCTTGTCGTGTGGCAAGAGCAAGAGAAAAACAAAGAGAAAAAGAGTGTGATGCTGATGAGGTGAGAAAAAAAAGCTATTGTTATCCAATTTTTTGGGCCTTCAAAACATCTTAAAATGCACATACTGTATGTAGATCAGAGAAATCTAAATTTTCTCGGGGGAGCATGCCCCCGAACCCCCCCAAATATCTCACATTCAGGACCTCAGAGATTATAAAACCGTGCCATATGCATGTTACTGGATGAATGTATGAAACTAGTTAATAATGAGCATTAGACCATAAACTAACTTAAAAAAAAAAAAAATCATACCCTCATTGGGGGCTGAGCTCCCCTAAAATGAAAATCCTAGAATCGCCCCTGGTCTAATTGCTTATGCTAATTGGTTTAATTAAAATAAATTATCTCTAATTATATTAAAAAAATAATAAAAAAAAGTGTCTATTGAGGTGCCTCAAGTGTCAACTACAAAATTACTGGGTGTTTTTGTTGACGAGAGCTTGAGTTGGAGGAAACAGGCTGACTACGTGAGCAGAAAAATACATAAATCTACCGGTATAATAAGGAGGGTTAGGCATCTTGTTAATACAGAATGTCTTCTTACTCTTTACTATAGTTTAATTTATCGTTATCTCTCATATTGTAATATAGTTCGGGCGAGTAATTTTCCTAGAACATTTCAAAACATTATTATCCTACAGAAACGTTTTGTTAGGACTGCAACCCGATCAAATGCATATACTTCATCTGCTTCTTTATTTCAGAAACTTCAAATTCTTACTATTTATGATATCAATTTTTTTCAATAATGCGTTTTCATTTATAAGATATATTCAAGTGAAGGTAACATTCCAGAGCAATTTAAGATGTATTTTAAAGTAAATTTACAGGTTCACTGTTACTTAACTCGTCAATCTTCAGATTTTCATCTTCCTAAATTTCGCACTTGTAGAGGTCAATACTCAAAAAGATTTAGGGGTATTAAATTATGGAATGTTTTTTTTCCCATCTAGCAAGAAAATGTTCTTCTTTAATAATGTTTTAAAAGATGTATAAAGGATCATTTTATTGCTGCCTTGTAACGGTTTTATTTATTTATTTATTTATTTATAAATGTATTTTATGTACCCTATAGGGTTTGTTTCTGGTGTATATTATTTTGGGGTTTTTGATATGTTGTAATTAACTTGATTCAGTCATATACATCTCTTTATTTGTTATAATTTATCTCTTTCTTTAATTTTATAGTTTATTTTTTTCTTTGTTGTTTAGGTGGAGGCTTTAAATAACAAATATAACCCTTTTGGGTTTTCTGCCTCTCCCTGCACAGTATTTGGATTGCATTTTATTGTTATTTATGTATATATTTTATACTTGTGCAAATAAACTAAAATCCAAAAACCAGGAAGAAAAGAAGAGAGGAGAGGAGAGGAGAGGAGAGGAGAGGAGAGGAGAGGAGAGGAGAGGAGAGGAGAGGAGAGGAGAGGAGAGGAGAGGAGAGGAGAGGAGAAGGAGGAAGGAAAGAAAGTTCAGAGGAAAGAAATAAGGAAGAGGAGGAGGGAGGAGGATGGAAGAAAGGAAAGAAGAAATAAATGAAAAGAAGCGAAAAGAAGAAACTAAGAATGAAGCAAATAAGAAAAAGGGGAAAAAAAGAAACATTTGGTACAATAGAGTGTTACACAGCCTAAAACCTTTGAAAGAAAGAAAGAAAGAAAGAAAGAAAGAAAGAAAGAAAGAAAGAAAGAAAGAAAGAAAGAAAGAAAGAAAGAAAGAAAGAAAGAAAGAAAGAAAGAAAGAAAGAAAGAAAGAAAGAAAGAAAGAAAGAAAGAAAGAAAGGGCAAGTTTTAAAGAAGGGGAGAAAAAAAGATGAAGTGTGATGACTCTGTGGAGAATATGATGGGACATGCTTAATTGCTTCTCCCTGATCTCCAGAGAGCAGAGTTGTGAAGACAGAGGGATTGAATGAATTCAGCAAGCGTGTCCTGGACCAAGACTGCAGATCTGAGCGGCCCATGACACAAGTGTCAGAACATACAGCACTTCTACTCATTCACTGTATTAATCAGCATTACAGTCACGCTCTCATCTTCAGCTGATGCTCCTGTGAGCAGTGTGACACTTTAATATGGACAGAATGTCTTGTGTCAGCTCTAACAGGCACAGTGGGGATAAAATCAGTGGTGGTTTAGATCTTAACCATAATTATCTACCAATCTTCTTCCATAAATATCTGGCAGAGCTGTACAGACTAGAGCATGAACACAAATAACCCTGTGCACTGAAAATAACGCATCCGAGTTGAAGAGGTCCTCCTTCAAATGACACATAATGATCAGGGTTTATTCCCCAAAGGCAGACTTATCAGATTAGATCCACACTACACGTCCAACAAAAGACCTGGGAAACAATCATGGTTAGACGCCAAAAAGAGTCCTTGAGAGATCTGGCCTTCAAGAAGAGTTTAAGAAAGGTGAACACATTATTAGACAACCCCACATACTGGATAAAAATAAATGGACATCTATCAGATTGTATTACAGTAGAGCGTGGCACAAGACAGGGATGACTCCATTTGGTCTTTCCACTATATTTATATATATTAAAAAAACATGTGGACTCTGAATAAGTAAGACATAAAATAAAACGTACACACATAAAATGATTTTGCATGAAAATGATGCGCTGTTATGCAGATATATTTTCATAGTAATATACATTTCACTTCTACATTTACATTAATGCATTTGGCAGATGTTGCATTGCATTGAAGGTATATCATTGATCAGTTCATGCATTCCCCGGGAATCAAACCCATGACCTTGGCGTTGCTAGCGCCATGCTCTACAGTTAATATAACCTTTACATGGGTGAATCTCATTTAAGAAATTTAAGAAATTATATTTTGCAAACAGAAAATGATGCTTTTTGCTGTTGCTATTGTTTTCAGAATAATAACCCTCACAATTATCATTGGTATAATGTACAATTAGTGTAGAATGAAAATAATTTTTACAGTTATTTGAAGAAAACAAATTGGGGTCAGTTTTTATTTTACTTTTATTTATTTATTTTTAATTTAAAGAAATTTTATTCAGCAAGGATGCAAATACATTTAAAGTTACAAAATAATTCTGTTTCAAATAAATGCTTTTCTTCTGAACTTTCTATTCATCCTGAAAACAGTTTCCACAAATTATTAAACAGCACAACTGCTTGAACATTGATGATGTTTCTTGAGCACCAAATCAGCATTTTAGTTGTTTTTTTACTATATATATATTTTTTTTACTACTACCAACTATTAATGGGACATTTTCTTGAGAGGTTTTATGAAATTGCATAGTCCAAATCTATATATAACCTTAACGTTAACTTATGTCAAAGGCCCGGTGCTAAATGTGACTGATGACACTGCAACTCCACTGAATATATTAAAACATGAGAGAAAACAGTGGTTTAGGTTTTGTAACTCTATGGAAGGCTATCAGCTCACATATGGACAGAATTTGGGTGGAAATGCCTAATAAGAAAGAAAACACAGCTTACTAGGGAAATACCCAAATGTGGCAGACTCTGTGGGACTAAAGTCAACCATTGGCATGTATTTTGGGAAAGCTCAGTCAGTTTTTTAGTTATATATATGGGGAAGAGAAACATGAAGAACTAGAGGAATGGAGGAATACTTTCGCGAAATTGCATTTTGTGGAAAAAAAAACTGGCCTTCAATCAAAAATACATCTGAGACCTGCATGCAGCAATGCTCAATTTAGAAGATGTTTGATCAACCTCATACCTCTGCATATGAGCCCCTGGTCACACACTTCACTATGATGGCCTTGTTCTTCTCTTCGATCTCAAACCCATAGTCCTCCTCGTCAGGATGGATCTGTACGGGGACAAAAGAGTCACTGCATCATCATGACGGTCAATATTAGCAGGAGAGTAGGACGTTATTATGATGATTTCATTTGTGCATCTAAGAAAAAATTCAGCAAGTGACAGCACGGAACAGAACTTTCAGGATTCAAATTGTGATTTAGCAGTTCGGTGCCATGCTGAGAGAGCTGCAGTGTTTTTGCAAACGTGTGAACAAGCTACGTATCCTCTAGTCAAAAAGCTGTTTGAGGTGTTAAGTCCGTTCTTCTAAAAATAACTAAACAATAATCTGCTCATATGTGCCACAGCTGCATGCTAATAGGTCAGCTCAGGTGCTAAAGGCTTAATCATGGATCATAACAAGGATATAATGCTCAATTTCTCCACAGCTACACATGATATGGGCTTTTATGTGCTTTTATTATATAAGAGCTGAAGCAGAACATGTTTACCAGCCTTGTAAATGTCTTCCCCTGTTTTATTTCTATCCATCAACCATTATTTTCTCTGAAAAACTGCAGTGGCGTGACGTCAGAGGGCTGGCTGAGAAGGGTAAATCGAGAAGCTCTTAGCCTCTGAACAGAGAGGAGAGAATGCAAGATTTTCATGCATTTGATGGTCTGGAGGAGGAATCTGTCAGTCAATAAGGGATGAAAGAGTAGTTTGTAAAGGTCAGGGTAATTACTGATGGATAAGGAGGGTCTTAATTGGCACGGAGGAGAAAATCGATGCACTGCTGATAGTTTTGCTTGAGTGCGTGTAGTAGCATGTGTATGTGTCTATGAATAAAAGTGGGTGCGTTATAAATGTGAGGTCAGTGGGTAAATTATCTGAATCTGATATAGCTACACAATTTAGAGTGATTGAACTAAAATCAAACTTTTTACAATTAAAACAGAATCTCAGAGAGCATCTTAAGACTAAACTAGTAAATCCACAGTAAATCCACCTAAAGAGGCAGTCACACTACTTTTTTTTTTGTCACTGTCTTTTTACATTTTGGATTTATTATCATTTGTTATACTTAAACTATTAAATACCTTAATAAAAACTAAATAAAACAACAACAAAAAAGCACCCTAATTTAAAGTAGAACAGATATTAATGAACTATCATTTTGCTACAAAAAGATGATAACATAAAATCCCAATGGGACTCAAATAAATCAGTGAAAACAAACAAAAAGCAATTCAAAGCTACATTTGAGAGAAATGACAGGAAAGAGCCTTTAATTATTTTGATGCCCTAGTTCTTATGGGCTGTAAAGGGACATGCAGTATAAACAGGTACAATGCTGTTATTAGAAAAGCTACTGAATTTTGAAAGAAGTTCAGCTACTGTCAAGCTATGGAAAAATGTGGTTAAGTAAGTGGCATTGCTAGTTGGTTATCCCTCAACACTGCTCTCCACAGGGGTGAAACCCCTGATGTGTATGTGTCTTTGTATCTCACCACTACGGATTTGGCAAGGATGTTTTCGATGAGTTTGAAGTCACTGCGAAGCTGTTTACTCTTGGAGCTCGTACCCTCAGTCTCCTCATCGGCATAGAAGCGGAAAAACTGCGAGTCATCCTTAAATTCGCTTTTCTCCAGAACTGCAAGGCAAAGATAGAACTGAATTTAACTGAGAAAGAAAAAATAAACATTTTGCTACTTTTATAAACTGGTAAAAAAAAAACACTTATAACTCAGTGCTGATCATATCGGCTGATGACAAAACGATTTGACAGAGTGAAGAGGGCCAATTGCATCACCCTTCAGTTCACGTTAAAACAACTCATGATATCTGTGGGATTGATGTCTGGGCAAATCTGAGTTGAAGGATGAAGGAAGAGGATTTAATGGGAGGTCTGGTGTGTGCAAGTGCACTGTTTTTCCCTCTCAGGAAGATTGTGTGTGTGTGTGTGTGTGTGTGTGTGTGTGTGTGTGTGTGTGTGTGTGTGTGTGTGTGTGTGTGTGTGTGTGTGTTCAGGAACTTTGTAGGGACAGGCTGTTCTGTCTGTGAATTCCAAGCAAAATATTTTTGAGGATAGTTTTGGAAGTTAAGATCCGACATGACCGCAGAACACTTCTATAACTCTGACAGGAGGCATGTGTCTATGAGCATGTGTATCTCATCGGAAAATTTTCTTTTCCATTATTGTGATAATTTCTGTTCCATCAGAGGCCCCAGATGTTTTTCCAACAGCTGTTTACATCTACAACACACTTATCTCTCTCCATTTTACACTATGACCTCTGGCAGACACATGGAGAGTGTGATGTTAAAAAAGCAATAAGTGTGTGACACTAATGCACTAATTAATGAATTTAGAAAAAAAAAAGAGAGATATATAACACTAGGCAATTAAATTAGCATTATAGAACGGATAGTTCCAGATTGTGACCTGCTGAGCCACATTCGAAGCCATTGTAAAATACTGTATAAACACACACCTGTGACATCATTACATCAGTATTACTATGCCACTATATCTGTGTGTTTCTGTGTCTGAGAGTTGCTTGGCAATCATTCTGCTAAAAATTGCTGAAGAACAACATTACTTGGTGGAATAATTATTTGTCATCAATAAATTGTTGCATTATTGTTGCTGTGTGTATATTTTATGAAACCTTGCCAGGTATGTGCAGTAATCGTTTTATAAAAGCAATTAATCCTGTAAAGCTGTGATTTACAGTGATTTTAGAACAGCTTCACATTGTGCCTAATAACACCATTTAGCTGTTATAAAATCACAGTAAACAACAGCATATTGTGGCTTATTGCTTTATTTTAAAACACAATTAATGTTGCATTATATTTCCAAGATGGCTTTAGTGCTGCCAGGAGTCAAAACCCTTTCTCTTTCATTTTCTCTCGCACACAAACACTGCCACGGTTCAAAGTTTTGCCCTGGACACAACATGTGTTGCAAACAGAGAAGGCCAATAACAACTGCAAAATATGACGTTTTTTTTAAAGATGACTCGTGTAATTTCTTCAATAAACAGTGGCAACTATAAGAAAGCAATACGTAGTCTGATTCCCATGAAAAAGTATAAACACTGTGTCTTTGTGGCATTATCAAAACATTTCTCTGTTTGTTTGAGCAGCCTGATCAGCCCTACACAGCAACATTGCACCAACCAAGGGCAGCAGTTTTATTTTCTGACTGACCGCTAATGTGGTCAGTGTTCAGGAAATCTCGTTTCAAAATCTTTACTTTTTGAAAATTCCATTTAATGCCACTAGAGACACAGAAACTGAACACTTCACCTTTAAAGTAGCAAAGAAACAGAAGTAGTGGCAGCATACATCACCAAAGAGAAGTTTTTTATTTCGCCAGAAGATCAAGTTTATGACATTTTGATAAAAAATTATAAGGCTAAATAAAAAAATAAAAAAAATATTTTAAAAAAAGTCCACTGAAACATTTAAAGTAGTCAACAACATATGTATATAAAGACTGACCATGGTGCATGAAACCAGCATTGCAGAGTCCAACACCGAGGGTCACCGCATCTTCACGGCTTGTGCTGTCACCCTGCAGAAGGAAAATCACGAACAAAGTCACAAAACAATCAAGATAGTGAGCCATGTTAGATGACTTCTGTGTCTGGAACGGAATGACAAAATGGAGCAACTGTGAATATTAGACTGTAAATAATTAGAGATAAAAAAAATAGAGCAGAAATAGTATATCAATTGTGTGCAGAAACCCAAAAAGAATTAATTGAACGATAACTAGAAAGTAAAAAAAAAAGCGTGTACGTTACATTTATTGTAAGTCGCTTTGGATAAAAAGCGTCAGCTAAATGAATAAATGTAAAATGTAAATGTAAAATTTATGTAATAAAGTGGTATATTTCTTTCTCTCTCTCTCTCTCTGTGTGTGTGTGTGTGTGTGTGTGTGTGTGTGTGTGTGTGTGTGTGTGTGTGTGTGTGTGTGTGTGTGTGTGTGTGTATGTCCATCCTCATGTTACCTGTGACACAAGCCATTCCACCAGTTTGCTAGCTGGTACAACAGATTTGAAGGTTTTCAGATGATGATCTCTGTCTCTGTATATAAAGAAGATTTCAATGTTCACAATGTTCACAACTGCCCACATCTACACATTGAATAATGTATATATGACATTAACTTTTTTGCTCACCAGCCACTGTGGCTAGTGGTTTTCCAAAGTTACTAGCCACTCAGCATTTACACTGGCTACAATTTTGACATCAATACCATGGTGAGAAACTGCCCTATAGATATTTTTAACATTATCTTATCATTTGGCAGCAGGTATATTAGGGTGGTGTCACTTTAAGACTTGACACACGGATCCATTATATTGTTACACAATACACACACATACGTTTTCTTTCTCAACTGTTTACATTCACTTAAAACATAACTGACTGTTTACGTGAATACTCGCCAAGACCGGCATTTTGACAATTTTTTGTATTTGACTGTTTAAGCACAATAAGCAGCGAAAAAGAAATCAATTTAGAACTGAGAGGCAGCTTTATGTGCGCGCACTTTGGGTGCGAAATCTGCGGCAATGAGTAAAGTTATGTGCAATATGCGCAATCCCACACCGAAATTCAAGCCCTGTAACAGCAACAACATTCATCCAGCGCAAATTAAACAAGTGAGTGAGGGGAGGAGGGTTTGTGTTAACGCGCTGTCGGAGAGATGAGAGAGTGAGAAAGCGCTGCTGGTATTCGTGCATTTATTCTGCGGAAAATGAGTATTGGAAGCGTTTCAGATATTACATTTTTGACAACACCACATTACACTTAATTTCAGATGCCTTTTTAAAAGACTACAATTGAAAAATGTATGTAAAATTCAACCCGCCAAAATGGCTACTAGGAGTGACTGTGTTAGACGCCATGCTGAAAACCACCCGCATTTGGCACGTGTTAATATATATATATATGTTGTAGACAGTGGCGGATTTAGCAAATTGGGGGCCCAAGGCGAAGGTATGTATGGGCCCCCCATCCGATCTTTAAAGGTGCAATGTGTCATATTTCTGAGGATCTATTGACATAAATGCAATATATAACTATGTTTTCAGTGCATAAAAACCTTACTTAATGAACCGTTATGTTCTTATTACCTTAGAATGAGTCATTTATATCTAGGCCTACATAACCGCGGGAACCCCCTTCTATGAAGATCGACATATTGTGACGTCTAAAAATCACACACTGCACCTTTAAAAATCTTTTTTTTTACAGACTGAATGGCAGGTAAAGGTTGGAGAGGAGAAATAAAGCTTCCCCTTTAAACCTTGCATACACTTATTCTTATTCACACCTAAACAGAAACGTCACAATGTTTACATGGTACAATTTCTGGTAAGCTCTGTTTTTATTTTATTTTTGCTTGACAAATTTCGATTCAATTCTTGTGATTTGATTCAATACTGGCTCATTTAGATACATATTAGGTACACAAGATAGACGTTAATTTTTCTCAAGAAAAAAAAAACTATGAACATAATGCGTTTTAGTAAACAATATACTAAATAAGTAATATAGTAGGCTACACATATTTAGCTAAATACTCTTTATATCTTATTTTTCTAGTCAACTAACATGCTATAGCCTATATTATGGTAATTAAATGGCTTTCCTGAGGTAACGTTATGTGACGATTGTTCTCCAGCTGTTTTACCTCTTTCCACGGTTGAAAAACACTGATTGGTCGATATTATTTATGAATAAGGAATATACTACATTTTGGTAAGTTATTACCGAAGATGATCAGTTCACGTGCCTCTAGGGATCGGTCACGTCACATTACAAGCTCCAAAGGGTATTTATTGTTTGAATTTCGTAATAGAATTGACAGAAACCGAGAGCTGAGATTTTTCATATCATAAGTAATTTAAACTGCTCTGTTTTGCTTCACGATTTTTCTGTGCGTTGGACGTTTGTTGTTCCTAGCCATAAAAAAGTTTGTCATCGTTAGCAGCTTTCCTAAATACTTACAGTATCCGAGTCTTTTTTTTCTTTTATTTGAGACTCTTGGGTAACTTCGAAACTTTTCATTTTCACGTTTAGACTCATCTTGCTCTGTTTGTGTAGTTCCTGTATCGTTAGCGTTGTTGTCATTGTCAGCGGGCATCACAAAACAAGTTTGTTACCTTATTCGGCAATTTGTCCTCCTTTTTTCAGCACCGCTTGGGTAGCTTCGCTTCATTTTTACTCTACTACTCCTTACACTCTGTCACACTTCTTTTTCTCTGTCAGTTTTTTGTCACAATACAGGCTTGTCACTTTCGCAGATGCGTAAGATAATGGAATAGTCCAATGTAGTGAGGTGGGGGGCCCCCTCCTTTCTGCGACTAATGATTTGATGCCATTTTTGCAAATGGAGTTTTAGAAATATATAATTTGCGAAAAGTAAAAAAAAAAAAAAAAAAAAAAAAAACTTAAGCATAAGTTAATGGGGCATTTTGGGGGCCCCTAGGTAGCTCGGGGCCCAAGGCAATTGCCGACCTTTGCCTAATGGTAAAGTCCGCCCCTGGTTGTAGACACACACACATAATTGATATAATGACAATGGAAATGTCTCCGATTGTTACAATTTAATCACTGTGTTAAAGCAGTTATTTATTGATTAAGTGACAAAGGTTACATTAATTAAGGTTGCTAAAGGAGACCAATGATCTGGAAATATCTTCTATTCACTGAGATCTACTATTACCACTAAGTCCCAAGACCCCAGACTGCTCCAGGGTGGTCTGTCCTAGCAATTAGTGTAGTGCAATTAGTGACCTGGACTGTAAGTCGCTTAAAAAGATGAAAAGCATCTGCTAAAGGGCAAGTAACCAACATGTTAGTTGTTAATTTTTGGATCTGAGATCAGAGTTGGTCCTAACTACAGTTCAATGGCCCTTCCTTACTCTTTATGTGAGGCATCAAAGGTGATAGGTGACAGAAAAGCAATACGACTCTGCAATCCTCACACACGCACACACACTTATACATTACACACAGAGACAATGTGTGCAGCTGGTCAAGGTGAATCCATGAAAGACAAACAAGCACATCGCATCATTTAAGACAGCTGAAATTAAGACACTGAAATCAAATTTAATAAAGTTATTGTGTTAATGTTTTTATTTATTTAACAAAAATGTGTTTAATTTAAATAAATTGGATAAACTGCATATATTTGATTTAATTATAAAAGAGATAATAAATGAAGTGTAATGTTACTGTACATGTGCAAGCAAAAGGCGTTAGCAAAACATTTTGTATTAAACTTGAATACAAGTCATCTTATTGCTTTAATGACAGTGAGAATTAAATAATAGTGTTGTCTGTTGAGTGTGAAGTATGGCAGAAAACATGTGTCACTTACTTGATAACAGGTGTGAAGAGACTGTGGAGACGACAGTAAAGTCTCACTCCCTGCCGGACACACATACACTTATTTAAAACAATTGCACCGACAGCTGCACCTCTATGCATTTCATTTACTGTTGTCCTTTTGGAATCACTTCTTAATTGATGTGTTGACACAATTGTTTAACAAGATGTATTAAATGCACTCAACTCAAGATTCTGTTGACTTCAATCTATAAACTGACTGGTTTCAATTGACCAGAACTTAGTGAGCCGCCTAGGAATGGAACCTCATAATTGACTGATTTGAATCACTCCATATAGGCACAAACAGCATACTGTATAAGACGCTTGAATCACAATTTTTTCCAATAGATTTTGATGTTAGCATGTTGCTAAGCTAATGTCACTATGATATTCTAAGACAGATAAAAAATACATGGCACAAACACACAAATTGGGTAGAATACTGCATTTTTTATTATTCTGAACTTAATAATTTTTTATTTATTTATTTCATTTTGTCCACCATCTGAGCTTATCACAAGAAAAATAATATTTAGCCTATAGTATACATAAGATGAGGTAAATATTGTTTTTAGGCAGTATTCTAGGGTAAAATACCTTTGAGATGATGTCCTCCATTTCACTCCTGGCTTTATAAGTGCCGTCATCGTAACGGAAGCGATATAACACCTGCTCGTTCTTGAACTGGTGCTTATCTGACACTATGGCAAAAAACACACACAAAGACTCAATTAAATGTTATGTCATGCTTAAACGCTAAACTTTACCTCAAACATAACACCACAGGGGTGCAACTGAGCTTGTGGTGTGATGCGGAGATTTGTTTCTCTCACTGTGGTGACGAATCGAAGTGAGTGAGTGCCATTGCTACACAACAGCCTGTCTGACCTCTCCTTGAATGCTGCCACCATTATTATTGATTGACTGCCTGAGCCCTTATACTTGGATTCATCACTCCAATCATTTCTGGTGTTTGCCAGTTTTCACTGTCACAATCACCCGGCTATAATGTAGAGGTATGATGCTCCCCAAATCTCAGGCAAACACTGCACCTCATGAATTATTCAGAAGAATGTTCACTACCAGCATTTCAGGTCATGTTACTATCCAGACTGCCGATCATCTGTAGGGGATCTCAGTGAGTGCTGGCCAACAAGAGATACGTGCCAGATTTATAAAGTGTAAATATGTCAAATAGTGATTTTTAACAGTCCAACGTTTGTATAAACAGTTAATGGATTGTGGTTAATTTGCCAAGACTGTATAAAAAAAACAGAACATTGACAACAATTTAATTTTGGCGATGAAACCAAGCAATACACAAAAACATGTTGATGAAATATAAGGGGGTGGATGAGGTTAAAAGAGGAAAAGATAAGAGATTCAAAAAGAAAACACAGAGAAAGAATGATAGATTTATATATAATAAAAAAAAAATAAAAAAAACATAACATGGCAAAACAGTTGAATTTTGGTAATGAAACCAAGCAATACAAAAAAACATGTTGATGAAATAAATGGGGGTGAATGAGGTTAAAAGAGACACACAAAAAACAACGAAAACACAGAGAAAGAATAATAGATTTTAATGAAGTAATGACGCTTACAAATAGCACTTTGGAGTTACCAAGTTACAATGATGGGTCACAATGGTTGATTTTTAGCGTCCAGTATGTTGACCGATTAGTCAACAAGCTGTTCATGCAACCAACCAACTGTTCGATTTTAAAAATATGTGAATTTTACACATCCAAGGATCAAATGATATTCCCATGGTATTTACTATATTCACATCTACATAGCACCTTAAAAAAGTTCAAAATAATACCATGATTTTACCATGGTCCATGTCCAATAAATCAAGGTAATACCATACTTCTTTTAAGGGAGAACGTTCTCTTACCATGATGGATGATGCCGTTCTCCAGGAGAGCTTGACCCAGGTTGATTCCCTCCTCAGCCTTACTGATCTCTCCACTCTCCAAGAGCCATGAGACAAATTCACTGAGGACACACAGAGACAACAGTTGTATCAGTCTGCACATAACACAACACTCCACACATGCTAAAGAAGGGATTTATGAGCCACTAGTCAAAGGTACTTGGGAACTTGGATTCACTCAATCCTTTAGAGTGACTGGTCAGAACTGGTAAAAAGTTCACAAAGGACACAAATCAAGATGATATCAAGCTGCATTCCACTCTGTTAAGGTCTTAAAAGTTCAAACACCAGGGTTCACTTCACATATAGCTTTAGTTTTGAAAAAAGGCTCTATTTGTCTATACACACACACATTTTGTTTATATCTATGAAAGAATATATAATTATATCTTAATTTTTTTTTTTTTACTAATCTTATTTTTGTTTACATATATAGAGCATAGTTTGGTGGCAGTAAAAAAAAAAAAAAAAAAATGTTAGCAGGGATGCGTTAAATTGATCATAGGTTACAGAAAATATATTTAAAATGTTATTTAAAATAAATGCTGTTCTTTTTAACTTTCTATTCTTCAAAGAGTCCTGAAAACAATGCATCATGGTTTTCACAAAAATATTAAGCAGCACAACTGTTTTCAACACAGACAATGAGAACAAACATTTCTCATTAATTTTTTAATAAGAACCCAATCATAATATTAAGCATGATTTCTGAAGGAACACAGTGACAATGAAGACTGGAATAATGGCTCCTGAAAATTTATAGAAATTTATTAGCAATTGCATGTCTGAGGTGATTGTGTGGCGACTCCAACGTTGTGTGTGATTATATGTGTGTGACTGCTGCGTGAGAAACTGTAAATCCCATTAGATTCAGGGACAGAAATAAGCAATGCGTAAACAGTTATGACGCCTTAAAGGGAATGTGAGAAGGGTGTGTGTGTGTGTGTGTGTGTGTGTGTCCTTGAAATGTTGAACGACAACAGCGAGGGTAGAGGGGTCGGATGAAAGGATGGGTTAACAGATGGAGCAGGAAGAGAAGGCACCCCACATTCACCCAGTATAGTAAGACATTCATATCTCACCTGACAACTGCTCTGCCCTCTACATCTCCTTCAAATCAGCTGACCACATGCACAACTTCATGAACTCTTTTTAAATACTTAACCTTGATATGTCATTACCCTTCACAGTCAAAAACTTCACAGGGATACAGATTTCTAGATAATACAACTAACTTAGGCCAACCCGGAAGTTTCGCATCACCCTGGTTCCCTCGACAGAAACCAAATAAGATTTTTCCATTGCCTTTTGGATTATTGCAGAAAATAAGGTCAGTGACTAACAAAAGTGTATGATTTTCACACGTTTTGTACATCAATATAAACTTCACAAATGGGGTGAATTAATTAGTTTATGTAACTCATTAATATTCTCCACAGCTAATGCACACAGAGCTCTCTCACGTGTACATGTGTGAGAATATTCTTACGCTTGTATCTAGATCTGTCCGATTTTTCCATTGCCTTTTGGATTATTGCAGAAAATAAGGTAAGTGACTAACAAAAGTGTATGATTCTTATACATTTTGTACATCATGATAATCTTCACAAATCAACAACTTATGAAATTTGAAACCTAAATACTGAAATAATCTAAATCTAAATGTAGGAAAGGCCTTTTTTTTAGATAAGATAAGTTCTTTTTTTTTTTATCACAAGTGGGATAATACAGCTGTATTTTATGTTGTATAATAAAACGTGAAAAAAAATCTTGAGCTTGTGTCAACCACAGACATATTACAAAAAAAGCAGCACTTAATTGTCCCTTTGAAAAAATGAGCACAGTTGTGAATAATAGATGTGGATTCTGTGTTTTGGTGGTAAATGTCAACTTCCTGAAACAAGTGCACATTTTTCTTATATTTGAAGACTTTTGTACAACATTTGACATGCCCAAGTTTTATTACAGCTAGACTTTGCATTCAGAAACTATAGGTCAAATAGTCTTCTGGCCCACACATAAATCAATTCGACTATTTAAAGTATCTTTGATAATGTTTTATCTCAAGGGGTTTTAGATGGTACATAGTAAATCTTATGCGAATCGGACAAAGGCACAGTTTGAAATTAGCCTAGAATTATTTTGAAATGGTTTTCAATCAATTCAACATGGTGGAAGAGGAAGGCAGCTCATACGGTTCAAGAGTTATTAGCAAAAATGCATGTGTATATCTAAGCAGTGGCTGGGATTTGCAGCCATTGTGTCAAGTTTGTGGTCTTTGCAATTACAATATCAAACACAGTTTTATAGCAGAAGAATAATGCTACCACAAAAGAGGAGAATGTAAACAAATATTTAAAAAAAAGGTTCTAGCTGCTGCTTTGACCACACACACAAAAAAAAAGAGATGACAATGTCAATAAAAGGATAGCAATCACATAATCAAGCCTTTCATACAAAATGCAAACAATAAATGTTTATGATGTGGTTATGTGGGTTATGTGGAGATCTTACAGACTACTTCCAAAGCCTTTATGTGCAGTTCTGCAGAGGAAGTTCACAGAGGAGAGGGCAGTCCGGCCCATGAAAGAGAGCAGTGAAATGAAACAGACAGTGAGTCTGCTGTGATTACATAAGTCTCTAATTCAGATTGGCAGGAAAGGGAAGGGGTGGAGGTGGGCGTCCCTGGGGTGAATTAATTAGTGTTTATGTAACTCATTAATATTCTCCACAGCTAGCGCACACAGAGCTCTCTCACATGCTGTAGATGCGTGTGAGAATTTCCGTACGCTTGTATCAATATCTGTCCTGTATTATGCATGTACTGTATGTGTGAGTGTGACAGAGAAGGATATAATGAGATATTGAAGTAATATAAATACAAGCTCAATTACCACAGAAAATAATTTTGACTTGTCCCTCAGTTTGTAAAATAAATAAATAAATAAATAAATAAATAAATAAATAAATAAATAAATAAATAAATAAATGCATGTTTAGATTATGGGTATAAAATCTAAATTGTGAGGCTTGCATTTCTTTAATAGCACTTATATTAAGTGTAAAAAACTGTTCTGAATGGATGAATTTCCAGTTATGCATTACCATTTTCACCCCATCATTCAACCATCTAAAGTAAACTGTCCTTTTTTGTATCCTTGCAAGTACTATGCTAAAATGACAGGATTTATCGGTTCATGACATGAGTTGAATAACTGGACAAGGATAGCAAGTGATTTTATCCTTGTCTCATAAATGCAACTTGATTTTGCAAACTGATGAACGTGTCAAAATGATTTTCTGTGAATATAGAAAGCAGATGATTTCAATAGAGCTTAAGTTGTAAATAACCAGAAACATTCCTTTACTGCTTTGGCCATTTAAAGCTTTTTACCACACCAATAAATCTTTGCTTTAGGTCATTGCAGTAAGTTTAAATGCATAAATGAAATCTCTCTACAAAGTACTCTCTACAGTACTTCAGAACTTGTGATGATGTACGGATCAAAATCTCACCATATTTTGAAGTAAATTCTTCAAAATAAGCACAATGGGGAAAAATAAATCAACAGTGGCTCAAGAAATAGCCAGAGATGAGAGAAAGAGCCAGAGTCTGAGCAGTAGCAGAGCGTTTGTCCACATTAACAGCTGAACTGCTCGGCTGTTCTTGGAAGGAGTGGGATTGTGTTTTATTCTGAGAAGGATGCGCAAGCCAGCGAACAACAGAGCCAATCACAGCTGCTTTCACCTGGACCACCGAGGCTGAAACGCTTGAATAATTGTGTTCTGAGGGAGCCATGCGAAATGTATCCAGTCAGGTGTTGACAGGACAACAACAGCACAGCTGAGGCTGTGAGGCCAGCGACTGTTTGCTTTTTAAGCCACTTCAGCGGAAGTGCTACTTCAACTGTATTTCAACTACAGTCAAGAAAGCCTTTTGAAGAAAAAAAAAGCTACCTAACAAGATTCTGACGTAAAGCAGCTAACTACATTGAAGCCATTTAAGAGGGACATTCGTTTAAAATATACAAATCACAACATCAAATGAAACACTGCTGTTTGTAATCAGCAGTAATTAATCATCAATATTTTATGTAACTTAAACAGATCATTTTAAATGAAATAAAACTAGGAAACTTTCCAATGTTTATAATTGAGTTGGAAAAATGGAACAGTAGCATTTAAGCTTCAATGAATTGAGCTTAAAAATTATTCAGCTATTCCATTGAATCTTTCCTCCTTTTTTGTAAGTAAAGTATTGTTACTCACTGGCTAAAGCAGCTTGTGACTGTAAAAAGCTAAACTATTTTAAAGCACCTGGGCAACTGAAATATGTAGTTAAGTTAGCAGCATTGCTACTTTGAGTTTCTTATTCCCAACACTGCTCAGCAGCAAGGCCCTTCCGATTTATAAACCACCAAATGAGGCTCATATCTGAACTTGTGAATTTTTGCGGCCTTTTAAACGAGATTGCATCAATATAATCTCTTTAAATGGACCACAGGACAGTGCTTTTTTTCTCCTTATCTACTAATGCAGTGCAAAAAGAGAATTTTAATTGGTGTGAGGAATCTCTCCTCTCAACTCCCAAACACACACACACACTGTATTTGGAAGTTTAATGGCGTACATAGCACTCATTGTTCATTCATGGTGTTGAAAGACTGGGTGAGCGAGCGACAGAAAGAAAGAGAGAGAGAAAAATGAAGAGAGATGCACAGAGAGAAAAAGAGAGAGAGACTGAATGCAGATTTCTCTCTAATGAAGGTTTTTTTTTCACTGGGAATGTCTGTGTCCAATGGGGTGCTTGGCAGTGAGCTTGGGAAAGCATTTACAAGCGCAAAGTAAGTGTGTGTGTGTGCGCATGCATTTTCATTCATACAGGGGCCTCTTGGATTAGGATGACTTGCAAGATATTCAGGAGACAGTCAGATGGCGTAAAAGCAGCCGAGGGAAGGTGTCACACTCAGCGCGGACTGAGCCAATCACCGGCATGGGAACTGACCGGTCAGTAAGGAGAACCCATTAGTCTGGACAAGAATCTCTAAAATACATTACATAATGCTCAAAACTTACTTTCCCAAGAAGCATTTGGGCACAATGGTGAGTTTCCTGCGTCGATCTTTGATGAGGTGGCGGCTCTTGGTCATCATCATATGGTACAGCTTCTCTCCCTTCTCTGCGATCATGACGTAGGCATCACGCTCCATCCCGAGCTTCAAACCTGCCAAGCAATGAGATAAAAGAGTCAAGAACCCTGAATAAAAGCAGAAAAATCAACAAGAAAAAAAAATTTGATTGAAATTTGTACATATTTAAACAATAACATTTATAGATAATAATGTATAGTAGTAATAATGTATAGTAGTAATAAGATAATTTATACCAAAAAAAAAAAAAAAACTTAAGACCAATAACATCAATGGGCCTTATTTATGAAACAAAAGCTAATTGTTAAACTATATGGTCCAATTGCAAATTAGACAATATTGTTTTGTTTTTTGTAAGTATAATTTATATATATAAAAAAACATTTAGGAGCAATAAAATCAATAGGCCTCATTTATGAAAAAAATGATTAATTGTATAACTGTATTTTTTTGCAAAATCATTCTAAATGTAAATTGTCGCATTCAATGCAATACATTTATTTTTAAAAATTTGAATGGATTTATGAATGATTTTTGAAAAAAATTTCATAAATTAAAATCACAACTTTTTTTCCCTAGGTCAGCTGCACCTGTAACCCAAGTCAGATGTGCACAAATGTTCATAGAAAATCTTGCATTTAAAAAATCTAATAATAAAGGTCTTATTTGACAAGATGTCTTAATAATTAAAATAAAAAATAAAAAATAATAGCAAATTCGCTGAAATTATGAGGGATGAACTAGACTTTTATACTGTTCTACTACATAATTATAGTTTATTCCTCAAGTGTTACTTTCAAGCTGTGGCGGGTGTTGCTGTGTCAGTTAATGTTTAGGTGAGGCTGAAAGGAAACACTGGTTTAACTGATTTGATTATAAGGTTTGTGTTCACAAGTTCACATGCATTCTGCTATAGAGGTATTTTGGTGGGCAGAGGGCTGGGTCGCAAAATTGGCATCAGCATTCGACATATAAGCCACACGCTTTACACAAAATAAAATAAATGGTTAAACTACAACACGAACTGAGTAATATAAAAGAAATGGTTATCACACATTACTCAGGACAGGTCCAGATCACACCAAGTGATATGATAAGAATAACTGTGGTTAACAGATGCGACTCTAGATGCAGAAAATGACCTTTACCATAGAGTTTGCAGTTTCCTGAACAGACCTGAAGAGAACAGCGCATGCTAAAAACTGTGCAATAGTGCAATGCCACCGATGAAAACAGCCTAGTTTATATTAGCAGTGCAGCCAGAGTCAAGCTATAACAGGAGCTTCACGCAAAGGTTGCCTAAAAAAAAAGCACTTTGTCAGTCGTCCGAGGCATTTTGCTTGTTGCCTAATGCAAAGAAAAACTTAAAACAACCCTTCAGTCAAGGCAAACATTCAGGTTTTTACCATATATTTAAACAAAAGGTGATGTTAAAGAGAGTATCAATGGGATTGCAGCTGATGGAAGCGTGCTCAGATGTGGCGGCAGCTGGCATGGCTCTCATTCAGAGCTCTTTACTGTGTCTGAGAGCCCAGAGAGAGGGAAGCCACCGGCAGCTGCAGCTCTCGCTCACAAAGACTTTTTTGAGGAGGTGTTCGTGGCAGCTGTACGTGGCTCCAATTCAATCAAGTCTCAGGAAAGAGGCAACACATCATTAAAAATGGCTCCTCAAAAATGACCCTGCTGACGCGTAATTTCCACCTTGGCATCTGAAGGTCTGATGCTGAATGGCAATTTTAGAAATGAGCAGACCTTCATTTCAAACCCCAAATCTTCCTGTTTTTGTCCTCATTTTGAACTGCCGATTTCAATCAGTGCACACCAACATGAAACCTACGAATGCAAGAATAACATTAAAGAATGTTCACTTGCTTTTTTAGCTAAAAATGTAATTTAATTTGCATAAATTTAAATAAATGTATTTAAAATGTATATTTAAAATTAAAATTTTAATTATTAAAAATTCTTAAAACATTATTTAGTTAATTATTTAAAATTATTATTTTATGTTATTTGAGTATGTAAGCATGCTCAACAGAAGCGTTCATTTGCAATGCATTACTCAAGTTTGTGTTTGGGTACTTGAGAGAAATATTTTTCTAGTCTTAGAATTCAGATGACCAGAATTTCTGAATCGGAGGTACATTTGCACGTCAAATATTAATCGAAACGTGTAATTCAACGACGTCTTTGTATAGAGAAACGAGTGGGTGCTGGCTGAAGACTCGGACGGTCAGAGAGGTGTGACTGATGTGGCACCTGTTGGAATGGGCTCCGATTTCAAACGTTGGAAACCTGATACGCACCATAAAACTTCTGCTTTCATCTGACATCTCAGCATAAAAGTGACGCTCTCGCTCTACCGCCAACTTGCACTGCATTATAATACTTTGGCTGAGGACTTTGCCTTGGACACTGGTAAGCTGATCCTACAGACCAATACTTCATGCTGAAACATAAGAGCCGTGATCAGAATGGGCTCTGTGGTATATTTGAGGTTTAACTGCTATGATCATGTGACCTAACAATCAGAACAACCCTGTAGTACATCACACAGGCCTCAAAAGAAGAGATAACAAGAACAGGTGTCCAGCAGAGGACAGGTGTTCCATTTCGCAACAGAACAGAAGAAAAAAAATCCACATAAAAACATTAGGTACAGCAAATTGCAGGGTGCTAAAATACAAAGCACAGTGGAAATGGGTTCATTGTTATACATTAGGAGGTGTACATATTTGCTTTGACAATAATTTAATCCAATAATTAGTCTTTACTAAACATTGTGACTAGTACTGGCAATTGATTAATTCTTTTTCAAAATATTTTCAAATCGTTTTCAAAATAACTTAAATTATTTTATAATAATTACTTAGTTAATTATTAGTAAAATTAGTTGATTTTAACATTATTACTTGCACAATAAATATTTACCAAATGTTAAATT
The DNA here is from genome assembly GCF_965113295.1 of Leuciscus leuciscus. Lineage (NCBI taxonomy): Eukaryota > Metazoa > Chordata > Actinopteri > Cypriniformes > Leuciscidae > Leuciscus > Leuciscus leuciscus. The sequence goes on from NC_138737.1 coordinate 14,814,545, forward strand.
GTAAAAATATGTTAACAGCCTACTGGAGTTGCATCATGTATCCGAAATTCGGTAATGATTTTGTTTGATTGATCTGATTTGATTTCATTGATCCTTGCTTGTATAAAAAATTAAAATAAATGAAAAATAAAAGTTACTAAAGGGACCAATTTAAAGGGATAGTTCATCCAAACTTTTAACTGATTGGCTAACGACATTCTTCACAATGTCTTCTTTTGTGTTCAACAGAAGAAATCAATTCATACAGGTTTGGAACAACATGAGGGTGAGTAAATGATGACAGAATTTTCATTTTTGGGTGAACTATCCCAGTAATGCACAGAAACGCACAGAAAGTACACAATGCATTTTAAAATGTTTTACATTTAACTGGTGTTATTTCATGATTTTATGTTGCATACTCTAAAATGACAAACCAGAGTAAATCCACTCACTCTCTCTCTGTTCACGTTCCTTCAAAATGGCGTCTAGCCATTTCTGCTTGTCTTCAGCGTTCTTGGCCATGCACACAAACCACTTGTTTTTGGCCGTGTTGTGAATCTTCCAGCCACTGGTCACCGTGTAGTTGTTACTGTGATAGTCCGCTAGAAAGACAATGAGAAACATGAACATGAAAAACAAGTACATTTATTTGTTTAAAGCCAAATAAACCAGATTAATCAATCAAAATCATTTACGTCTTTTCCTCTTACCATTACTAAATGAGTTACTGACCCAAACACAAATGCTGACACTGATAATAAGATTTTCTTCAACAATCTAGAAGCATTAATGATGTAAAAAGGTTCAACTATCCCATTAAAGAGGAATCGTTAAAGATGCATTTCAGCATCTCTCCCACCATTAAACCAAATCCTGACAGAGAGTTTAGACTGGGGTTCAGACAGTTACTCATAGTCCAATTTTAACCCAGATTTGACAGCAGGTAAATTATATGGAGAAATGAATGAGGTATGGAATAGGTAATGAGCAGTGGTTAATGTTGAGGTAGTATAAATAGACTTCTGAGCACTGAGAGGATTTGACAAAGGCTTTTAGCTCACATAAAACTGGAGAGAATTTATGAGTAATCGCATTTGGCACATAAGTCTGGCTCGGTAATAAACACCACTTAAGCATTATCCGATTGTTTTCCAATTAAAACAATAGCTCAGTCAAAACAAGCAGATCAAATTGCCATGCTTTAAATATGAGAGCGATGAAGAAACATGGAGTCATGTGAAAATACGGAGCGGGATGTTGCCGCAAATGTGAGCCATTTTATAATGGTTTCAAATGTGACTCATTCAATAAGAACTATACAGTCAATGTTTAAGTGTTATAGTTTTACTGTTTTGAGTCATTTGTTTTTCACTCAATAGTTACATAATGTGGTACTGCTTTTGGACAATGTTTGTATGTATGTATTGTATGTATATACTTTAGTTCAATATTTTTTTTACTGGAAATTCACTTAAATGTATCTAAAATGTTTGGGAAAAAATAAATTTATATAACATACATTTATTTTTACATTTTATATACCATTATTATGTGAATTTCCAGCAAAAATATTGACTGGGATGTAAAATGACTCATAGCGTGATATAAGATTTTGGTCATAACTCCCTCCACTTTCAATCAGTATTTATCACTACACTGCCTTAAAATCTCTCTTGAAACATCACTATAAACATACAATTAGGATGAATATCTGAAATTCAAACACATTATCTTCCTCACCCACAACATGGGAGTCGTTTTATCTGTAACCTTATCCAAGAAGGCAAAACGCATCAGCTAAATGATACATTTACACAGATGTGGAGTGTCATGTGACACAAGCCCTGATAAACATGACACTGAGAGGGACTGAAACACACGTCTCACATTGGCCGTATCAACGTGCACGTGTGGTTTAGGCTGGTACTTTGAAAGCCCTATGGCTTGTTTTTCAGAAAGGATGTTTTTCTTTGTGGCTCAGAGAGAAAGAGAGAGAAGTTGCACTTCCACTCTGCTACTTAAGGTGTGGTGAAAGACTAAGAGCAAAAGGTGAGAAGAGCAGCCGTTACTTCCCCTGAGTGTTTAATTTCATGCTCGGCCTGACAGCTGAACGGCACCTTTGACGACGGCCCCTTGGCGGTCAGCTCAGCGGAGGTGCTAAATACGAAGTGCTCAATTCTAAGAAGCCCTGCGTGATCTTATCGTCAGGCCACAGTGGCACTAATTTCTACTGCAAAAGCTGAAGTTCCCTTTAAATGGTTTTGTTTGTTGCTTGTGATGTTCATAAGCATCACATGGTGATCAGATGGAACAAACAAGTATATCACGCAGGAAACTCCGTAACACATCCCATGAAAAAAGTTGCTTTGTACGCTAGTGTTCAAAAGTTGAGGGTCAGTTTTTTTAGAAAGAGAGAGAGAGAGAGAGAGAGAGAGAGAGAGAGAGAGAGAGAGAGAAAGAGAGAGAGAAATATGAACTCTGAAGAGAGAGAAATTAATACTAATATTTAGCAAGGATGCATTAAATTGATCAGAAGTAAAGACTTACATTGTTACAAAAAGATTTCTATTTTAAATAAAAAGTTAATTTGAACTTGCTAATTCAGTATCCCGGTTTTCACAAAAATATTAAGCAGCATGACTTGTTTCATCATTAATAATTATAATAAATGTTTCTTGAGCACCAAATCAGCATATTAAAATTATTTCTGAAGGATCATGTGACCCTGAAGACTGAATTAATGATGCTGAAAATTCAGATTTGCCATCACATGAATCAATTGCATTTTAAAATATATTAAATCATAAAATTGTATTATTTGTTATTTTTAAAATCTATAAATATTCAATATTACAAATAAATACAGTCTTGGTGAGCACAAGAGAATTCTTTCAAAAACATCTTACCAACCCCCAAAAAATTTGCGGTAGGAAATATTTGTATGACAGGGCACAAACCCAGTAGTTTAAAAAAACTAGTGAGCTGCACGGGAGACTTGAGTTGAATATTTTAAATATTTGAATAGTCCTTAAAGCCCCACTAGGTAAGATTTCCGTTTTGGTCAAACAACGACCCCTAGAGTCGCTGTGGAATACTTGTAATTAACGTTACTGTCGTAAATACCACTCACGCAGCAGTCTCTTCACTCACGGCCTGATCCCCTGTATACCGGTCCCTGTTCAGTCGGATGGAAGCTATAACGAGTGGAAATAAGGTGTGGCCCCTTTAAGAGCTGCGCGCGCCCTGTTGAACTGGCAGTCTGTATTGTATGTGCGCCTCGAACACCCCGTAAGCGGGTTGTTTCTGTTTGATGCTCATTCTTGTCCTATTTTTGTCTATCAAGTAATGCTGTGGACGGTAGAACATGTGACAGACAGTTACACGAGTTCGATTGGGGAATAAACACAACGCGTTACAAATCGTCGGACATCGAACAAGCACAGCTAGCCTCTGAAGATGTCTACTAATCCATCAACAAGAACGCCAGGTGCTTTTTAGCTCACACCAACGAGTGAAAGCTTGTCCGAGTGATGTACAATATAAGCAATATAACGTTATTTACAAGTCCAACAGCATGTGAGGACGTGTTGTGGGAAGTGAGGTAGCCTTTGCCGTAAAGCAGTCGAATTTTGTAGTTCTTTTTGTGCTGCTCGGGTTACTACCCGAAACCCGAAGTATTAAAGTACGATTAAAAACGATACAGACCCCGTCAGGCTATGGCAGACGTGTCATTCAACCTATTTTAAGTCGATGTACCATCACAAGAGTCTTGGAAATATACTATGAAGGTTGAAAAGTTACCTAGTGCTGCTTTAACGTTAGCATGATGCTAAGCTAAAGACTTAATACTCCAAGCAGCACAAAAATACACCCCCCCCCCCCTCACATACACACACACACATTAAAACCTACCAGTTCCGTCTTCCACATTCTCGACCTCCATGACCTCTGTGTTGATGCGGCCTCTGAACACATACTGCGGCCCGTTGATGGATTTCGTCCTTTTGGTGGATTTCTTCCCTGAAACTCTGGATTTTTTAAAGAGTGAAAAAATTAGACAAGTATTATTTAGTTTCTACATATCTACCTGATGGTTTTGTCAAGTGTTTAACCATAACACACTCCAATACATTGTTTACGTAATTAGGTTACCAATTTCAGTAGACGAGATCAATTGATAACTCAAAAGCATCTAAAAGGCCTTACCGGGATTTCCTCTTGCAGTAGACTAGGAGGTTGTCAAACAGAAAGAAGACTCGTTCCTGAATGTTTCCAGCTGATATCTTCAACAGATTGCCTTGGAGCAGCAGTTCTGTGCAAATATCGGTCAAGTTTGTCCCCTGGAAAATGAAAAACGGAAAGAAAGAAAAAAAAACATCTTTACATGAGGCAGTGTAAGATTTTTCTGCTGAGTAATTCCACTTTGAATGTTTTAGTCAAAAGTGTTTAGCTGCCCGTGTTCATGCAGCGGAGCTAAAAGCAGAAAAAAATTTAATAAATAAAAAAAATGCTGCCATCATTTATTCAAACTAACTGCTTAGTCGATCATTTCTTTCAACAGGTGGACATTTTCCTTGTGTTTTATTAACAGTGAGAGTGTCTAATTTAATTTAGAATAATTACAATCTGGTAATTAATCATGGCCTTCCATGAGAAGAGCAGCCTCTCCTCACTCCCACTTTGCTTCCTAACTGATTAAATGCAAAACAAAAAAAAACATAAAAAGCAGCGACCCCTCTCTCTTTAAGGGGATGGAGGTAGCCAGACAGGTTTTGGTAACACATACTGTGTCCTGTTCAATATCCAGGACCATTACAAATTGATTCCACCCCGACGCCGCAGTCCGTGCTGACTCTGTACAGGATGTGATTTTCTAAGCTTGGCAGGTGTGGGCGTGTGTTTGATAAGCATAAAGCAGACTCCATTTTCTCTGCTTAATCAATGGCGTGCCCAGACGGGTCAATTAGAGAGATGGGAATCTGCTTCCCGCTTGTTCTGCACTATTTACCTATAAAGGTGAAACACTCTGGTCTAAATGGAAACTTAATGCATTTGCTTTTAAATCAGACCACACATCCTAAAACGCTCTATATCCGAAGTGAAATACAGCCTGCTTTTTAAGCTCTCGTTTTAAATTGCGTTAAATGTTTAATGTAATCTATACATGATCTCAGAAGCATTGAAACCTTTAATTTACTCGCCCTCATGTCGTTCCAAACTCATGTTACTTACTTTCTTCAGTGAAACACAAAAGGAGAAATGTTGAAGAAAGCACTTGCTGCTTGTTTCATTATAATAAAAATGAATGGAGATCCAGGATGTCGAACTCCATTATGACCCAAAAAAGCACCATAAAAGTTTCATAAACTTAGTCCATATCACTTCTGCCCTATAATCCAAGATTACTTCACAAGTATTATGAAAGTTTTACCGACCTTTTGTATAGAATTTTGTTTTTATTCTTCTCCTTTTGTAGTTCGACAGCCTACATTAACGTTTATTATATGTTAAATAGTATCCAACCCATTATTTAACATTATTTATTTTGTGTTCCACAGAAGAAAGAAAGAAATATGGATTTGGAACGACATGAGGTTGAGTAAATGATGACAATTAAAAAATTTATGGCCAGACTATTCATATATACAAATTTCAGTCACACTTCAGTTTAGGGTACGATTCTCACTATTAACTATTATTAACTATGACTTTTGCCTCTAACTCTCAATTACTGCTTATTAATAGTTAGTAAGGTAGCTGTTAAGTTTATGGGGTTAAGGGATGTAGAATAGTCATGCAGAAAAAGGCATTAATATGTGCTTTATAAGTAATAAGCAGGCAATATCCTAGTCATATGGATGTTAATAAGTAACTAGTTAATAGTGAGAAATGGACTCTAAACTAAAGTGTTACCCACATTTCAAAATATGATTAAATAATCCCCAGCTTGTCATGCTTTGCGGGGATCTTGAATGGTCACAGAGGAATGAAGGGACTGGAAAATAACAATAGAAAAAAGAATGCACTGTATGCACTAAATTGTGAAAAATGTTTAACTATCCAAGTACACTTAGGGCTACAGAAAATGCCCCACTTTGTCCAACCACTCAGTACTGCATCAGATAAATCAATAAAGAGGGTTAATGGACAGGTCACAAAGAGTGAGAGAAAGAGAGGGTGAAGACAAAGTAACTATGGTATAGAGACGATGATGAAAAAAAAGGAGGCGGGGAGAGACAAGCAAAGAAAGCAAGCAAAGAAGTCCTTAAGAGAAAGAGAGAGAAGAAGGGAAAGTGAGTTTGTGGTGGCACACTGTTGCATGTTACACAAAACTAAAGGATATCCATGGTAACGGCCCTTTGTGTTAAGACTTCCTCTTCCTGCTTGCGATATGGCCTAAGAAAATGTCATCAGCAGACACTGATCATGTCCACATCAGTGATTCTTTTGAGGCTTCGCTTAAAAATTCTTATAAACACAAATCATACTGTCAGAGGAACTTCCCTAAATAAAGACGTATTTTTAAGATACAAACAACTGGTTCTGGTCTGTTCCTTTAAAACCATCAACCAGGAAACAGTCACACAAAAATAAGCACAATCTATGACAATTACAAAACATGTCTCACCTCCCAGCCCTCTATGTGTGACTGTAGTATCTCAAGAGCCTCTAGTTTCTCCATCTGTCGCTTGGTCTCGTTGATGTTGCAGCACACCGCTTTCATGGCCTGCAGGGCCTCTTCTACCGCGGGGTAATCTGAATGCTTCTTAGGGGTCCTCTTCAAAAGTTCCTGAAGGGCAAACAGCAGGTACATGCTTGTATTACACAGTTACACATCTGCTGATATGCTTCAGATACTGTGCACAAGAGACTATTTCAAGTCAACATGAAATCAATATATTGTCCCCATTTTCTTTTGAGATATAAATTCCTGGTTTTATTCGCAAGATAAATCATTTGTAATCACACTGTAAATGTACACGACCGTTTGGGGTCAGTAAGATTTTTTTATTTATTATTCTTTTATTCAGCAAGGGTGCATTAAATTGAAGAAAAGTGACAGTAAACACACCTAATGTTAAAAAAAAACTATTTCAAATAAATGAATTCATTTCTATTCATTAAACAATCCTGAAAAAAAGTATCCACAAAAATTAAGCAGCACAAATGTTTTCAACATTGATAATTATAAGAAATTGTATGTTTCCTGAGCACCAAATCAGTATATTAGAATGATTTCTAAAAGGATCATGTGACACTGAAGACTGGAGTAATGATGCTGAAAATTCAGCTTTGCATTACAGGGAAAAAAATTACATGTTAAAATATATTGTATTTTTTATCAAATAAATGTGAGCTTAAGAAACTTCTCTTTCAAAAACATTTAAAAAAGTAAGTCCCACCCAACAGTTTTTTCTCAAATATCCAATTTTCACATTTGGGAAGTAAAATGTGTTGCGAATGTCATTCCATGCATACTTTTAGGTTTGCTTGTCTTGTCATACATATATATAGCTGTAGCTGCGTTTTATGTAATATGATCAGAATGTTGTAGAGTAGTATATACAGAATAAACAATATAACCCATAATGCACTTGCTTGAAATGTCCATACCTTTAGTAGCAAAGGGTATTTACAGATCCTCTGGATGGGAGAGAGGAGATACCCTTCAAGAGGAACATCTGTGCTCTTCTTACCTCCCAACAACATGAGGTGCTAAAAAACAAACACATGAAATTATTTAAACTGTGTAACATCCCTTTAAACTTATTCATATTGAAAATACAGTGAGTTTCCATGGAAAGCGATGAATGGCACCATCTCACATCCTGGTTTGTACAGTTGAATAAGTTTGGGTATCAGTTTCACTTCAATAAGTTTTGGAGATCAATTTATTTCCTGTGGTAAATTGATCAACCACTGATGTTTATTTGTTCTACTCACTAATGAAATCTGCATCAGGGTTACAGATGTGAAACTGATATGTGACAAGACTCATGTGTGAAGGATCTTCATCAGAATATGATGTAATGAAAAGGACTGGACTTTTTCTCTGAAAATGATATAAAAGGTGCTTACCAGCAGGAAAGTCCGCACTTGAGGGATCTTGTTAAGCTCCATCAGTAGTCTGAGTGCTTTCTCATGGTTACTACAGTACTCCCCATACACAGAGAAACGTTCCCTCTGCAGTGGAGAGAGGAGAGTCACACTTCAAAACGCTTTTCGTTAAATGTGTTTGTTTTTGGTTGGAATGAGACCAATCCCTAACAGATTTATATATATAAAAAAAATTGTTTTGGTCTGGTTTTGCACATTCCCATTTCTAAATCTCATGTTCAGGGATATACTTTGTCCCAGACTGGCAGGCCCTCTGATAAAGGGAGTCCAGTTTACCCATACAATTTTGTCCTAGGCCCTGTGAATTTTAGCGACTGCCCTGTTCAGCTCATATGGGAAACACTAAACAAATAATAAATATTTCGAGCTGTCTTTGTATAGTTTAATACACACCCACTTTAACCATTTTCTCAAGTACTGTGATGAGAAGTGACATAAGAGGGTAGTGAAACTGCCAGAGATGCAATGAAGCGCTGTCATTCTGCCCTACATTATTCGAAACAACACAGGAAGTGAAATCGAAGTGCATAGGTTTTGCCTGAAAGCCACGCCTTCTCTATGGGTCGTAAAAACTAGATGGAAATAGGAAGCTGCAAGCTAAAAAAAAGACAACAAAAAAAGAATAGCAACTCATCTTCAGGCACTTAAAAAGTGAGCAGTGCACATCTTTGATCCAGGCATGCCGTAATTACAACAAATCTCAACTAGGTTACCGGTTAACATTTTGGACACCTAATCACTCTTGATTTTTACTATTTTAAATAACCATATAGTGGAAGTATGAATATTATGTACTGATCAAAGAATTTGATTTTAAACAAATAAAAACTTGCCAGCTCTGCACTACAGCTCTTAAGTACGATGCCGCCTGAGGTGCTTCTTTATATAGGATTGGAAGGCACTTGTTAACTAGACTGGGTAAACCTAGCCTGATCTGCCGGCGATTTGATTTCGCCCTGCAGCTCAGGCTGGAAACCTGTACATTTATCTATCCTGCTTCCTTTATAAATTTGCAGGAACCAATCACAAACTGGCTTATCCACCTGGCGCGCTATTGGCGGGTTTAATCCAATCCAATTCCAGAGCCGTTACGGCTCTGTCCAATTCCTTTTAACCTCTCGACGGTGCTCAATGGCTTCTTTTTAGCAAACAAATCACTCGAGTGGGTGTAAATAGCACTAACTTTCATGCTTTTTTTGCACAACCAGCAAAAATCGCTCGATTCCATTGCTGCTTCTGCAAACCACTGATCAACACGTTTAGTTACACATTTCCTGCCTTGAGTTTTTCGCTTCGCTCTGCAAAGTACGTCACCCGGATCGTTGGTCTGATTGGTTGAAGGACTATCCAATTGCGTACAGAGTCATTTGAACTATGCCCGTTGATCCTCTTGTGCAGTAGAAAATACATAGCAGACGCCCCAGACCAAAGTTCAATCTTAAAAGACTGAGCTTGGTCTGGTGATAGCCAGACTACTTGTTACCTGCTTTTCCTTCACAATATGGTCCATGTAAACGTTTTTTAATGGAAAAAACCCCAAAACAAAACAGACAATAATACATTTTAAACTAGAAAAGAATTACAATAAATTTTAATTTATAAAATAAAAATGATACATTATAAAAATATATATATTTATACATATATATAGGCAGGTCTGGTTAAAAAGTCCAGAAAAACTCAGGGCTGAGGTGACAGTTTATTAAAGATGCATGTGGTGAAGGTAGGATGTCATTTATCCAAGCTCCACAAGAACAGTCTGTGTAGGCACTGTAACCTTGACAGGGACGTTGTGAATCCTGGTGGCTGTGGGTGCTTGAGGCATCCTGACAGAGTAGGAAAATGATACTGAGATTCCAGAGGCACTGTGTGGTTAAAGAGCTGTTGTGCTTGTTTTTATCTTTACAATGCATCTCCATTTTCATGCTTTCTCTTTTCACCCTCTTCATTTGCGTGTTGTCTATATATGTATTTGTGCATCTGTCTACATAGGGTTTGCCATTTGCATTATTGCATATGCAGTGTCTCTGTGTGTGTGTGTGTGTGTGTGTGTGTGTGTGTGTGTGTGTGTGTGTGTGTGTGTGTGTGTGTGTGTGTGTGTGTGTGTGTGTGTGTGTGTGTGTCAGTACTCTGGTTGGGCCCTCGGGGCTCCAGACCACAGCACCTGTAATGAGAGAGTTTGGCAGCATCACACCCTCATCCATGAACGAGGCGAACATCTGTTCTGGCATATGCTTTATAACACCGTTCATCCAAAAACACATCCATGCATACATACACAGCCCAATTAAGAGGAAATTCACTCTAGTTTGAGGTTAAAACCTCAGAATGTTTCAGTGAACTTGGTCGAAGGTCACATACACATGCCAAACCCAAAACGCTTCTTGTAAGAACCATGGATAGAGTTAAATCACTGGATTTAATTTTCATTGCTTTAAAAGATACTGGCAGCCATCACTGAAAATAACTGAATCAATAAATCACTGAATGTCATCATTATCATTATTATCATATTTTCAGAGAGGGAAAAGTTTTTAACTTATACAGAACAGTTAAGAAGCTAGAAATGTAGACAGCAATTGAACATTTGTTGCTAATATTGGAATTAAGTGTCTCTAACAGTATTGAACTACTGGTCACATGTCCGACAAGTTCCACTTTATGCACTTTTTCAGAAAGACCATAGGGAGGGGGAGGCAGTCTCAGGGCTGATAGTATTTTAAGAGCATTCAGATTTAGGATACTAGGAACAATACCACACTGGGATGGAGTGGAAAAAAGATATTTATGTTTTCTTAACCAAAAAAAACCCTAAAAAATCATAATAACTCAACTGCTAAGCAGCACTAGTTCAAAGGTGATTTCAAATGCAATCACAGGGACTCACAAACTGAAGGAACACATGTCCGAGAGAATGGTGCGGCTGGGGTTCAGGCTGCAAACTGGCATCCAGAGTGGAAAGAAAATCAGAATGGACATCCAAAATGGACTCGATGTTAGAAAACAAGATCTGTGTGAAAGTAAGAAACAAAATTTACATCCACAATTGCAAAATGGCTAGAAAACTGAAGCTAGTTCTGCTCTAGCATAATTTGTTTCCACACGGTTTGATCTAATGCAATGACATTCAGAAATGTTTAAGTGTCTAAATACTTTTTGGAGCCAATTATTATTTTATATAAATAATAATTCTGCATGTTTAGTGTGTGTTAATGGGGTTTTACCTTGACCTGCTCTGGAGTGAGACATTGTTGGTTTTCTGAAGTCTGCTTAATTCTCTGGAGAAAAGCCTGTTGATATACAAAAATAGAGAGACAAAGAGAGAAAAAGGTTAGTGTTTACATGTGGAATCACGGAGGTGTGAAAAGGTGGGGCAGATTTGTATGGTCGCCGCAGACATAAGTTCGTTTTTTAAGTTGTTACACTTCCTGTTACACCCTTTTCTGCCTGCATATCTAACTGGAGACTAAACATTCAGCTTTAGTGACAAACACACACACACAACAGTGTGAAGTCAAACTCCATGTACTGTAAGGTCTACTGGAAATGGTTTGGTTCACATCAAGAGAGAGAAAAAAACAGAAGTGTCAGATAAATGATCAGAAACTTTACAAAGAGATCTTATGTGCATACAAGTCTGTGCCAACAATGGAAGAATGGGAGGCCTGCTACCCAAACATGCACACAAATGCATAAACACAGAAATCAAATCATTAACACAAAACTCAAAGTAACACTTTATATCAACGTTTACTGCATGTAAATATGGCAAAGCTGTTCAAACTCATAAACGTTCAATCATCATTAGTGGAGGACAGCAAATCTCTAAGAGCTCCCTATAAACCATGAGATAGGCCCCGTCTCATATATTGTATACATATATATAAGTGGTTCTTAACCTTTTTGACTCCGGGGCCCCCCATTGTCCACAACAAACATTCGAAAGCCACATGACAGATTTGCATGATTTTATTTATTTATATTCATTATAAAAATGAAAATGAAAATTATTATTTAAATTACTTTTACAGGTCTTTTTTTCAAGACAGTTCTTTAAAGAAAAAAGTAGTAAAATAACAGAAAGAAAGAAAAAACAGTTGAGGTGAATTCAAATAAGAAATGTCTTGATTTTTTGTTGTTTTAGAATGCTTGTTTTGACTTATTTTAAACCATTTTAAGTCATTTTGAGCATCCCTTGGAAGTTTGTTGAGGCCTCCTGGTTGAGAACCATTGATATATACACATTTAGGCCATCTCCGCGAGTAAACAGTATATTTGATTTGTAAAATAACTGTAGACAGGCACATTTAACAACACTATTGTTTCACTTTGTTGAGAATCAGATAGAAAAACTGAAACAACGGGTTGAGAGAGAATTATAAATATCTTCATCAGGGTTTTAGAAGAGTCTCCCCTGGAGAAAGAGAGTCTGCCAATCACCTACTGTTTCTAATTCTAGCTCTGTAAAACACTTCTCATCAGCAGCGGCAAGCAGCAGCAATGAACCGATCTGCTAACGGTGCGCTCGACTCATTCCGCCCTAGTGTCTGTTAAATTACCCGTCACTCCAGCTATTGTCTCCGACGGTCTCCCACAGCAACACGACACAGCTAAAGACCTATCCTGAGCATTTTCACCTTTGCCACATGACTATTGTTGTTTTTTTTCCATTCCATCTTTCTCTTTGATTCATTTTGTGTGTCAGCATAGGGCTGATTGTTTCGTAAGAAAAATCTCTCATTATTTTGTCCCTCTTGTTCATCCTTCTCTCATGGATTTTAAAGGCGAATGAGACCTTTAATGCCTCTTTTTCCTTTACCACAATGACAGGACCAAATGTCTAATGAGAAGCACTCGCCACCCCACGGCATCCCTCTGATAATGACAGACTGAATCTCGGTCACACTTCTGCATCTCTGGAAGACATTCACCATGCCAGCTTATGCTACTAAATGCGTTTGTTTGTAAAGACACATTTAGCTGTAAACATCATGTGAAATCGCATGCTCGCACTTAAGAAACACTTGATTAAACTTAAAGGGATTCATCTCAAAATGAAAATTCTGTAATCATTTCCTCACTCTGCATCTATCCTCTATGGAACATAAAAGAGGATGCTTTGAAAGAATGTTCTTCTTAGTGTTTTTTTGTCCATTCATTGTTTTGGACCCCATTAACTTTGATTATATGAACGAAAACAAGTCAAAACATTTTTCAAAATCCAAAATATCTGTGTTCTGCAGAGGAAATAAAGTCATACAGGTCTGGAACAATATGAGGGTGAGTAAATGACGACAGAATTTTCGGTAACATTTTACAATAAGATTTATTAGTTAACTACCTTAGTTAGCATGAACTAAGAATGAACAATACTTCTACAGCATTTATTCATCTTAGTTCATATTAATTTCAACATTTACTAATACATTATTCAAATCAAAGGTTGTATTTGTTAACATTAGTTAATGCCCTGAACTAACATGAGCAAACAATGAACAGCTGTATTTTTATTAACTGACGTTAACAAAGATGAACTAATACAGTAATAAATGTATTACTCAGTGTTCATGTTAGTTAATACATTAACTAATGTTAACTAAAGAACCTTATTGCAAAGTGTTACCGAATTTTCATTTTGGGTGAACTATCCATTTAAATGCCGCATGCATTCACGCCATGTTGAAATTACTGTAATTGCGAGATTTCAACTTCAAAAAGTGTTCACGTCCTCGTAGAGCTTGTAATTACAGCTTGTAAGATGGGAATTTTCTGAGAGCTCTTACTTGTACCACGTGACCGCTGCACCACCTGACTGCTGCAGATTGATTTAGGCATTGATCGTGTCAACAAAGAACAGCTCAGAATAGAACGTCACATGTTGTCATCTCAAGCTTAAGGTAATTAGGACATGACGTGAACACAGCATTAAGCACAACAAAAAATAATGTTTGTGAAATCATTGTTGAAGGCGCAGGTTTAGCTAGTTTGTCTGGAGTAAATGTACATCAGATCTCCCAGAAGGGCCCTGAACACATTTGTTATTGACACTTAGTGTAATAAGGGTGGTGATGATGGTGGCTGTGCTGTTTGTTGCAGTTCCTGAGGCAGTGGGAGGGGAGGGGCCTGAGCCTCAGGCGTGCGCTAATTCAATCTCTCATGTGGCCCATCCACATTCATCCATAAAATGGTCATCCATGTGACTCAGCCTGAGGGGCTCGTGGAGTAAGAGACAGGATGTACATCTCCAAACTGCACCACAACCAGAACGAAGGGTGTGAAGGATAACAGGGGTGTTTGGATGGCACGGATGGAGATAGATATTTCCATTTAAAATAAATAAAGAACAGATTAAAACTGTAACCCTCTTCCCATCTCAGGTCTGCCCCTAAACTCATGCCATTGGTCAAGCCAATGTTACTGTGTTTAGGCTGGTCAGAATTCTCAACAAACATGCTTTAATAGCTCCACAGAATCACAATGTTTACACTTTTCAGGGTTACTTATAGCCTTCTCTGCACATTAAGCTGGGATATGAGAAATGATAACACCATTAAGAGTTTGATTTTCTCTGTCATGCCTTCCTATGCTTGATTTGGCCCTTCTCTGGCCTTTTCCAGCATCACTCTCATGCTTACGTCAAAAAAATAAACAAATAAACAAACACAAGGCTGCGTTGTGAATCCATAGCAACCGTTACTGTTCTCTGGGCAACGGAGAGTGTGAAGTCAGCAGCAGAGGATGACAGGTGCGACCGGGGGCATGTGTGCAAAATGAAAAATGAATTCATTCATCCCGATTCAAAGAGGTAAAAGGCACTGAGCTAATGAAATATTGCACGTCAACCATTACAAGCTATTTTTTGTGACTTCAATCTCTTCCAGTAATCAGATGAGCCTGCATTTCATTTCATCTCAATAAAAAAAGAGCCAGAACAAAACTAAATGAGAGGACTGAACTCTACATATTAGTCTGATTACATTCTCAAAACGGAAACTCAGTGCATGCAGACTTCAGACATGACAGATGCATTTGACATGTAGAGGAGAGCGAGCAAAAACCGCAATGGGGGCAATTGAAAAAGACTAAATTGTGCACACACACACAAAAAAAATATATATTAAAAAAAATTCACAAACAAGTTTGAGAGATGAAACTCTCAGCAAAAATCTGCCAGTCTGAGAAAAATAGAGTGATTAAAAAATATATATTTATACATTCAACTTGTGCTAATAGTTGCACACTTAAAGTCAAACTTAATATATTAAAATATATATACATTTAAAAAAAAGTAATATATTTAAAAATATTAGGATATATTAATTTCAAGTCAGATGATTTATGTTTATTTATATTATTAAAATTGAATCTTTACATTTAAATATATAAAAAAAATTATATATAACTTCGGCAGAGACATGTACCCAGATTCCAGAATTTAAAAAAACTATTAAGTAATTGTAAGCACCCTGATGAGGTTTACATATTTGAAGATTGTGACTGTGTCTGTTCTGCCCAGCTGGTAAGAGAGACAGGGGAATAGAGTTACACACAGTAGAATAGCCACAGGCTATTAGATGTAGAAGAGCATGAACGTGTCCATATGTCCCCACAAAGGAAACAAGCTGTTCGCTGACTCTTTCCCCCCTCAATGAAATGCTTTGCCAGGAAACAGACATTATAATTTTGCCACCTGCAACACAGGGTGACCTTAACCAAACACTGAGACTAATTCAATGACAGGAGCGAGACCTTGGCCTCTTGCATTTCAGGAAGGAAAAGGCAGAACAAACTTTTTCCGTCACAAAAAGGCTGCTGTTTCCCGCACACAATACATCAACACTGTTCATTGTTTAGATGGTTTTCCTTTAAATTAGTGCGTTATCAAACAATGATTGCCATTATTGAGATAGAAGGGTAAAAGAGTGGTTTGTAAGCTTGCACGGCCTTTCACCCTTGTATTGAGAATGGACTACTGCCAAAAAACATACCACATGGAAACTGTGAAGACTTGCACGTATAAACACACGCAATGCACTGAACATGCACTCGTTTGTGATGATGACATTCCCATAAGCTCCTTTGGAATGGATGTGCCTGGACAGAATATCAATGCAAAGTAAATGTACTTGTGGCATTGTTATAGGGCCTGTAGTCATGGCAATTTCTTTCACAGCGGTGCCTCCCTAGGAATCATGTGTACATTAAAGGAATTTTCCTATACGAGTAAAGCACTATTGAGTTAGCGACATCGGCAGCAAATAATTTCCTCAAAACAGTTATGTTGTGCGCATTGCTGTCAGCACGTTTTTGGTTTGTTTTTACAAATTGAGGAACCAAAAATATTGTCAGTGGTGACTTGACTGAAAGACCTTAACTTCAGCATTAACCCAGAATATTTATTCAAAACAGGTCAATAAAAATGTACATTGTTTTAAGTGCAGTATTTGCAACCGGAATTGATTTTCAAGGGAAATTTTTTTTATATTTATGAACATATATTTACCTAAAATCTCAATTTAAGTAGCCTAAATCTAAGTATGAAGAACAATAACGTGTCATCAGCAGAAAAAAAACCTGAACCTTTCAGATGCAACTGAACCAGCTAAGGTGCAGATATAACAATGGCACATGGGCAGATCTATACCAGTCTCAGAGCTGAGAGAAGGACATGAGTGAAATCCATTCACTTTTGCCCAGCATGAAGAGGCATTTCTGTCACACTTGCTCGCTCTTGGATCGGTCTGACACTGAACGGCGATGGGCCACTCCAATGACCTCCTTTACAGCCTCTCTCACAGACGAGAGTCTTTCATTATCATGCGAACAGAAACACCACTTAGTCCCTCTCTGATAAACAAACACCACTGCAACTCAATTAGCCGACATTAGCAATGCCAATGTGTTGCCTTCTGCAAGTATGGACAAATGAGAATGTATTAGATTGGCTGTTTGAAATAGCACACTAACATAATCTGAACGCAGAGCATGCATGTTTTCAAAAGTGCAGTATGCAAAGAACTTTATTTTTAGCGTGCTACTGTTGATGAACCAGAAGTAATATCAACTGTGATCTCTTGGCCCATTATTTAATCAGTATACAAAATTTTAAGATGATTTCAAGATGATATGTGCCAAAACATGATAGTTGCATTAAACATGAAACTTGAAGTCATGTGACACAGAATGGTATTACGTAATAATGTAAATTTCAACTTTTTAAAATGTTTAGTGTAATTATGGCTGTTGTTTAATTATAAAGTATTTCAGAAAAAAAGGTATATAGTGTATACTACAACATACATAGTTATTATGTAATTCCGAACATATCCGACATTGCAATCTGTGTGCTCCATTTGAAGATGATTCAGCAACAATTATCTGGTTTTCACTTTCCAGTGTTTGGTAAATGTGTGTAATAAGGAAATGAGAATCTTCCTTTAAAACATCATAGTTACTTAATGTCATTTAAAGAATAAACGCGACCCAAAATCAGAGCAATGGATGAACTGAGGTGAAACTTTGTGAGGAAGGGGGAAATAATGTTGAGTTCTCTTTACGAAAAACAAAAAGAGGAAGGATATGACTCTAGATAGGAAACGGTGCGGTGTGAAGAAGCTTTGTGTGGTCCGTGCCTGTCAGCGCAGAGAATTAGCCCACATGCATGCCAGTGCGCTGCTAAAACAGAGTGGAAAAATCTGGGTTCTGATAAACGTTGAAGTATATCTTAGACTCGCAAATCCATTCGACACACTGACTGAGGTAAAGTTCAGGCTCAAAGACTTCAAACCCTCAGGGAATAGTGTGTTTGAAGCCATTCTTGATGTGAGGGAAGTGAAGCTCCTAAGAGAGACACAAAATATAATTTTACAGAGTAAAACACTGTGAATTCACACTATTATTTGCGCAATTATGCTAAAAGAGATGGAAATCTGACTGATGTACTTTCCCATCTCACATCACTGGAGATCTAAGCCACCAGCCGCGCTGAATTGTGGAAAGACAGAAGGTCAGACATGGGCAACAAGCCTTTTGTTTGATGTGAAGCAGTCAGGCAAAGATGGTCAGACAGTAAGGTGGACCAAACCAGACTGGCCATATGCTGTCATGGACTTCAACCTCTCCCAACAGGACTGAGGGTCAAGAGCCTGCTGCCACACTTCTGCCACTAGCAGACGTCGAGACTAGCACTGTTCTGGTTGACCTAGCAGCGCCAGGCCACAGACGGTGGAAAAAAAGTATGGTGGATAATCAATGTGTACTGGGATATGGAGCACAATATCATCAAAAGTCACATCATTATTTCACTGTAAAAATGTACCTTTGGTTAATTGTGAACAAATGTATTTTACAGCAAAACATTGGGTTGTCCAGATACTCACCTAATACTAGAATATTCTCTTATATGTCATTGAGATCCTGTTTTAACCACATGCAACTTAAAAGCACAAAGTCTGTCACACATGGCCAATACAGTGGCACTCTATTGAAATAAGGGACAAGTCTGGCTATTGCAACATGTTGTTTTTTTAAAACCTCTGGTTGTGAAACTAGGGTAAACTTAGCAATTTCTTTAAACAAGACTGCCCCACTAAATCATCAACTAAAACAAGTCGACCAAAGGTATAACACTTAAGATTGTTAGTAAGGCTGGGCAATATAGCCCAAAAAAAGGTCATGCACGATAAAAAATTTCATATCAGTCGATTCTTATAAATATAATAATATTATTATTATAAATGTCAAATCCTTGTTTCTATTAATTTTAAAAGCAGATTTTTGCTCTTGTATGAAAGTTGTTTTTATCGGTTAGTTTTATCAGCAGATTACTCTTTATCATCATAAATACTTGCCAAACAGGTACACATTTCACAGATTAATATTACATGTTTGGCACATTTGACAGTAGCAGTAGCTTGAGTTGGGACACAGATGTAAATTTATGTTCATTACCAAAACAGTAACATCTGTAAAACATTTTTTTTTTTTTTCTTCAAATTTTTAAAAGGGTCAAATTTTGTCTTCCATTGCATTTGGATCATGTCAACCACAGGTAAAAACCACGCATTGCACCTCACTAACTATATTGTTTCTATGGTATTTGTTATGAAAAACAGTATCCTTTTAGTATAATACAAAATGCACAAAATCTGCTATAGCTTAACAAAAAAGCAGAGCTAATAAATGGTCCATGTTATGCGGTTCAAAAAAGCAGCTGTTTCGTTCTGCTTTGGGCTTTTTTTGTGTTTTAATCTTTCTCATACGCAACAGAAATGGCATCGCTTATCAGTTAGGTAAATTGGCATTGGCACTAGTGCAATGGTCTGCAACATGCATGGGCAGCATTATTTGCATAGTGCAAAAACATTATATCAAACACTTATCAAACTTTTGTAATAATTTCATAGAGGAAAATTCTATCGCGGTAATTATCGTTTTATCGCACAGCCCCAATTGTTAGCTCTGTCCTGAGCCAATTCGTTGAGAATAGTGAGCTCAAAATAATAAGATAAAATAACAGCTATAGCTGTAATCCCATTTTAAGCAAGAGCTTGTCAGTGGTCTGGGAGAGCCTAAATTGCTTAACACCATAAGGGAAGCTTCAGATAAGGAAAAAGCAGAAACGCAAAAAGCATTAAGGCACACTTCTAAGCCTTCGCTGTAGCATGTGATTCCTACTAATCGAATGTAGAAACAGAAGTGAGATATTCAAAAAACAGTGATGTGCTGTTTTTACAGGCGGTACCAGAACAACATGTACAAAACCAACTTGCTCTTGAAAATAATGCTAAATCTAAAGCCTACAGGTCATATGGTTCAACAAATGACAATCTGGCAAGATAATACTTTTCTAAAGGCCTAAGATCCTTTAAATTAAATCAAAAGGTCGTCTTTTGAAGAAGGATCATGCATCATATTGTTAATATAGGTAAATATGGCCACTTTTTTGACTTTGTGATGACTGTCAAAACATACATGGTCAATTTACTAGAATCAAGCAGCACAGGTTTGCTGCTTTTATGATCGGATGGTTTACACTATAAAGCTAGAACCAAATTTAACACTATGTCTTACACTACTACCAAGGGGCTAAAGTGATAGACAAGCATGTTAAAGTTTTCTCTCCTTCACTACAGTATATTGACACATCAAACAAGAATGTTTCACATTTACACAGATTCACAACCACAAATCATCTCCAGTAAATCTAAATATAGCACGCCAAGAATATTTGCAACACTGCTTCCAATGAAAACTCATCACTGTAAGAATAGTTTTAATGTGTAAATTCAGATCTAAATTTAAAGTATCTTTAAGTATGCTTCAGCGTTCAGACTGAAAGTAGACAGCAGACATTTCTGCAGACGCTTTCCTAACATTCAATTTGCCAGATAGTTGCTTTCATTCAGCAGTAATTCTACAGCAACAACAATGAAGAGGAGTTTTAAATGCACAACAATGAAGTGAACTCAGGTATTCTATATAAAAAATATATATATAAAAATCTTAAAATCAACTAACCCAACCTTATGCCTACTCCATAATTTGTCAATGAGTATTCATATGTATTTTACGTAAAGTGCAATATATGCTCTAAAACTGGATTGTGAAAAGTGGGCGTTACAGGACTGTATGTGTCACAACCATAGGTATATTTACATGCGCTAATTTTCTTCAGTCTGAATGAATCCAATACAATTCTGAAAGGTCTGTTTATATGAACCCTAAACTTTGCAATCACGAGTACAATTGTTGTTTTTGGCTTGATGACATAACTAAAAGGAAAGCTAAAAAATATGTCTTTTATATATTTTTTTGCAAATATTTAGTCAATATTCAGTCTCCTCAACTGACCAGTAAATAAGACGTAAATAAACACATGCACATTTGTAAGAAGTAAAAAGTATGTTAATAGATTATTTATTATAAACTTCACATTGGCACAAGGTATTTTGAATGCTCATGTTTTCCTATTGATCAGATTATTTAATGCCTACACAACCACTTTCAGTCTATTCAATTCAGATTGAGGTCAACTGGATTGAGGGAGGAGTTTACATAGGCATCAATATGATTACTCACAGATTATTTAGCTGCATGTAAATGTAGCTACTTTGAGGACTGAAGGTATCTGATGAACTCGTCAATTGTGACAAAGCGTAGTAAGCGACAGAATATTGTTAAACTATATGATGTCATCTCTGCCTTTGTCCAGGACATCCTCAGACATGAAATCACCAGGCCTTCCTCCAGTTAAATGTCTCAGCACATGGTAGGACTAACAGCATCCTGCCCAAAGTTGATTTTCCCGCTTTAAACAAACAGTGCTGTTTACTTGCTGGTACTTTTGCATTCAATGAACAGTAAAAGGGTCACAGAAGAACCCCCTGAGGTTCTCCAAACCACATATTTGTCCCCTTTCTCCAGTGCAAGTGAGGAGAATCTTTACAACCCAAACTGGTTCCCACAACGTGAGCAACAGCAAAACGTCCTGAATCCGATGCTCACGCTTCTTGTGAATGCCTGGCTAAAAACACACCCTGGCTCTTCCAAAGGGCCCTTTCATGGCTCTCTGTGAGAATCTGCCTCGCTGCAAAAGAGTATGAAGTAGTTTTGGATGCAAGGAAGGGGCCATTTTGGCCGGCATGGCGTGAAATCGAATAAATAAACCAAGAGAGAAGGGGGGAGAGAGGGGAAAAAACCCTCTCTTTGTGCCCACGACCCAGCTAATGGAGACAAAGAGCCCAGTAGCAGGAGGATGAGGTTTGAAAGAGGGGATCCGAGCTCGCCCCTCTTTCTTCGTGACTCTGACTCCCCATCACCCTCAAGCAGCGGCCGCTGCAACAAAGTCCTCTTTGAGTTCGGCCCCCTGTCCCGCACTTCCGTTATGAGGGGCTTTAAAGTTCATGGCTGTTTGAGCTGCTCACAGGGGTGGAAATGAGTCATGGCACCACAGGAGAGAAAGATATGAAAGTGACAAGGGAAGAGATATAACTGATATGCTGAGCAAGAATATGCTAAAGAGCACTTGAACTTGAAGATGATTTTCCAAACTAACTTTTGAAGGAAATGAGAATTGTGTTTGCCAATGTCAAACTCTTCACCATGATGTTCGGGTGCTCTGTTTGCTATGGAGTTGTTCAAGGTGGTTGTGTGGCCAGTATGTTCTGTGTAGTTGCTAGGGTGTTGTTAGGGTGTTCTTAGTCTCAGCCTGAGAGGTCACGCCCACGGACCGTTGGCTGATTGTCTGATGCATATGGCACACTTAACTAGAAACAGTTCAGGATTTTCTAAGTCGTCATCTGATTGGTTGACTTCAACAGGATGTCCGGGAGACGCGTGTCGCTTTCTTTAATGGTCCGCCTGCAAACAAAGTCATTGTGACACCAAACCCCCTTCATGTAAGCCGTCGTGTTTACAACTGTAACAATGAGCGTTTACCAGGATCAACTAAACACTGGATGTAAGTATGTTAAGTTCGCGGCACCATTGTTGCAGTAAACTTGCATAACATTCTTGAATGAATAATTTTTTTAGATGCACGCCGGTCTGTTATCGTAGAAACATCAACTTTACTATTTTACGCCCCAAAACATAATGAGGATCATCAGGTGGTTGTCTGGGTGTTTGCTAGGGTGTTCAAGGTGGTTCAAGGCAGGGTTATTATTCTTAACTAAAACTAAAACTATTAAAAACTATTTGTTAAGTGAAATTGGCATTGAAAAAAATTTGGCCATGTGAAAAAATAAATACAACAAAAAATTATAATAATAAACAATTACAAAAGGTATCTACTATGTGGTTTCTGTATCCGTTTCATCACATTCTGGTTACGATATGACCTGGGTCTCTCCTTTAATGTAAGTTTATACGATTTTTGTCCGTTTTATCAACCGCCAGGCAAAAATAATTGATTCCTTAGAATGTGTCACACTACAGTTTAATACTTATGGTAAACATTTCTCAGAAACTCCTAACCCTAAGATGAATAGTACTAGTGCTGCGTGTCTTGTAAACAATCAATTGCAATACTTTGTTTTAGCTGTTTTTGATTCGGTATGCTTCCTACATAAGGTAGGTGTGTACATCACTCTGCCAGCCCTATTCACAAGAACACAAGTGTTTGTCAGACCACCCCATCATTAAAGAGCTTGAGCATACAAAGAATCCAACACTGATAGACCATTGGACAGTACTGATGCACAGGCTTGGTGCTGACATGTGGTAGTCCAGATAAGATCTCAGTCCAGATTGGATTGGCCATCTGGAAGGCATTTGGGCTCATCTCCATGGAAGAGCGATTGAGCACATGGAAAGGTGCCACGAGAGCCAGGGGTTCATTCACCACAGGGGGGAAAGGACACAGTGGACCCTGAACTGACCTATACGACGACAACAGACAGCAATCATTATCACTTCACATAGAGAGATGCTTGTTTGAGTACTCGAACACACACATACAGTCTAATTACCTCTGGAGAGTACTGACGTATAATAGCATTTATTTGGCTGTGAACGCCCGCAGCAGCTTACTTTGTCATTTACCACAGGCTTATATGCGTGTGTGTGTGCATATTATCTAATTTCCTGATGTGTCATTCCTACTTTCCTTTAGAATAATGGATTCAATGACACTGCAGCACATTCATCCCAGAAGCAACAAAGTGTATAATTATCATTGCAGCATTGCTTCATTTGAGTCAAATTACAAATACACACAAATCTGTCATTTCTTCATTGATTATCATCATAAGAGTGGCTTCAGTGGCTGGACAAGAAGACTCTCCCTTCTCACCACAGGAAATAAAACCCACAAGATAACACAACATCCAATGCTTTACGTCAGCTGTGAGGTTATGACAGATTGAAGTACGGATTGACATTTTTTATTCATTACTAAATCAAACGACAGGTTTTATGAAGTTCTACATGGATACATAAAATGCAGTTCTGTCATTATTATCATGACATATATGACTGAAATTTGATATGATTCAATTTTGAATGACCTTTACTTTTCCACACAATCAGTTATATGCTCTAATAATGAACAAAAAAGTACTTGTTTAGTATTTTCCAGGTCTTCTGAAGCAAATATCTTTGTGTGGAGAAAAGACCCAAATTTAAGCTATTGTTCACTGATGATGTTCCTCTGCAGAGAGATGCTTGCAGCCAAATCACTAAACTGAACTGAGTAAATTGAATAAAAAAATTAGATCAGTGCAGTTTGTTAACAAATGGTTATTCTAATTGGGAACCTGAACAGCCAGTTCATTTGAAAAGAACTAGCTCAAAAACAAAAAGATTGACAAATTAGCCTGATCCAGATCTAGTTGAACTCACTAACTCAATGGCCCTGTTTACACTTGGTATTAAGATGCATTTTTGTTGATCTGAATCTGATCACAAGTGGACAACCCTAAATACAGGTGTAGTCTAAAACGTTTTGGAGCTTATCCACTTCTAGAGGTAATGCAGTTAAAAACGCATGTGGTCAAATGACTTACATTTCAGCCTTTTCTAAAGCTATCAAATTACTTAACCTAGCTATCAAAAGAATGAGACTGTAGCACCACTTTTGTGGTCCTTTTATGGTGTTGTTTTTCAAAATTCTCCTTAGAAAATGAACGAGATGACATGAAGGCGAGTAAATAATACCAATATCCCTTTAACAATCAGTAAACATTATGTCAATGAATTATGTCAATGAATTCCCATTATCTGCGTTTAAAAAAAAAGTTCCGACAGAGAACGTGAAACTACTTTAGTTAAGTTTCCAAATAAATCTATTAATTTACCTAAATGAATGACTTCACTGTTTAAACAGGCATTATATCAACCTTCCCAGACTAATTCCATCTCCAAGTGTTCTTCTTTAGGACTCGAGTAAATAATTCAGTTCCAATCAGTCAATCTGACAAAGCCCACATCCATCAATAGAGCACGCTCCTTTGTTTGTCCAAGGATGAGGTAAGTGGAATAAGTTCTTCTACGTTCATATTTCTTCCCTTTCAGGAGCAAAAGGAAAAGCCATACATCTAAAGAGATCTCACCCAAAAAAATCTCAAGAGTCATGACATTACGGCTAGCCTCTGGCTACAAACCACAGGGGCAATTCCCTCAGGACAACTGAGGAATTCCTCAGAGCTCTCCTGGTCAAAGGGGTCAAGGGGCAATGTGGCAATGTACGGCCTTCCATTTACTGCTGTCCTTCTCTTTGCGAAACATGCTTCTCAAGTAGGCTGCTATTATCTACAGCTGCATAGCAATGTTTGTGATGGGGTCAAGTCACAATCAAGGCTATTGACAGTCAAGAGAGAGTGAGAAAACACTGGTATTGTAGCTAATTCAAGTAAACAATCACGGCCACCATCCCACAGAAAAATCCAAGGAAAAAAAACGGACCTCATATGCACATAAATCCTCATCACCTGAATAATTAAACATCCAAGAACACAAAACAAGCTTTAAACCTGCTCAAAGTGGAGTTACGTAAGTGTCAGTTTAGTGCTGCAAGCCACAATCTGAAGTTTATTGAACATTTTGGGAACATCTGCTAAGAGCCTTATCCCATATGCCTGTGGTCTGCATACCTCTCCTCCATCTGATAGTGTTCATAATCCCTAACACATGGCTTTGTTTGCTGTCTGCTTGTTTGCAAAAGATGAGGAGGTGCCAACAGGCATACCTTATCCACAAGTATTTGTAACATGGCGCCTGGCCAGGTAGATGTGATTAAATCAGAGGTGTGAATCCAGCTAGTAAGCGCAGGTGACGGCAATTACACCATCGGCTGGTTACATATCCCAATGTTTCTGTCTTTGATATCTGAATAAACACAAATTTCATTAACACCTCAGAGGCCTCTGACAGAGCGGTCAGGAACACAGACGACTTTATCAGTTTCATGCTGTGCTTGGGACCTCACAGTGACTCACCTATCAGTCGACTTTATCTAGGATTTCTAAGTTTGACTTTCAACTCAGCCATTCCAATTGGCTTAAAATACTGAATATCACAGAGAACATCAGCAGACTTTCTTACTCACAATATCTGTCAGACCACAAAAGGCCACGGGGGGATTAGTTTTGCTGTTTATTTTGTACAACATCCTCCCTTTCGCTGCTGATGCTGCTGACATTAACACAAAAGCATCCTGAACATGAAAAACATGCAACATTGATGATTTGCCACATAAAGCTCTGTTTTTTACATTAACCAGCAGATGATTGATTCTGCAGTGTTGCACTGGGTATGATGAACTATCATTGGTCCAAAATCTTTGAAAATTTGCCATAATATTTTACAATACAGTTTTTACTGTAATAAATGCAGCCTGTGAGCAAAGACATTAAAATGTTTAAAATATTCAGACCCCAAACTTTTAAACTGTAATATACTGTATGTAGCATTAATATTTAATTATATTTATTGTAGATGTTTTACCAGTTTATTTTGGTTTATTTTGGAGGACTCTTAAAAGGATGAAATGTACATAATTTTCATGCCAAATGCCTTTGACTAGTGAAAGGGACTTTTTTGGGACTGTGCCAATCAGTGTTGTCATTATCCTGCGGTTCTCGAATGATAAGTCACATTAGTAATGGCTCAGGTGACTAATTCAAAATTAGTTCAGATCTGAGCAACTGCCATTGAGACGTATGGCAATGCTAGCATATAGTTATTTTCCAAATATTATAGACGTCCTTGGGTGTTACAAAAATCAGAAGAGTCATCAGAAACAACTCAAACAACTACAAAAGCACTTTTGTATTTCAAAGCGATATGTTATCAGAGTGGAACATGAGGAAACTCAACCCCCTCAACAAAACCAGTCACTCATCAGCATTAAAAAGGAAGCCATAATTAGCAACATTATCCCAGGGTTTGTTTGCTATCAGATTCTTGGACACAAGAAAAGGTCTACTTAACTAATTGAGCTCAGATTCCTGAAATTCCTGGTGCTGACTTGTGCCTCTGTGCCATGGCTTATAACGCATGACTTGTCACAACTTTAAGACAGTGCTAATCTGACACTTTATAGGATAGAGGAGCGTAATCAGCAGAGCTTGTGGCAGTCACGGCGAGAGCTGCATGTTTAGCACAGGTGGCACCGCTGCCACTACTGATGATGATCATCACTACTACTGAGTGTCCGGAGGGTCTACGAGAGTCAAACATTCAAAATGCTCAGCAACGAATCCTAACTTTCATCTACGCTTCAAAATCTAATCGATTTGCAGATGCAGAGATCTTTAGAGATCTGTATCGGACGACCACTAGTTGGTCACTACTATAAATATGCACTACTATGCAGTTTACACATAAAACATCAAATGAAGTAGTTTATCTAAACTGAGGATAGTTTCCATAGTTTGGCAGGCGCAGACGTGTACCCAACTGAGCCATATGGCTGCTGGGTAGCTGGTTGTGACACTGCTGTGCGGATCAGTTCTATAAAACTATTTATAACCCAGAAAGCTTACGCTTGCATGTGTTTCCCTCCTGTAAGGACTGAGAGAGACATCATCGGCAAGCAGGAAGCACCAGGTTGACTTCCTCCCCCTGCTTCTCCATACATTCATGTCATCATGTCATCCTGTTTGGGTGAACAGTGTCTTGTCTTTAGGAGCCCAGCTGGGCCACACGAACTAACAACAGCTGGACTGGCAGTAAAGACATCAGAAGGGGCACGGATCCCAACCCAACACAGGAAACGGATCCTCAGACCGTTCATATGCAAACACTGAGGCTCTTACATTTAGGAACTGAAAAGTTAATTGAATCACAAGCTTCTACTTTTTTGCCCCTGAGCAAGACATTCAACCCTCAGGTTGCTGCATGGAAACTTTCCTTGTAATTGTGATACTATCTTGATGAGTTAAAATGTCTGTTAAATGGGACGTTGCTAAAAAGGATTTACTACATTGGGCTCTGCTAGAGACAAATAGATTGACATGTTTGGTGCAACAAAAGCTTGCTTTCTTTTTGCCTTCAGATGAAAAATAATCAAATCAAAATTCATAATTAAATAAAAAATTGCCACCTATGCTTTATAAATATTTGCACTACAGAACTATTTTTTTTTAGGAATTTTTTTTTACTGGCTGGCAAGGATGCATAAAATAGATCAAAGGTGACAGTAAATAATATTTTAATGTTACAAAAAAAGCCTATATTTCAAATAAGCTCTGTTCTTTTGAACTTTCTGTTCATCAAAGATTACAGAATTTGTTTTATCATGGTTTCCACAAAAATATTAAGCAGCACAGCTGTTCTAAATATTGATATTAATAAGAAATCACTTTTGCCACTTTTCCTATTTCTTGCACTTTTTTATGGAGTCCCACTTAAAAATAAAATGTAGTAATAATAATTTATTAATTTAATAATACAAATAAAATTGTATATAAATGCAATTTGAATGGACAAATGAAGACATTTAAAACAGTTTTTTTTACATATAATAATAAAACAAATAAACTTTAAATAAGCAAATACATTTAATTCATGGTTTAATGAAATAATAAATTATCTTTAAATGCAACTTTTAAAATGCAAAAAGCATTTGCCAACAGCTTTTCTTTATCCATTTTTCAATAAAGTAAAAAAAAAATACCATTGGACAGTTTACTCATGGGAGCAACTAATGAAGTTTTGACTCAATTTCTAAGACACACCCCCTCCCCCAAGTGCCACTTGAAATAGATGTAAGACGGACTTTCACTAGACAGTATTACAAAACATGTCATCATTAAAGTGGAAGTTTTTAATATGTGCTGGATAGAATGTTTTTCTAACCCAAACTCTTAATCCTTCACACGTTTTGTCATCTCGGATCTAAAATTCTAAATGTAATAGAAAAGATGTTAAAAAATTGGGCCTAAAAAGGACTCTTATGGGAATCTCTAGCTCTGCCAGCCATTTTTGAAATTACAGCCTGGTTTATTCCTTTGAAGCGATGACATTACCCTTTGTAATATCTGCTTGAGAGTCCTTGTGGAATTCCACGGATAAACAAATGCAAAAAGAGCCACTCAGGGAGCAACAAAGTCACAGTCCTGAAACCTTACAGTCTAATAAAAGTTATCTGGGTATCTTACATAAATATCTAAACAAATTCATGAGGCAATTATCAGTCTCCCTAGAGAGTGTGGCAGCCAGTGATGTTTGGCATGACAGTGTGTGCTGACAAAAGAACATAAAGACCACCTAGCATGCCAGCCTTGAGTTAAAAGGCAGACGTCTTTGATATTGATCTCAAGCACAGCCTTGTTTTTCACACCGAGGACCTTGAAAAAAGTCAGAGATGCTGAATGACAAAGTGGTTTTCTTTCACCTGATGCACCACCGTCCGCTTCGCTTCACCTGCGTCAACACATCTTGACGAGAGGCCGTCAGGTGCATCTGCAGGGACTAATTTGATTGGTCCCGCTTCACTTAATGCTTCCAGATCAGATAACATCAGACGCACCGCTAGGGAGATGAAACCCTCTGAGACTCAGCAGATGAGAGGGGCCTATGATTCTTCCCATATGCAGAGAAAGAACAATAACTAGGACGAGTGAACCCATCCTTTTTCAGAAAATCCAAAAGAGTGTCTTTTTCTTGAATCTTTAACTGCCACAGCCGGCTCGACGTCATCAATTGGCAGCTTCCTCACAAAGCTACTGCACTCCGAGAGCTTAACAGGCCAATATGATTATGAAGGACTGTTATAAAACTGGTTTAAAAACTGTAAGGCTGCTTACCCCTCATTGGCATGTTTGTAAATCCTCCCCAGTTCCTTTGATCCTGTTAAATTTATCCCAGGATCAAGAGGTTTTGGAACAGGGACAATGCGCTGGTGTGGAATGTGAGAAATGCACACAAAAAACTGTGAATAACGTGGTTTACTAATGCTTAACTAGTTTTGAAACCATGTAGGAAGGTTGGAATATGAACGGGTTTATGATTGTCTACTCTATTCTCTAATCCAGGCAAGCTATGTCACGATCTGATGCTAATCAGAGCAAGAAAACACTTGTCAAGTATGCCAAATCACTATCTGGAGATTTCAAACACTTTCTGTATTTACTTTTTACTTACTTTACATATTTTATCAGTGCAGGGTCAGTGAGGCCAAGCGGGATTGTATGCAGATGAGCACTTATCAAAAGACAAAAAACAAGTGTTCGAAAGTTGCAGGGGGGTTTACTGGCTAGATTGCCCTGAAGACCTGAAAATCCCACCGCTCACATGAGTCGCTGCTGTTTTTATGAGGCAGAGCTTATTAAAGGAAATGGCACATGACCAGGAAATACACTAGTTAAGTTAGAGCTTGTTTGAATTAATAAAAAGGCAGTAAAAGTGACTGACTCTTGTTTCTCGATTTGAGAGTGCTCACATTTCAGAGTCATCTCTAAAAACTGCAGACCAGAAAAAGACAATGGATAAGATCACCCAATAAACTGTGAAACAGTCATTTAAAACAGTGATTCCAACCTGAGGTATGAAAAGAAGGTTCAAGGTGGCACATAATATCGGTTTAATATTTATTTAAACCAATAAAACTGAGAATATGGAATTAGATAACTAATTATGATTAATATGATTTTCAACTCCTTTTTAAAGAAAGAAAACAATATGTAATGCATGTTGTATGGAAGTTGTAGAAATGTATGTGGATGACACTTGTTACAAAATAAGTGCTACTTTGAGTTTTGTGTTTAAAAGTGCCATTAATAAAACGAATGATGGAATGTAAGACTTATCGGTCGGGCTGAGCTAAAAAACGTTGGGAAACACCGAGTTAAAACACCCACTGGAGGAAAAACATCCGCGTCCTTGCAAAGCATCAGTAAAACCCCCCAAGAAGTCCCGCTGCAAAACAGTCCCCCGTGCTTTGTTTTGTTGTTTATGAAATGTGACAAAAAAATAACCAAGCTAACACAGTTTGTATTAGAAAGGCTGCCTGGTTCACGTATTCTCCCTCTTCCTCTTTCTTGACGACAGTACAGTGACTTAAACACAGCTTGACAGCTTCACCGGTGCCCGTTATCTCCAGTTTATGAGCCAGTAAACGAGACTGTAACAATAACCGCGCGACTGCAACATGTAACCAGGCACATGGGTGCTCAAACTGCAACACTCAAGAGAGTTTGGATTGAACCCAGTACTTACCGACTGCAGAAATGC
The DNA here is from genome assembly GCF_965113295.1 of Leuciscus leuciscus. Classification (NCBI taxonomy): domain Eukaryota; kingdom Metazoa; phylum Chordata; class Actinopteri; order Cypriniformes; family Leuciscidae; genus Leuciscus; species Leuciscus leuciscus. Next base: position 14,845,820 of record NC_138737.1, read on the forward strand.
CAAATTTCTCACGTAATCCCGTTCAGTGTTCAATATCTCATTTAAAACGCACAGTCTCAGACGAAACTGACGGCCCGAGTCCTTGCTGCTTACATCCCCGTTTTCTTGTTGACTGTCCTCCTCGCTCATTTTTAAAACCGCTTTGAGAGAAGCGCCTCCAAACAAACAAAAAGATATATGCCAGTTGTTTGAAAACTGAGGTGAAGATGTGGTAATTAATCCATTTAATCCGTCGCGCGCTGCTCGCAACCTCGCGACAGGATGCGGCAGGGGAAAATGTTAGGCTATATTGAAACTGAAGAAACTTCTGTTATAGTAGTAACGCGCAGCATCGAAGTCAACCGCAAGCCAATTTGCACCTCATTAAAAACACTTTCCGTTTAAAAGGTAAATCAGACAAGTAGCCCACCGGGTGCCACCAGTATAAATGAAGAAAGTGGCCAGAGGAGCCAAATGATGTGGAAACAGGGAGTGCACGTGAAACGATCAGTAGGCTAACCATGAAATCACTTGCAAAACCGTGCAGTAAACGCCGAAGTAGCGAGTTCACGAGAGCTCAGTATGCACTACACGAAAAGTGAGACGCTTGTGAGAGCTGAGAGAGAACTGAGTCTGCCTCTGAGGGACCGTCTGCAAGTTGCAGCGCTTGAACAATAACGTCTTCAGTTTCAATGAACTGATGAACTGATCCCTTCTGATCTTTAGATGTGCGATTATGATAATAGAGTTCCTTTTTATCTCTGGCACCATCCTCCATGTCTGATTTATTTAGCAACTTAAAAGTTTTACAAAAATAAAAATGATTAGCACTTTTTGGGATTGTTAAAATTGTTAAAATTATGTTCACTAACATGAGATGAAGATTCTACAAATCATATTCTTTGAAAAGCAGTTCAATTCTACGTGGAGCGGGTCGCCTCTTCATGGGTGCCGCCATGTTGATATCAAATGACTAGCAGGTACAAGCACGAAACATCAAATAACAATTTTAGGAATTATTAAAACTGTTGTAGTATGAGACAAACAAACAGCTTTGGCGTGAAACCACAGCAGTTCCAAAACAAACTTCTTGCATCCAGACCAACAGGTGTCAGTATAAAATCTAAATCCACTGGTACTATGAGGGCAAATAAGAGCCAGCTAGGGTTGCATAGCATTCGCATAAATCGCATACTTCCCTACTATTTAGTAGGCGGAAGACAATATATGACAAAAGAAGTATAAAAGAGTTGGGGGTTAAAGTAGATAAGTGTGCATACGATTGGACACTTTACTATTCCATGAAGCCACAGGAGAGGATTTGTGAATGGCAGTGACGCGACGCCACTGACACTATATGTTAAAGTCACCATGAAATAGGGCTTGCATAGACTAGTCGAGTAGTCGATAGATCGACTACTTCAACCACTAGTCGACGCTGTCGGAACATCGACTACTCGAGCGTCCATTAACCATAAATGAATAAAAAATGGTGAACGTCACCAACAGACACCACACGTCAGATGTGTGGAAGTATTTCATCAAGGATGACAAAAATATTGTAATTGGCCAACTCTGCAAGAGGCCGTTCACATGTTGCGTCTAAAAACGTGTGGAAAGCGCGGCCGTGTCGCTGTCTCCTAAGCGCTTGCTCCCGTGGCGTCTGTCGTTGCTATGCAACCATGAACTGCCGCGCTGTACAGCCACGATCAGCTGTTCGGCCGAGCTTTCGATGATGTTACAGAAAGGCCGAAGCTGATTGGTTTTTGTCACATGACCTGCGGTGCGCTTGAGGCATTCTGAAAAGTTGAGATTGTTTTCATCTCGCCGCGGCATCGGCGCGCCTGGAAAAACTAGCGCACCACGTTGCTTCCATTATGAGCGCGCTCGCCGCGCGCCTACATTTGAAATAACGACCGTGAACGCGAAAAAGACACGATATGCGAACAGCCCCTAGAAGCAGACGTCTGAAATGAAAGGCAAGAACGGCTATTTATTTGGCTTTAGACTGTTACATGAAAATTTTAAAATGAAATGTCATAACTATAATGTTTTGAGAGTTTACTTATGTAATTGTTGCATTAGGCTATGAATTAATAAATGTTTATTGATAAGATCTAGCTATTTCATGTCTTTTCATTTACAGTAGCATGAACCACGAGTAGTCGAGTAACTCGAGTATTGTTTTGATAAGAAATCGACTTGCAGAAATTAGTAGTCGTGCAACGGACCCCTACCATGAAATCAAAATTGGCATGTTCTTTTTTAATGGAATATTGCAGTATTTATTATAACTGATTTATCCGTAACCCGTGCACATTTTTTTTTTTTTTTTCATATGCCCTCATTATATTTAATCAAAACAACTTCCCCTCCCTCTTACAGATCTTCTCTGATGATGTGTTTACTGGCATGAGGGTGGGTCAACCTGTCACTCACATGAGATCACAGCAGTAGCAAACAATCAATTCCCAAAAGACAAAATCAAGTCCCGCCCTAAATTTTTTCTTATTCAAGAAGCCATATCCCTCAGACATGTCACAAGAGGCAAGAAAAGACTATCGCAACTTCCATTTCATGCCGACTTCAAGGCTGCCTTCAAATATGCATTATTATATAGTAAGCAAAAAACAGTACTTAAAAAGAGTATGTCACAATATTCATAAAATAGTAGGCAAAAAGTACCCGGATGATCTAGATTCTAAAGTTTACACAAGTAAACACTTTACTACCCCATGGGTCAGAGGGAGTTGGAAGAGGAGTTGTGAATGGCTGTGTAGCGATGCAACTGATGATGGAACTAGGTCACATGACAGCGAAAACATGACAAATGTAGTACGCCAATATTACGTTCATACTACACACATTCATAGTATCTAGACAGTTGCGAAGCACTTATTAAAAAGAAGTATGGCTACCTACTTAGCATGCAATTTCGGACGCAGCTCAAAGCACTGCTATAAACAAAAATGAAGTGCAAATTTATTAATACATTTTTAAATGTGGACATGAACACTAATATCTGTTTAATTTAATCATTGGTATTGGAACCCGTGTCCATCAATTTGGCAAATTAATTTTTAATGTCCAAGAAAATGCAAGAAAACATGTTTCACTACATGGAATGTGGCATCCCTGCAGTTTAAAGGGATAGTTCACGCAATTTTTTTAATTCTGTCATCATTTACTCACCCTCATGTCATTTCACACCTATAAAATAAGGTGTTTTGAGAAATATCTCAGTTTATTTTCTCTATAGGCTACAATGGAAGTAAATGGTCACCAAAACTGTTTGTTCGATTCTTCAAAATTTCTTTTGTTTTGCAGAAGAAGAAAGTCATACAGGTTTGGAATGATATGAGGGTGAGTAAATGATAGATTGTTTGTTCTGATGCACAGAGACTGGCAAGTGTCAAGGCTTTGTTTGTACAGTCTGTGCCCTTGAGGTGATGCTTCCTCAGCATGACAAACAGCCATCAGAGCTTATCCACATCCTGTTTACACCATCACAAAAGACTAAAACCAAGAGCACAGTTCTCAATCTCTCTCACTAACTGGCCACCCTGCCAAACCACCAGACTCCACCAAATGAATGGGCAAAACGTAAAGGGTAAGAATGACTCGTTGGCCTGGTTTGAATCACTATTACCCCGCAGGAGTCTTTTCGCTCTGGGCATTTCATAGCTGTCTGACATTTGAGAGGTGTCAATAACCGCTGGTTCTGCTTTAGGCTACTTGGCGTGAGTAGCCTTCATGCCCACACACTAACTCAACATAGTCGCCGTTGCCACTTTTTGCTTTGACATAACTAAATATAATTGTTTCACCGTAACTTAAAAGAATATAAGTGACACCCAGATAATATAATCAACAGTTTACTTATTTTACTACAACTAACGTTACACCCGTAACGTATTTACCGGTAGTCGTAGGCTACAGCATAACTTACGTTCTGTGAGACCAAGCGCCATCTTGTGGCAACTGGCAAGATGGAATACAAACGTTGTAGATAAATAAATAAAAATAACATTATTTTAAACGAAAACAAATAAATAAATAAATAAATAAATAAATAAATAGATGTTTTAGTCGACAGTTGTAGCCTAAATCTCAAGCACGCGCTTTGCTCCGTTATTTCAAGCGCACGTGAAAGACGCAACTGATGAACAGAAGTTATACAAATAATGCAAAATAGAAGTTGAGAGATTTTTTTTAATATAGTTTATCACATCTTTTGAACACACCAACGAAGGTAAGACAAACCTATTTTTGTTTTAAACGATAACTGAAACACCCCATCATAATGTGTACAATACCAGTTTGGAACTGATAAAGGTGATTCCCCATTGAAAATGGTTTAGTTTAGGCTTAAAATTCAGGTGTGCTAAAAAAAAAAATAAAAAAAAAATAACCAAATTAATTAGTTTGGACATTTAACTTAATCATTTAATTTAGGTGTGCAAAGGATATGTGTATTTAAAAAAAAAAAAGAAAGAATAATAAATAAATATACATAAGTTTTTTAAATTAAATAAGGTGTTGACTTAATTCAGGTGAGCTAATTATATTTGTATAAAAATAATTATATAAAAGTGTTAAAACATTTTTTTAAATTAATTATACTAATAATTTATTAAAAGGAATAGTTCACTTCAAAATGACAATTCTGTCATCATTTACTCACCCTAAAGTTATTTCAAACCTGTATGAATTTGCTGCTTCTGCTGAACACAAAGGAACATATTTTGAAGAATATCGGTAACCAGACAGTTGATGGACCCGATTGACTTCCATAGTAGGAAAAATGGGGTCCATCAACTGTCTGGTTTCTGATATCCTTCAAAATATCTTCTTTTGTGTTCAGCAGAAGCAGCAAATTCATACAGGTTTGAAACAACTTGAGGGTGAGTAAATGATGACAGAATTGTCATTTTGAAGTGAACTAATCCTTTAATAAACATATGGTCGTATAGATTCTCATTCTGAACATCTTATGCTCCTCTTCTATGTCTCAAGTTACAATGGCTGGCTCAGCACTTTGGCTAGTGTTGCTGTACTGCACACTCCTGCACTCCCCCAGCTGGTGTAGCAATTTAACCAAAGCCGACCTGGAAGAACTGGAGAAGATCAACACCTGGGTCATCAAACGCAGCTTTCCCTGCAGTGCCACCTGTGGGCTTGGTCTCCGTACACAAGAGCTCTGCCCTATCAGGGGGACCGGAAACATCTCCAGCCCTTCCTGCAAACTGAGGACCATCCGCTGCCTAGACACCTGGCAGTGTGGACTGAAGACCCAAACAGCAACTGTCGGTCAGCGTCTGGTGCTTGACTGCTTAGAGGAAGTGATGGAAGCCATGGGCCGCTTTGCCTTTGTGGTGTCTTGGCGCTTCGCCGGTGGGGTCATCACCTCTGATGACTCATTATTCACCCGCTATGAAGCCCTCAGCCTCGACAAGGTGGTGCTAGACCCTCTCAGAGTAGAGGATTCTGGGACATACCGCTGTGACGTACTGGACACCGACAAACGAAGAGTGAAGAGAATGTATAAAGGGGTAAAGGTGTTATCTCCCAAAGAACTGAGTTTAGACTTTAGTAAAGGTCTGATTCAGTGGGAAAACCCTGTGAGCCCTTTCTCTAACATCACTACCAGAGGAAACATGTATCCCAGCAGGACTGTCCGAAACATGGCGTTGATAAGCATGTCCATATCTGCTGTAATGGCGGCGGTCATCTTTCTACTCTTGTGGGGTTTATACTGGATAAGACCCAGACAAGCTCAACTTTCCAAGGACAACGTTTGAATGATTAAAAAAGTCAAATGAATTCCCAGATTTAATTTTTCAATCATTTTACTAAGTCACTGATTAATAGATGTGTTAAAAATGAATTTGACCATGTCACGAACACGTGGGATTGAACAACATGTTCAAACTATGGTGTACTATTTATAGAGCAGAGCTGTTAATGAACTGCTTAAAAAGGATTCGCATTCACGTTTGTGTTCAAAGGGACAAACAGATCACTTCATCGACCGTGGGACCAGTGGTCACAGGTTCCTAATTTGGATCCCAGTAATTTATGCTAAGTTCCTTAACTTGTTCTTACAGCAGCCCTACTTTAAGAAAAACACATACATTACAGCAGTGGTTGATCCCGAGGCCCCCATTGGTTGAGACAAAAATAATTCTATAGTCAAAAATAACCATGACGATTTTCATAATTACATACATTGAGAACAGTAAGTTCTTCACAAAAAAAAAGTGTATATATATTTTTAATAAAATATTTTATTTTTTATCGGTGTTTATGTTATACATTAAATGTTTTCATAGTGATAGCGTTAAAACATTTTTAAGTTGATTATTTTGATGTGTGTGTGTGTGTGTGTTACATTTAACATGTTTTTATAGGGATTTTTTTTTTCAGAATTACCTCAATTTCAAGAACTATGCCCCCTAGTTGACATACATTCTTACACATATACAGTTGAATTCACATTTAAAACATACATAACAGAAAAGCAAATGCACACCACTACTTTTAAAATTTGCCTAAGCAAAAGTTACCAACATGATGCCAGATCATATCTATGCGGTTGTGGTTCATAAATATGATGCAATGGAGTGACTTAATGGCTTAAAGATAGATATGACTTTTAATTTAAGTTTGTGGGAAGTTTGATATCTTGAAAAGTAAGCAAAGTTATTATTCACATCTGCAGCCCAAACATGTAGCACGAGCTACATGCTGAAGTTTAATACCTAGGGTTAGGAGTTAAAAAAAATCCCAATAGAGGGGGAAAAAAAAGGTCTTAGCAAGAGCCACTAATAAGGGGGAAAAGAAGGAACAGAAGAGTCTCACACACAAGTAAATGAACTGGTGTTTTATTCAGGACGTTTTACAGGTCAAAGTGTGCCCACACCTCAAAAACAAACTCTCTATCGGACAAATAAACCAGTGAAAGGTGCTCTGTGAGCGTAGGAAAAAATCCACAAACACTCTACAACTCAAATTTAAGGCAGGGAGAGGACAAACGCCCACCTCCCACAGCAGAATGTGACATCAGTGAAACCAGGAGCCATGTTCACAAACCCTTCAGAAACAGGAATGCTGCTCCTTGATCAGCTTTGCGTTTGATACGCATTTATGATCTGGATAAACAGCAATTAATCCATGATCTCCTGCACGGATAGTTTGTGAGCACTAGCGCCAGTTTGAATAAACTCCTTTATACACATTGGTGTAATTATTTCTTTAGCTCTAAGCAAGTAAATATAGACGCCAAAAATCTTAACACTAGTCTACATCTGGTTAGGTGTGAAAAAAGTTGCTGAAAGAATTACAAACTCTCTTACAGGCAAACAACAGAACAGTCATTCAGTGTGTATATAACTTGACGAGTGTGTGTGTGTACTTTAAATATACATGACATTACAACTAGCAAAAGGTGCATTGTTCATCTTCAAGAAAAAGAAAAAAAAGTGTCCTTTTTCCTGATTCAAAGAGAAAGTCCTCACTCTAGGACAAGGATGCAAGCAAGAAAACTACAGAAAAACAAGTGAGAATTTAAAACAGACACTCTCTTTATGATCATGATCATTTTCAGCATGTGAGATACAGCAACAAGAGATACAAAGCAGTCCAGCCCGTGATCTGCTTCTTAGAGACAGTGTATAATTCCACCAAGCCATCATTCATAAGCAATAACCATGAAATCACCCCTACATATTCTTGATACTAGAAAAAGGGGAACAAATAAAGCAGCATGAAACTTCACAAACTCGTTCATAGCTCTTTGACTTGTCCAGCACACGTGAAAACATGCAACAGAACGACCCTCAGACAGCTTGAAAAATCTCCAGCCATAATTACTATATATTTTAAAAATAATAATAATAATAATAATAATAATACACATCCAGACCAAAGACAGTCACACATTGCTCTAAGGATTAAAAAACTCACCATTCGAACATGATTTCATGCTACTTTCCATTTCATTTGTAGCACTGTGGGATACAGTAATGTTATTTGAGATATTACTCTAGCAGTATATTGTGCTCAGCTCAACATCTACCAACAAGCAATTCCACATACAAAACTTTTGTCATGCTGTGCGTGCGCAGCATTAAATCTAGTCACCAAATCATTCGCTCAAGCATTTAGGTGAATCTCAGGTCATTCTCGAGACGCCGATTCTAAATGAATGCAACTTCTAGAAGCCTGTTTTAATCTTCAAGATACATTCAATTTGGTCACAGAAAGACGACATATGGGCACTGATTGTAGAAATACAATTCAGTCATTCACTGTCTTTCGAATTTCACACACTTCTGAAAATCATTCTTGCACTCTTACTCTTGTTTGATTTGTACAAAGTCAGCCATCACTAGCAACATGCTGATAAAAGCAGCTTCAATAATGCAGAGTGACTAAAACCATACGGAATTAATATTTTGCTACAAGTTAAGTTGCTAGCTGCTCAAGACAAAGTTTAAGCTTGCTAATTAATGCTGTATGAAAGCCAAAGCATCCATGACCAAACAACATCGAGATTCAAGCCCATAAAGATGATTAAAAGCGGCATCTCTTTGGTAGTATAACATTTTTTGCATTGAACATTTCATCGCCACAAAACGGAAGACTCGATCAAATTCAAATCCCTGAATAGTTTTGCTATTCTTCTCAAGATGCAGGAAATGTGGCTTTGTTCCCCAAACTTCAGCAATGAGCCCCTTTATTAAGAAAAACAATTGCATTACCACCAAGCAACTTCTGAATCAGCCAGTGGCTGAAACTACCCATTATATAAACAAATGCTGGTCCATAGAGATTGCTTGGTTATTGACATGAGCTGGTAAAGTTTCCTGATATGCAGTTGATGAATAATTTGGTTTAATTGGCAAATGCATTCATGATGTTTCTGCTGGTATAAGGAGGATCCGAGCGCAAGGCAACATCTGCAGCTTTGGGGGTTCGTATAAATCACATTCAGATCCGACTGACTATGAAGCCCCGTGTTTTGCCATTGTCACTGAGATCTTGGATGGTGAGCGTAACGAGAAGGAATTTCCATGAAACAGAGGAAAGTATTGTCTTTAAAAGAATGGATTTTCAAAAAAAAATCCATCTCGATTAAAACTAGGGAAGCTGTGTACGGCAGATGTGGACACGAAAAAAGGCTGAGACGGGGATTTTACCACAAACGCTAGTTCTTTGAAATGGTAAATCGACGATCCACCAGTGCTAATGCAGTTAAAATCAATTATGGTTGCAAGAGATCTAACTAGCTTCCGTTCAAGCCCTTTTTTTTAACCAGTGTCAGTGTACTACAATATCCCCATTCCTAAATGTACAAAATCTGGCAACCTGCAAGACGATTGCCTCAAATCCTTAAGAAGGAAAAAAGGAAAAGAGTGAAGTGAGGACATTTAGGGTGTTAGAGGAAAAGAAGCCCTTAGGTATGACTCTGAACGTGTCCTTCTATGGATTGAGTGCGGGTGGAGTCCACATCCAATAATGAGTCATGGTCGACTGAATCAAAACAGGAAACGGATGATGCAAGATCCTTCAGATGCGAGGAGGAGCGATGGAGAACGTCTCCTTATAAAAAAACAACCACTGCAAAAGCGCAGCATCAAGTCCCATCAAGGCCTATCTTTTCCCAGTTTTCATGTACGATGGGATGCCTCCTCGTGCGGTCAGCCCCTCAAAGCGCTTGTAGGTGTAGTTGATGAACACCCAGTCTTTACTCTTCAGATCTGCCTCAGTGTGGTTGGATACAGGAGGGGCTTGAGAGAGAGAGAATAGAGGAAGTTAGGGAGTAATGTTATTATATAGTTCTGAAATACATAACCCATAAAATGTCATGTATTTCAGTAAGCATATCTAAAGTGACTAAAAATGCACCTGTAGGCTGAAGGATGTCTGACTCAGGGAACTCGTCAAAGTTTGAGGTGTCGTCAATGCTTTTGATCTCAATTGGAATAGCTGCTGGTCTCTCCCTAGAGGAAAAAAACCCCGTCTGTGTTCAGAATTGTATACATCCATACTACTCTTAGCATTCTTAAAAAAGAAAATAATACCTTTAACACCTAAGATGCACAATTTTTTTTTTAAATGTACAATATAATACTAAAGAATTCCATTTCAAATAAATCCTGTTGTTTTAACTCACTACTTAAAAAAATCTTGTTCTAACATTGATAATAATAAGAAATGTTTCTTGAGCAGGACATCAGCATATTAGAATGATTTCTGAAGGAACATGTGATTCTGAAGACTGAAGTAATGATGCTGAAAATTCTGATTTGTATTCACAGTAAAATTACATTTTAAAATATATTAAAATGGAAAATAGTTATTTTAAAATATAATAATATTTCACAATATTGCTGGTTTATTTCAAAATATTACCATTTTTACTTTTGATCGAACAAATACAAACTTGGAGCATAAGTATATTAACCTCTTACTAACCTCAAATTTTCTAACAGTATTGTAAAATGTGCATGGTATGCAAATCAAAGGCATAGAATACACATATAACCTAGAATTGCAAATTAAAAGTGCACACTGCGTGAACCAGAAGCAATGAACTAAAAGTAATACAAATTGTTTTTTTGTTCTGATTATTTGACCAAACAGTCAAAAAAATTATAACTGGACACCACTTGCTGAATTCTACATGCAATATAGAAAGTATGTACTGCACAATGTATGTTTACATTCAAAGCCCAAAGACAATTAAATCATGAAGTAGATCAAATAGTAAACTCATTTCATTATTCAGTACCAGTTTAATCTGTTTTGTTTACGTGAGATGACAGTATACCTGATGTGGTCATAGTCCACTCCCTCAAAGAAAGGGTTAGTCTTGATCTCCTCCACTCCAGTGGCTCCAATCCTGAGCTCACTCTCACAACAGAACCTAGTGGAAAACAACAGAACATCAGGTAAAAAAAAAAAAAAAAAAAGATTGCTAAAAATTAACCATGTCTTAAAATGTAGGTTAGCATCATGATTAATGAAAGCTAAATGCTTTCAGAAGAGACAAGAGTTACAGCTAAGAGCATAAAATAAAGGCAAAAATCACAGCAAAAAATATGCAAATAAAGAAGGACAAGTATAAGCAGTGAGAGAGCTGAACCTGAGGATCATATCCTTGGCCTTCTCTGAAATTGGGACCTCAGGTGGAAAGGTCAAAGTTTCCCGCCAGTTCATCACTTTCCTGTACGTTTCCTGAGGTGTCTCAGAGCAAAATGGAGGGTAACCTGAAAAACACCCACACAAACACTTTAGCCACATTAACTAAATAAAAAACATACTTTATTTGCAAAGCAAAAATCAACTCACCTATCAGCATTTCATACATAATGACACCCAAACTCCACCAATCACAGAGCTTGTTATATCCATTTTGCATAAAGACTTCTGGGGCGATGTAGTCAGGGGTTCCAACAGTGGAGAAGGCCTGAAAAATACGCCTTTAATTCAGACAAACTTCATTGTCTACTATTCTACTTATTAATCCAACACAAAAAAAGTTGTGAGACAGAGAATATAGTGAATTACACAAGACTGCATCGTAACCCTCCCACACTACTTTTACAATCATCAATTGCCATATTAAGAACACACTAATTTCACAATAACTCTTGCACAGGCTCCTCAAGCAACACTGAATCAATCTGTACCCACCCACCCACTATGTGTAGGGCAGTATTGGGTCAAGAGGAAACCCTTACCAACTGTCTCCTGTTTCGCTTCCATGTTTCTGCTTTCCTCTTTGAGTTCATGTTCTGGAACGCTACAGATGAAGAAAAAAAGTCAAAAGTTACTGCTACAGAATCAGCCATACAATCTCTTCATTACTTCATACACACTACTGTTTAGGGTCACTAAATTATTAATACTTTTATTTAGCAAGGATGTATTCAATTTATAAAAATGTAAAGACATTTATAGTGTTACAAAACATTTCAAATTCAAAATTACTTTGTCAAACTGAAGGCTGAAGTAATGAGTGCTGCTGAAAATTCAGCTGTGTCACCACAGGAATAAATTATATTACATAAAATAAAAAATTCACAATATTACAATATTTACTGTAGTATTAATAGAATAAATTCAGCCTTGGTGAGGGTGAGAGACAAAAACATTTAAAAACGTACTGACCCCCAATTTTTTAACAGTAGCGTATTATGTTAAATACATTTTACAAAGAAGAGCATGATGCAAAAATACATTAATGTAATGTAGTATATGAAATCTTTAGAATTTATACCAGAAGAGATGTTTGTCTGCTTACTGAAGTCGCTGGGAAGGCTATGATTGAGGTTTCTGTAGAACTCTGTGCGGTGAGCTTTCTTCAGACCAGTGCATAAGCCAAAATCAGACAACTTTACATGGCCCTGAAAGAGCAAAATAAGAATCACTCTTTTGATCAAGACCATGTGATCCTGTGAGGCTGTTAGATTGAACTTGCCTATAGGGAGGTCACAATTCAATACTAATAAATACAATGTTATAATATCATACTCTGTATGTATCATACACTTTCCAAGTGAAATTTTACTGGTTTTTTGGTAAAATTTGGAAATTGATAGCAGCAAATGTAGCTGACGATCTTTTTCTGAATAATGTGAAGCTTCAAAAACTATTTATTTAGCAAAAAATTATAAATGTAATATTTAATTTCATGAAATAATCTGTGTGTGGGTTTTCTTACTCTTGAGTCCAGCAGCAGGTTGTCTGGTTTGATGTCTCTGTGGATGAAGCCTAGCTGGTGAATGGAGTCTATAGCCAATACAGTCTCAGCAATATAAAACTGTGTGGCCTCCTCCGTTAAAGTGTCTTTCTTCATCAGTAGAGTCATCATATCACCTGGGCAAACACACACACACATCATTCAAATTTGGTGCCATCATCTTGATTGTAAGGCTTCTCTGAAATTAACCGAGATCAACCCACGCTCACCTCCAGGCAGAAACTCCATGATGAGGTAGAGGTTCATCTTATCCTGAAAGCTATAAAACATCTTGACTACCCACAGACTGTCTGCCTCTACAAGGATGTCCCTTTCTGCTCGAATATGACCAACCTTGAACAGGAAACAGAGACAGAGGCCTGTTAACAAGACAAAGAACCCTCAATGTCATATGTGAATATGTGACTCCATCAGAGAAAACTCACCTGCTCTTTCTCAAGCATATCAGCCTTGCGTAAGATTTTCATTGCATAAACGTGTCCCGTGTCCTTCTTCTGAACTAGCCGCACCTAGAGAGAGAAAGTGCATTTTAAATGTGCTAGAATATCACAAAATACACTACAGTTCAAAACTTTGTACGATCTCTGAAAGTGGTCTCTCAAGCTCATTAAGGCTGCATTTATTCGATTAAAAATACAATAATAATATTGGGAAATAATATTACAAATGAAATAATTCTGTTTTACTTCAATATATCATAAAATGTCATTTATTCCTGTGCAGCCATTACTCCAGTCTTGAGTGTTACGTGATCCTTCAGAAATCATTCTAATATGCCGATTTTCTGCTCAAGAATCTATTTACTTTCAATGTTGAAAACAGATGCACTGCTTAATATTTTTGTCGAAACCATGATAATTTTTTTCAGGATTCTTTGATAAATAGAAAGCTCAAAAGAAAATTATTTTGTAAAATTATACACCTTAACTGTCACGTTTGATTCATTAAATGCATACTTGTTGAATAGAAACAATGCATTAAATAAAAAATAAAACTTACTGACCCCAAACTTCAGAAAGGTAGATTATACATAGTGTACAAATGGCCTCACAACTATATGGACCAAAACCCCCCCAAAATTTTATTTTGAATAGATGCAGTCTATAACAGAAAGAAACTCATACCTCTCCGAAAGCTCCACGGCCAATCACTTTGAGCGACTCAAAGTCCTCTAATCCAAGCCGTGTTCGTTTAAGACGAAGAAACTCTGTCTCTTTCCTAGCATGCTCAGACCGCCGGAGACGCTTCTGCGGGACCATGAAAAGTAGACATTAAATCGACCGATCACATGAAATTACATTCTCTGTGTGTTCAAACATTTAACAAAACCACCAGAGTTTTTTTTGTGAAAAAAGCAGTATTTCAGAAAAGCTCACCTCTTCATCAGCTAGGCCCTCTTGATCCATGACCTTTTCCAGTTTCTGCTGCCTGTAACATATAGAGAATAGCTTTAAGACATGTGATAAAAACACTAGAAAGGTGTGGTCCACTAGTCTGACATCATTTCAAGAGGGACGGAAGAGTCCGTATTAAAGGGCCCCTGGAATTTGGGAGGTTCTTAAAGAAACACAATGGGCACAAACGACAGACAGTAGTCTCGCCATATTCACCCAAACCAAAAGTATGTGAGGAATTACATGTATTTGTCCAAATGCTTAGTGAATCATTTAGACCTGCCAAACCTGTTCAACTAGTGAAAGTTACAAAAAGTTACAAAAAACTAAGAGTATTGCTTAAGTCCTAAATATTTAGACCAGTGTGTGGGCTACGTGTAGTTTTCTATGGAAAAATAAAGTCTATACTTAAAAATAACTTGCTTTTTTGGAAAAGCTTTTCGCTTTTTTAAGTCCTCACCTCATTTCCCTTTCCTCATGCTGTGAAATCAGGTTGCTATAAAAATTCTCCAGCGTCACTTTGGCCATGGTGACCCGTTCCTTAGTGTGGTTGCTCATCGAGGAGCAGGACGTCTGACTTGTCATCGCCATGGTTAACTGGACAGGAAAAACATGTTGCATCAGAACGGACAATGTTTGAAGTGTTAATAGCTACAAACAAGATACAAAATAGAGTCGTGGTTATCTTGACACTTATGCGTCGTTTTTTCTAAATTCACTTTATTTACATTATTGAATTCTCCTGTAAATTCAACTTCAGATATTAGAGCTTTGCATCTGACATGGCTATACAATGTCTCTCTGAGTTTAATCATTGACATACGGCTTTTCAATCTTCTAGATGTAATGGAACCCCAAATATGACTATACTCATGCAAGAAAGCCCTTATCCTAAAATGTAAGATTTTTTTTAAGAATGATCAATCTATATATTTTCATGTAGACTCAATTTATACTGTGAAAATGTTACATATACATACGGGTAACATATTTGAGTTATATATTTTACATTATTACTTTTCCCCCACTCACTTATGTACTGTACTGTTAGATGTAGCCTATTTATTCATTTATATATATAAAATAAAATAAAAAATTATTTATGTAAATCCAAATTGCATTATTATTCTCTTAACTTGTAGTGATTTATTTAATCGCTTTATTTATTTAGTTTATGTATACTGTTTTTCTCTTAACTTTTCCATGGACCCCCCCAAGCACTCCCTTGCGGCCCCCAGACCCCAGTTTGAAGACCCCTGATCTATGACATGGGTACAGAAGGCTGCTGGTTCACATAAAAATGATCCTTTCTTTCCATTACCAGCTTCACATGTGTTTCTTGTGCAGGTATTCAGTGAAAGGCATCATTCAACATCAGCTACAACATTTAACCTCCCAGAAAACCAACGCCTGTAAAGTCTGACTGGCCCTTTGTTGAGCAGTGGCCAAAACAAGCATAAGATACAGGCTATACTTAACGCCTATTTAACATCTGAGTCAACTTCCACAGCTGATGTCACTGAGACTGTGGTCTGAGATACGTGTTTGCAGACAGCAAGGGGAATTTCTCTGTGAATAAATCTTGTGACTAATGAAATGAAACAAAGTTGACGAATAAAATCAGAAAACTGTACAAAACTTACAAAAACTGTAAGGACATGAGCAAGACTTAAGACTATTAAAAATCACGGAGAAAGACTACAGACAGAAAAGTAAACGGCCAGACACACTAAAGTTTGCCATCGCTTTTAGTGGGTTTGTGTATTTAGCAATCATGTATGCAATTTTAAAAGCAAAACTAAGGCTAATATATTCTTACTAATCAATTACTAATAATTATAAGCCTAAAGAGAAAGTATGAAAAGTAAAAACACATAAACTACTATTATCAGCAGTGTAGTAAGACTGTCAGTCTGCTAGCAGCAGCCGCTAACTGTCTGTTCAGACTCATCTGCTCTCATAGCAAAGTGTGAAACGGCTAAAATCTAGTTTCATTTCTAAAAAGAACAAAAGCGACTTTGTCAAAGTTTAAACAACTACCGTAAACAAAACTATTATTTACTGTTAAAAACGTGTTAGTTTGAAAATAAAAATAAAATATTTGTTTGCTTACCTTCCACTCGACCTCAAACTGACTTGAGCTAGTGGACGACGACGGACATTATTTCCTTTTTCCGGGTTGGTGCTTCAGTGGGGGGAAAAAAGGAACAAAACAAAAGTCCTCTTTCTGACAGCCCAGCTCTGTTAAAATGTAATTTATAAAATGTGTATGTATGTAACTTAATGTGATTAATTAACCTACTGAAAACTATTATCCTTTATTTTACCCATACACTTTTTTTTTTAATACAAATACCCAATTTGGCTATGCTTGCACACTCACAATATAACTGTTAGATCTCTATTTCATTGTAATGCCGCTAAACATTTTGAAATCCACTGCTTGGAAGGACCCATTTTTGTCTATTTATAGTCAAAGAATAATAAAAAAAATTAATGCATTTTTAACAATATAAGGGAGAGACCAGGGTTAGTTGTAACACAATATTTCCTTAAAAAATTATTATTAAAATCAATTTCTGATTAGATACAAATACTACATTCTTGACTACAAAAAAAATGTAGTAAAATGTACAAAACTATTATAGAGTTTTTATTTACATTTAAACAGTAAAATAAGTATGAAACATAGGCTATAACACTACATGAAACAGTAACAAACAAATGATAAAACCTTTGTTTTGGCCAACAACAAAATGTTATTAATAAAACAGTATAAAAGAAAAACATTTAAAACACATGTAACAAATTCCCCCAACCCTTTATTGAGTTCACTCGTTTGTCCAAAAGCTATTACAAAATATGGTGATATTGGAATTTTTGTTTTGGAGGACAGAATTCACAAAGATATTCTGGTTTAAGAGGGTTTTGTAAGAAGGACTATGTGTTTGATACCAGTTGAACCCACTGCTGTGACTATAACAACTCTGCTATTCTATTCTAACGCATCACCATCTGAGGGAGCTGTTGTACATATGCCTATGCAAGACACTGCCAAGGATGCCAACCTTTCCTAATTATGCTAACTATACAACACAATTCCAGCTAGCTATATTAAATTAACAGCATAATAATATAAATGAATAACTGGGGTAAACTGAACAGATATTAAATATTTAAATAATCCTGCTTCAATTTTACTCATTTATTTTAATCTTTATTTACAGGCAAAAAGGACCAGTTTAGACTAGCATGAATGTCCATGCTCGTTTGTTGCTGGTCAGACTGGTAGAAATGCTGACAAAAATGCTGGTCAACCAGCATGGTCTATTTGGTGAAGCTGGTTGGCCTCTTGCTGTAGTTAAGAAGCCTGGAGGGGGCATCCAAACCACAACATGCTAGTAACCAGCAGTGCTTGGTGACCTGATCATCATGACAAGTTTTTGCAACACTCACAGAAGAGTGAGGTATATGATGGCTGAACATCAGTATGGCTACAATGACAAATTACGTCACATTTAAATATTAGATCCTAATGTATGAAGTCTGCTATTGGTGTAAATTTGTCAAGAAAGCCGTGGAGGATAATGAGGATTTGAAACTTCTTGCTATTGTTCCATGCCAGATGCAGGACATTTCTTTACCTCTGCTGCCCTACAGCAGGGTTTAAAGTAGTTATTATAATAAAAACCGGCATTATATTTATTTGAGTTGTTATTTTTAACCTTTAATAATACCAGCTGACAGGGCTGAGATTTTCCTTCTTGAGAAATATTAACATGTATCTACTAGTACCTAATATTTTCTCAAATGAAAAAAAGAAAAAAAAGATCGGAATCAAACCACAAGAATTTAATTGAAATAGTAAAATTAGTATCAAGCAATAATAAAAACAGTAGCCTACCAGTCATTGCACCAAATGTTTTGACATTCACAATAGCCTACACTTAAAAAGTTTTTTTTTAACATCCGGATGTCACAGGATGTCCTCAAATGTCTCAATAATGAGGTTTTGTCAGATTTAGCTCACTTCTGGGGACAATGTTGTTCTCAACCATTAGCTATATGTATATGCAAAGGGAAAGAAAGAGATGTGAGATTCAGAACATAGTTTTCTCAGTTGAGAAAAAGGCGGGACAAACTTTAAAGAAGTCCCGCTCTTTTTTGGGGGGGTTTGAAGGAGTGGCTAAACGACTTCCCTTACTAAATGCCACCACATTTTTGTCTAAAGCTCTCTCTCCCTTCCACTCCATCTGTCTGTGTTAGATGATGTACTCAAGGACCATCTGGGAGTATCAAACCATCATTTTTCTCCATTAGAAGATCTATTTGTTGTCTACATTGAAGACAATTGTCAAGTGTCAAAAAGGTAAGGAGACTATAATATCTCTCAAATATTCTTTCAACAGTATATTCGTCCAAAATAATAGTTGACAAACAGTTTCTTTACATAGAGTCACTAGTTAATAATTAATCTGTTTCTTGATTAATTGTTAGCACCATTCATAAGAGCTCCTCAGCTACATTAGAAGGAAGTAGGGAGACGTACGCCATGTGGCACATGGCAGCTAGAGCCGAAAGCAGCAATAATTCATGACAGAAGCAGTTCAGAGCAATCACACAATTGTCTGTAGGTTCACATGGATCTTTACACTGTTTCTTCTTTTAATCATAGGAGAATCATATTAAATATGTATTTCACACAACCTTGCCATTGTAGATATTACAATGTGTATATAGACTCTTTCTAGACTTTAAAATATTTGAATATTCCCAAGTTATAATGGCACGTACAGTTGATATAGATTATGAATTGGGATATTCATCACTAAGCATGTTCTACTTCATACTCAAACCCAAACTACAGATCACTTGAGTTACGTGCGTTGTGGAGAGGATGTGGAGTAAACTGAGGTTGAAGATAAATGGAATTAGGTTGAGTATTATGCAATGCACCACTTTACTGGTTTAAAATGCATACCTGTAGCATTTTAGTTCCACTTTGTCATAAAGGGGTTTAACGTCAACAAGGCGTAATGGTGGCTGTGACCAGTTATATCAGTGAATGTTGGCCAAAGCTTTCCAGGAGAGCCTGTTCTTGTTAGATATCAGTGTGTATCTTGAGTTGGATCTCAGATAGTGTTCAACTGAATTTTTTAGAATATGACGTCAGGTTGATAAAATACAATAGATGACGTTTCCTCTCACATAAAAAGTACAGACTATTAGATGTTATAATGTAGTGTTTTGACTCTTTATTTCACCCACAAGGCACTGCAACAGTAGCATTCTGTAAGTGAGGGCCACATGTACTGAATATGACTGAGTCATATAAGCTAGTTCCTGTCTGACAATATAATCTTTGTGTGCGAACATCCTGTTTGATGACGATAATCACACAACATTTTTTAATATAAATCTCTTTATTACCTAAAAGTAAACAATTGTGACCAAGTGGCCACATGTCTGCAAACACTGGCATACTGTCATGATTTGGCTATGTGTGTGTGAGTGAGAGAAATACTGTCTTTCATACACTGCCTTTTTCTTTAATATTTCTTTAAAAATGTATACTTTTGCAGTCCTTAAATTGAAAGAACATGAAGTCCAATGAAGCATGACTGAACATTAAATACATCTGCTACTTTCATGATTGGCATACCAATCACTGTGATTATGTATATTTTCACCTATTGTATGCTAATGCTGTTAAGTTCAAATATTATGTTGAAATTTCAACAGTAAATACTTTAAATACTCCTGCCAAACCAAACACAATCTCATGGCAATTCATAACTATTTTATGTTTTGGCTTTTGACTGTGATGTTTTGACTATACTGTATATATATATATATATATATATATATATATATATATATATATATATATATATATATATATATATATATATATATATATATATCATCTGACATGGTTCATAATTTTCATCAGTCAGTCAAATATTTTGCCCAAGAACTTTATGGCAGATAGATTGGGCCTGGTTGGGCCAGTGAAAACATCACAATTTTCAAGTACAGAAATTGAATAAAGTAATCAAATGTAAAAGAAAACTGCATAGTCTTCACTGTATACATTAAATATAGATTGATTCCTTATAAAAGTTACAAAAGTTATTCAGTCAAAGGCAATGGGTGAATTTCTCTTTATCTTTTGTTATTAGATTAACATTAAAGACAGCAGCAGGAATATTAGGTTGAGCTGAACGTATCCAATATACTGTTACACGCGCGCTTTCTTTCTCAACTGTTTATATTCACTGAACACATAACTGACTATGTTTCACAAGGATACTCGCCGATACGGGCATTTTGACAATTTTGTGTGAATTGCTCGATTCAAGCACAAGAAGACAAGAAAGAGAACTCAATTTATTAGGCTTGTGCTCTGTCTGAAGGGCAGCTTTCTGGGCGCGCACTTCGAATGATTGCGCACAGAAAACTTAAAATCTCTTAAATGTAAAATAAACAAATACAAAATGAAAGTAAAGACAGCAGCCCTTCACGGACGACTGCTGTCACATATAACAAAACACAACATAAATCCAGGCCTGTTCCTCTCTCGATCTTCACTGTCGTCGCTCCTCCTTTAATGCTTCCGCTCCTCTGTGAGAGATACGAGACAGGTGCGTCGCGCAGGTGTCGCTCATTATCAGTCACGCCACCGGCCTCGCGCCGTTCTCTCATGGCCCTCGGCCTCGTCCTGCTCGCCATGGTTACCTTAAAAAAGCCCTGATCTCCTAATCTCATTACTTATGACACACACACACACACACACATTTTATAGGGACTTGCCATTGACATAATGATTTTTATACTGTGCAAACTGTATTCTATATCCCCTAACTCTACCCATAAACACAAACCTTGTAGAAAACATTAAGTTTAACATTTTCAACAACAAAAAAAAGACAAAAAAGGGACACGATTTATTATGATTTATAAGCTGTTTTCGTCATGGAGACCAAAAATGTCCCTACAGGGTAAAAAAAAAAAAATCACATATGGTCCCCACAATGTAGGGTTTACCAGGACCCACACACAAACACACAATCCCCTGATACCTTTTCCCACCCCATACTCAACTTTACACACCCCAGCCATATGAAACAATCAAACTTACATCATATGTACAAAACTCAGCAGATTCACTACTTTTAACCTGTACAAGAGTGTTAATATATGGGACACATGCCAGAGCGTCCTTAAACATAGACATCCTTCATCCCTTCACGGAGGAGTTAATCTCCTGCTCCTCCCCCACACAGGTGAGCTCTACAAATGTACACACACAAGTTGGACAGCTTCACTAAGGCAACACAGGAAACAAATGAATGAATGAAGACTCTCTGACCTCAGTACACTACGTAGCTACACTTTTAGAGACTTTTGAATTTTGCAAGGTTTCTCTTCTTCTTAAAGTGGTGAGTACTTCCTCAACAGCCTATTTCTTTTAGAATAAAAGCATGTGTTTATACAAGGGTGTGTTGGGAGGTTGGTTCTGTTTCAATACAGATAAAGTCTTGCATCAGACAAGAGTCATGTGGTCAAGACTTGCCTCACAGGCTAACTTCCCTTGCTTTACAGTTTCTGTGTTTATTCATTTCATGCTTTATTTCCCACCAATTGTTTGTTTTGGCAGTAATTAGATGGTTTGCCAAGAGTAACTATTGCATTAACCTCTTTTCCATAGACATATTTTTCATTATAACCAAACAGCTACAGACATTCGGCGATGGAACGCTGTTAAAGGACACTTCACTTGAACTGTGTCTCTTGTAGTCTCGCTCTTACTTTAAACAAGCACATAATGTATTGTACAGAGTGATGGTGGTCTTAAATGTATTGTGTTTTGAATGGGCAATTGATTTGCGGTTCAAATAAAGTGGTATTTTATATTCACATATTCTGGACAGTTTGACCACAATACTGCTGCTGACCAGCTGTGCTTGCCACACTTTTGGCATGGAAGGACTGAAACTATTCAGGGAATTCTGTATCAAAACCTAATAAAGCACTGAGTGGACAGACATTTTGCCTATTAAGGAAACTGCAAGTATCCTTTCATTCCACATAAATGACAGATTAAGACTTAAGTATTTCCTGACCTACAAGCACAGACACATTTTTCAGATTGTTTCCTTGAGAGTGCAAGCTTACGAAGGGTTGCATCAGCCATGCTTAAACTGAGTTTACACTTAAAAGATGCCTTTTTATACACACATATATTTATAATCATAACATATGCTGCACTGCCCTTTCTGTGGTGTCCATCATCATTTCAAACCAGACACAGAGAGAAAGTTTCACTAGCTTCATCTTTATCCTTGTGGAAAAAGAAGTCTGCACCTTAGTGTACTTCAAATCGTAAAAGTATATATATATTTAATAATATTAATGTAAAATAAAGGCCACTTAAGTGTACTTAGAGATGTTTCTTAACAGTTTAATATTAGGGCCCGTAAGCAAGTCATTTGTAGGTTGAATTTCATAGTGGCTCTGCGACACTATGAAAACATTGCTCTGTTAATTTGAGACAAACCGATCTGTAGAACCTGGAGGAAGCTATCTGTTAGCAAAGGACCATTTCGACCTTTGGCGTTTCGTGTAGTCGTGTATTTCGTGTATTCGGGGTATTCAGCTGACCAATGGCAACCGGGGGAGTGTATAGGAACCCTGAAAACAGTCATTAGCTGAATTTGCAATAGCGTAATACAGTACTTTGCCTGCCATGTATTTATATTTATACACGGTTGACCTTTAATAAAACACTTTGGGAAGATCTGAACATATATTTAGTTTTCAGGTTGAGAAGCCTGAACTTGCATGTAATTACACCTACCACAAATTCAAATTACAGTGTATTTTTACTTTGTTTATTTACTTTGATACCAATCTTTCATTTGAAAGCCATGTTTCTAGTATCTGTAAAACCACATTCTTCTATCTTAAAGGGATACTCCACTTTAAAATGAAAATTCTGTCATCATATACTCACCCTCATGTTGTTTCAAACCTGTATGAATTTCTTTCTTCTGCTGAACAGAAAGGAAGATATTTAGAAGAATGTCAGTAACCAGACAGTTTCTGGTACCATTGATTTCCATAGTAGGAAAAAAAAAATACTATGGAAGTCAATGGTACCAGAAACTGTCTGGTTACTGACATTCTTCTAAATATCTTCCTTTCTGTTCAGCAGAAGAAAGAAATTCATACAGGTTTGAAACAACATGAGGGTGAGTATATGATGACAGAATTTTCATTTTAAAGCGGAGTATCCCTTTAAAAATATATCTAAATTACGACAAATGCTCTCAATGACAAATGCGGAAAAGTTAGTTAATGCATTCATGACCTCAAGGCTAGATTATTGTAATGCTCTACTGGCTGGTTGCCTTGCACGTTTGTTAATAACAAACTCCATCTGGTTCAAAACACAGCAGCTGGGTTCTTAAAGACTAAACAAGTAATACGCATGTGCATGCTGTCACCGTTTTCGCAGATTTGAGTTTTTGAAGTTTACACGGTTATGATCATGGTTTTTCAAAACCAATGGGCACTTTCAAAACCCATTTACAAAAACGTGCACTTTTGAAACCACTTCAAGGTTTGCGTTCTCACCAAAACGCTGTTGTCATGTAAATGAACGGCCAGATCGCATTAAAAGTTTTCTGTTTTCAGTTGAAAACGGTGTCGTGTAAGTTAATAACTAATGATTTTTACAACGGAAATGAATCAATTAAAAACTTAAGCTAGACAATTACTTTCTTCTACAGCTGCTGTACAGCCAAAACAATCTTTGTTGCATTAATTTCCTATTATCACTGTAAAGTTGCTTTGAAACAATCTGTATTGTAAAAAAGCGCTATATAAATGAAGGTGACTTGACTTTATAATAATTAAGCTTTAAACATGATTAAAAACACAGAGCTGCAGAATAGCTACTGCTCACAACTAACTTATCAGTCTGAATTAATGATGAAGGGGGAAAATATGCAGATAGTACACAGCTGTTTTATATCAAGACTAATCTTTCCAGTAGGTTTCTTTCAGCCAGTAATGCTCTGAGGAATGTTTTTACCATTACTTTTCCCCTGCCTCATCTTCCACCTTGTGTATTTATGTGAAGATTATGCTCCTGTTGCACATTCAATCACTGCTTTATTTTCCAGCTTTTGGACACTTCACACTGCACTTTGTTTTCAGTAACGCATTCAAGTTTTACAATCATTTCAGTTCTCAATAAAATGATCACTGACCCCAGAACCCTTTTTCTGTGTTTCAGATTGTGTTTACAGAGCTTGACCTTGTACAGACAGTGTTCTTTGGAGAATTGTTAAGTGTAGAAGCCTAAAATGGAGGTACAGAAAATGTCAAACGGTCACCATGATCTCAGCCCTGATAAAAGTCCAGAGAGCGGGTACGTTTCTACACCAACACATTCATGAGGAACTATCTCAGAAACTTCTCTACCAAATCATATTATGAAGATCATGCTTTAAAAAGTCAACTCATATCTTTTTTACCCTATAAACTATGCAGCTTATAAAGCTTTGTTTGAAAGTATCTATGTATATTAAACTTGTGAATTGTTTAAGCAGCAGTCTCAAACTTTTAATAGTCTTCAAAAGAAGCATTAAAAAGATTAATAACAACTAAAAAACAAGATATTTCTTATTTTACATATTATTATTATTTTATATATTATATAAACATTTGTTAAAGGGGTTGAATTAAAATAAGAAATATCTTATTTATATATATTATCTCTGTCCCTGAATTTATATTTTTAATTAATAATTAATATTTTCAGCTTTCATTTGAATTTGTGAATTTTTTGGTATTTTCATGTGCGTTTTAAAAATATTTCTTAAATAGTTTTAACTTATTTTCATTTGTTTTATTTCTGTTTTAGTTGTATATCTTAAACGTATTTAAGTTTTTCCAGCTTTATTTCAGTTAACAAAACTATTTAATAGTTTTTGTTTTTGTTAACAGCTCTGAATATTAAGAGTCCTCACCTGCTAAAATTTCAAAACGAAATTCAGTAGCTGTGTCATTTCCTGTATTTTCTCAAAACATTTCCTGTATAAGAGAGATGAAACAGTCTATTGAAATGTATCATTGTAACTTTGCATAAAAAACAATATTCCCTCTGCTTGTATTACACAGATTTGATGCCCTTGAAAACATAACAGAAAGCGAAACGTTCCTCCACGATAAAAGCAATGGAACAACTCATTTTACAGATGTGAGTATGAAAATTCCAAAATGTACTTCACAGAAACATACAAGTAGGGGTGAAACTGATTAGAAGATTTATTGAAACAAACACAGATGCTTACAGACAAGTAGGAATAATTTCTAACTTCTTCATCCTTAAATTTGTTTGTGGAGTTACACAGAAAAATCAAACTACTATTCAGGCTAAAGAACCCTATTCAGTTAAATAGGTTCATGACTAATTCATCATTCATCTTTTATTCCAGTTTGAGGGAAAGACTTCTTTCGGGATGTCTATTTTCAACCTCAGCAACGCCATTATGGGCAGTGGAATTCTGGGACTGGCTTATGCCATGGCCAACACTGGAATCATCCTTTTTGTGTAAGTCAAACTACACTTGCAATTATGCATGCATTTGGGTTGATTTGAGCTATAATGTATAATCAAAATAAAGGTTATTGAAGGTGTGATATGGAAAAAATGAATTCTACTGTTTCTTTTATGTCAAATGTACTGTGAGTAAATCCCATTTGAGTTGAAGAGCCTTCTAGTCTTTCTGGTCCAAAGTTACAAATGTAAACAGAACATTTCAGGTCTAGAGAGGTGGAATAATGCCTCTCTTTGGCATTTGGCTGCATTTTATTTTTAGCACCGTAAAGCGCACCTTCTTGTAGAGGACTTCTGTTAGTATGCTGGAATGTGTGTGTTGCATATGCGTGTCTGAGTTCGGCGTAACTGAGCATTAAGGCTTATTTGTGTCCATCTACATTTAACTGTAGGCAAATGCTTCCATTCTCCATTGTGCCTCTGTCACGTACACATGTGCCAGCCGCATCCAGCCTTACAAATACTCAGTCAATACAAAGTCAAATATTTGCATGTTTTTTTATTCCCTGAGGTATTGTGTACCAAAAGGGAAGAGTTTCTGCTAAATACAGTTCCTTCATTCTTTCATTTTCATTGCTTCCCTACCACTATACCACATTCTTTACTGATCAAGTGCTTGGATAAATCAAGTTGGCCTACACTCAGTTCTGAAAGCACACAGGCTATGAAAACTACAAAACCAGCAAAAATAAAACAATATTTATTGATAGGACATATACAATTGCTAATCCTTGAATGATCGGGTTTTATTTGTGTAGGGAGCTTTAACGTCACCATGTCTGTGATGTGACACGCACATGTACTGCCCTCACAGATCAGAAGGGTTATAAATAGCCTGCTGTAATCAAGTCAAAGCCTGTCTGTCTGTCTGTCTGTCTATCTGTCTGTCTGTACAGCTCAAATAGGCTTTTAAAGCAGCTTGTTGTACAAAAAACTAGTTGCTTCGCTAGTTGTAATCTCAACAGCTAAAAGGAAAACACTCCTGCTAATCATATAACATTCAGCAATACGCAATTACAGATAGGCTTATGTCTAAAAGACACTAGGGGGAAAAGCGTTTTTGTTTATGTTGCATACCTTTATCGCAGAGACTGTGACAGTGTTTTTGTGGGTTGTAAGCTACTACGAAAACACGCCTGATCTTGTCTAATGCGTCATTAAGGAGATTAGAGGTTAGATGATTCAACGACTGGTGGCGTTAATAATATCTCTAATGAAACTGGACTATGCGCCACCTAATCGTGATTAAATTAGCACCTCTGAAAGTCAAATGACAGATTGATGAGTCTGATAATCTGTAAAATCAAAAGGGCAAGATTTGATAAGGTAATAAAATAATATTTTGGGGATAAGATTTCTCTGAATACCCATCTATGCAGGATATTAAAGGGATAGTTGACCCAAAAATCACCCTCATTTTGCTCCAAAGCTGACTTTCTTCTGTGGGACAAAAGTTTAAATATTATTATTTATTTTTTGTCTATACAATGAAAATCATTGGGGTTTAATGTTGTTTTGGACCCCAGTGACATTCTTCTTTTCTGCTCCACGTAAAACAGAAAGTCGTAGATTTGAAATGACATGAGTGTCAGTAAATGATGACATTTATTTTTTGGGTGAACTACAGTTTACCTTTAAGTTTACAGTAAGAAGTTACTTTTTTTTCTGTTGTTGTTTATAGTTTCATCATTTGAGTTACTTGTTTTCAGAATCCTGTTGATAACCATCGCTCTTCTCTCTGCCTACTCCATCCACCTGCTTCTGAAGAGTGCTGAAGTGGTTGGTGAGAAACATCTTCTCTCTAATGTCTTCAAAGGCAATCCTGATAGCATGAAAAAAGCATCTCACCTTTCCATTACGTTTGTTTGTGTGTTTAGGGATCCGTGCATATGAACAGCTCGGGAACCGTGCATTTGGTACACCTGGGAAAATCTTAGCAGGATGCATTATAACATTGCACAACATTGGAGGTAAAATTAGATGCATTATTACTTTCAGTAGTTATACTCATGAAGTCAAAATACATCACAGCTGATAAATCAAAATCAGTGATAACCACATAAAGCAATATGAGTGCTGATCACAACAACTCTAATTGTGTTCTTTCTATGATCCAACAGCAATGTCCTCTTACCTGTTCATTGTGAAGATAGAGTTACCTCATATTATTCAGGGTCTTATGAAACTGCCAGATAACTATGAGTGAGTACCAGAACATAGTACTGATGCTGATGTGCCCGATACAGTGGGGTCCAAATGTGAGACCATGCTAAAAATCTAAAACAAAACATGTAAAAACAAGGGTTCTGAAAAAGACAAACCAAAGAAATGTTTTGCACTATATATTGTGTACTTTTTCTAAGTCACTAATCAAATAAGCAAATTTGTGGCTTTTGAACCTCACTGAATTTCCCTTTTTATTATTTGTTACATTTTTAATTCTCTGTGTACATGGTTAAAACACTCTGACTGCTTTTTATAGTCATATGATCACTCCTATTAGCATGACATTTTGTGTAAAACACCTTTTTTCTCTCTGTCAGTGCATGGTACGTTAATGGGAAGTATCTCATCATTATCGTTAGTGTCGGAATCATTCTTCCCCTGGCATTAATGAAACGACTCGGTACGTTCCTGCCACCTTTCCCTTCATTCATTCATTTTCAGTTTTCTCCCTCTGTCATTCTATTTTATTTCATTTCATAATAACCATAATCTTAATCAAACATTTACACACCTGCACTAAAGATCTATGTTGAGTGTCTTAAATGAGTTTAGACGGTTTAAATTCAAAGTGATTTAAGGCAGTCACATTGTTTGGTGAAATTTCACGTAAGGGCGAAAAGATCCCCAGGCACATCATTTTGCTAATTTTAAGGTTGTCACGTGAAATAGCCACGCTGACCAACAGAAAGCTGCTTGGTTCAAAAGTGACTAAATTTTGCTAATGTGACCGCACCATTATTAAAGATAAAACATTTTATCAGTACACACCTTGGAACCCAATCGAACCCATAGCCTGAAAAATTGGTATGAAAATGTGCATGGATTTATCATGTATTTATGCTTTTATTTTAGGTTATCTAGGCTACACCAGTGGCTTATCTCTCAGCTGCATGGTCTTCTTTCTCATATCTGTAAGTCAACTCTCCTTCTACCTACATATAAAGACACCAGCAGGGTTGCCAGGTCTGCGAAACAGAACTAGCCCACTGGCTGATTAAAAACAGTCCAAAACTATCCCAGTGACCCTATACCAATTATCAAAACTCAAAATTTGCCACTCCCATACCTAAAATACATTTTTACATTCATTGTTGTGCATTATACACAATGTCAACTTTAAAATCACCATAGAGTAGTATATCACTATACAGACCCTCCCTCACAAAACTCAAATAGCTCATTTCAAATCAAGCACTTCAGGCAGTACAACTTATGCAATATCAAACCTTTCACCCACTGAAAAAAAGAAGAAGAAAGAAAACACTGCAGCATTTTAAAAGTAGCCCAATTCCATGGGAAAACCATAGATTGGGACATCCAGGACACTAGTATACATTAATCATGTCATTGTGACAGATGAATGCATCTCTCCATTGTGTCTTATTAGGTCATCTACAAGAAGTTTGACACAGATTGTCTTGCAGAACCCAGCAAAAATGAAAGCATGAGCACTGACATTTGTGAAGCTAAATTTATAACTGTCAACCCAGAGGTGAGAGATCTACTTTAAATCTTATTATCAGGTGTCCTTTTGGCTTTACTTCAAACCCAATGAATTAATCTGTTAATTTCATGTTTTTTTGTTTTAAATCACAGACTGCTTTTACCATTCCCATTATGGCGTTTGCTTTTGTGTGTCACCCTGAAGTGTTGCCCATTTACACAGAACTCAAAAAGTAAGGCTGTAATTGCAGTTTTGTTGATTCACATTGGCATTTCACATTCATTCACATTTTAAATGTATTAATACATTTGCATCTTTGTCTCCTTGTTATTTCAGTCCAAGCAAGAAACGCATGCAAAACATTTCTAATATCTCTATTTTGGCCATGTTTGTCATGTACCTGTTGACTGCCATCTTTGGCTACCTCACCTTCTATGGTAATAAGAACAACAAAATACCATATATCATCAAAGTACCAACATTTGTGATATTTAAAAATGTTTTAACAGTCAGTTTGTATCTACATATGTTTAGCAAAAGCACAGTCAGAGCTTCTGGAGATGTACAGTAAGACAGACACCCTGATGCTGTGTGTTCGACTGGCTGTGCTGGTGGCAGTGACACTGACCGTTCCCGTGGTCCTTTTCCCGGTATGTTAATTTTCCTAGCTCATTAGTTATTGCTTGCATATAATTCCTCTTTACAAATTTGCTGCATTGTCTTTCTCTAGATCCGCCGTGCCGTCTTGCAGCTTCTGTTCCCTGAAAAGGCCTTCAGCTGGGTGCGTCACATCGCCATCGCCGTGTGCCTCCTCTTTGTCGTCAATCTTCTCGTTATCTTCGTGCCCAACATTCGCGATATCTTCGGCTTTATTGGTGAGTCAGATTTGCAGCGTAGAGGATTTTAATGGTCACATTAATATGCAAAATTCAACTGATTCATTTTTCTTTTAGGTGCCACATCTGCTCCCAGCCTCATTTTCATATTGCCAGGAATATTCTACATTTGCATCGTCCCCAAAGAGGAGGAGCCATTGAAATCTCGGCCAAAGATCCAGGTAAAAATCAGACAGAAAGTTACTTCACTCTCACAGATCCATGGCTTCTTTTTTTCTCACTTCCATTTATGTTTTCCAGGCGATGGTGTTTGTGACACTGGGTTTCATCTTCATGATTATGAGTATTACGTTCATCATAATACAGTGGGTCACTGGAAAGAAGTCGATGGCTCAACACTGACAGAGCTGAGAGAGCACAACTGAATCCTTAAGACCAAATACAGAACACACCTGCAACTAGTGATCCAGGTTCAGTTTCATTTAGCATGATAAATATCTTATCAGATAACTCCTTAATTTATATAAGTCCAAAATTAAAAGGTTTTCAAGGAGGCCAGTTACCAAAAAACTGGTTACAGATATTCTTGACATGTTATAGCCATGATGCTTTAATAACATTTTTATTGAAAGACATTTTTATATGCAAAGATATTGCTGTTATGACTGGCAAATGGAACTTCCTAAATTACATGGATGGAAAAACTGTGAAACTATGATGAGAATTCACTCATCTTTATTGCCAAAAGTGTAAACATGCAGTTTGAAGTCTACCTCCTACTAAACAGAGCAATTTTACAGTGACAGAGACAGTTTGTGTTTTTTTATTTTGATCAGTGCATATTTTGGGATCCAAAAGTCTTTCGTTAGTGAAAATGCTTTGTTCCGTTCATTACAACTTATATTATTAGCATAACGTTTTAAGTGAAACATTTGTGCAAAATCGTATGATCCTAAATCTATCTTAAAGGTCCACCATGTAACTTTTATCCCTCTAGTGGTTAAAAAACAAAACAGAACATTGTTTTGGCTGTGCTTCGGCTCTGCGTGACTGTGGATGAATATGCTATCCCACTGCTCATAAAACATTCACTAGCTTACTATGCTTAAGAGACAACCAGTTTAGATGGAAAGGATCTCAAGCTGACTGAAGAAGTTGCTGTAGCTATACCTATTAGTAGACACGATTCTTCCTTGAAGATAAATTTCAGCACAGCGCTACAACAACCATAATAAAATGACCCTTCACAATAGATAATGCTTTACAATGAACTCCAGTAAACTACGTAATAGTTTATCTGTTCAATAAAATACCTTACTCACCAGTTGAGCAATAAAAACGCCATATCTGAGTTTTATAACATTCCAAATACGAAATAGCAACCGTTCTCTCCAAGACAATGATGATTCCCATTTTATTAAGATCCCTGTTGAGTTCTCTTTTTGCCAGTAGACTCCTTTATTCGGCGGGGGTGACAGGGTAATCAGTCTTACCCTGATTCATATCATAGTGAATCAGGGTAAGACAAAAGAAGAATGATTGAAGGTGTATTGACTCATTATTTAAACTTTCATTCTGAACAAAAGTTACAGTGTACCTGTAATGTTATCTTTTTTCTTTTATTAATTTTTTTATTTTCATATTTGATTTTGAATCCCTGATATTCAATTTGGTCTCAGACCTTTGGAACCCACTGTATGTGAATCTCATTTAACTTTATTTGTGATGAATGATATATAAATATATAAAAATACAGTTTATAACTTTATTTAAATAGGAAAAGTGTCCAGTTTTGTGATGAATTTCAACATTATCTTTAAGGATAATGCTTGAATGTTAGATGAAGATCCTTAAGTAAATGTATTGTATGTATTTGTACATGTCTTGTTACACCCATCAAACAAATGAAATCTACAGTCCGAGATGTCTTACAGTACATCCACAGTGTTAGTGCGGTTCTTGGCGCTGTCAAATGACAACATTTCATTACTCTGTTTTAGAGAGGTGAAGGAATACTAATTATCTTGTAGTGTTCAAGAAACACAAAACACTGTTTTGGCGTTTTCCATGTTGTATGTCATTCTGTTTGTTGTATAATTGAAAATACTTTTTGAACATCTTGAAAATGAGCATACTTGATTTTTTTGTGGTTTACATGGTGACATGTTGTGTTTCAGTGACGCAAGTTCCACTCCAGAAATGGACCGAACAGTAATAAATGCTGTAAATCACTTCATTTAACACAGATTGATGGGGGTGTAGAACAGCATTGATTATCCATAAGCTTATGAAAATGCCTCTGTCACTCCCAATCAGTATCTGTAAGTTTATATGGACCACAACTAAAATTGTTTCCTGTTGGACATCACAACTATCATTAATGTCAATGTGTGCGTGTTTTGTATAGTCTTTTATGTACATATTGTGTGTGATATATTGAAATGGAAGAAACTTTATATCTGTTGTACATCTGTGTACATATTCTATGTACATATTCTAGTATTTTTTTCTGCTCAGATTGGACTTGAGTGCTGAGATAAAATGAAACATGTTATACGCAATGAATAAAAAATTTGTGGGAAGCTAATACATTTTTTTTATTTAAATTTAATTACATTTAGTTATTCACATTTCCCCAGGATTGTTTTTTAAGTGCCTGACGACTTATGAAATGGAAACAATTCAGCATTCCACAGTTAATGTTCAGAAATACATGTATTTATTGTTGAACACATTGCGCTATCTTGAATAATAAAGTCAAAAGATTGCTAAATGTGTAAAAGATTACTGGTTTTATTATATAAAACTATACACTAAACAATTCAACAGATACAGTATATGTTTCTGTATTTAGGCAACATCACCTGAAGGCCAGGTTTTCCTAATATCAGCCATCATTAGAACAGAAAACATTTTACTCATGGGGAAAATTAACAGCTTGGTCAAGAATTCATAAAGATCCTCTTGATTCTACGTTAAACTATCCCTTATGAAAATATACTATAGTTCTTGTATTTGTTTAAAGGGATAGTTCACCCAAAAATGTAAATTCTGTAATTTTTTTCTCACCCTCAGGTTGTTCCAAACCTGTAACAAAAGAATGTGGGAAACTGAACAGTTCTGGGGCACCATTAACTTCCATAGTATTTGTTTCCTACTATGGAAGTCAATGGTGCCCCAAAGCGCCCTGTGTGAAACGCTCGATGGTGTTTTTAGCCCCCAATGGCTCCTTCCAGGCAGCTAACCCTAACCTCAACCTTAAACCTACCCATCCCCTCGCTGCCTGGAAGGCGCCGTTGGAGGCTAAAAACACCAAACACCGTGTGAAACCCTTAACCCTTACACTGTGTGAAATCCTGTAACACCTTTGTGTTCCCGGTCAAAAATGACCTTGCTTGTAAATCGCTTGTTATGCTATATTATCTCCAAATATTGTATTCAATTATTTTGTCAACTTGTTTTCTTTCAATTTGATATTGTATTTATTTGTTGAACTGATTGATCGTATAGGCCTCATAGATCTGCATGTATGCACCTCAGTTTTTGAGTGAAAAAAAAAAACATTATTTGTGGATCAATTTGTCAATATTCAACAAAATATATTTTAAAATAAAATTTGCACTGTCTATGACACTACTGTGTTTTAATGTTTTCAACCAGGAAGTTTGTTTTGGAATGCTTTTATTTTGTATAAAATGGCACCAAGACACATTTGTGGTGTTCCCGGTCAAAAAAAAAAAAAGAAAGAAAAAAAAACCCTACAAATAAATTGCTTATAAATCTCTCGTTATGCTATATTATCACCAAATATTGGATTCAATCTTTTTGTCAACTTGCTTTCTTTCAATTAGGACAGGTTTTGTGTGTGTGTGTGTGTGTGTGTGTGTGTGTGTGTGTGTGTGTGTGTGTGTGTGTGTGTGTGTGTGTGTGTGCTCTTGTTTATGTGATTTGTGAGGACACAAATTTGTGTAATGACATAGGTATTACACTGGTATTACAACTTGAACGTGATTTATGAGGACATTTCCTGAGTCCTCATATTTCAAATGACTTTAAAAACATACTAAGCAGTGTTTTATTAAAAATGTAAAAATGCAGAATGTTTCCTGTGATGGGTAGGGTTAGGGATAGGAGCAGTGTAAGCGGATAGAATATACAGTTTGTACAGTATACAAACCATTAAGTCTATGGAGAATCCCCATGTGTGTGTGTGTGTGTGTGTGTGTGTGTGTGTGTGTGTGCGTGCTTATTTATATGATTTAAGAGGACACCAATTTTTGTAATGACATGCTTATTACACTGGTATTATAACGTGATTAAAGTCCTCATAATTAAAATGACCTAAAAAAAAACATACTAGACAATGTTATATTAAAAATGTAAAAAAGCAGAAAGTTTTCTGTTATGGGTAGGTTTAGGGGTTAGTGTAGGGGGATAGAATATTGTAAAAACCAGTACGCCTATGGAATGTGTGGTGTGTGTGTGTGTGTGTGTGTGTGTGTGTGTGTGTGTGTGTGTGTGTGTGTGTGTATCTCTAGTTTATAATAATAATAATAATGTTTGCTATTTAAAGTGTTTCTAGTTAAAAAATAAATAAATAAATAAATAAAAAATAAAGCAAAAGCAAAGGGTTATATTTACTAAAGGAGAAATTTAGCATTTACTAAACAAACAAATACATTTTAGCTAAATTACAAAAAACAATTACACCCCAGAATGCAAAATGTCTTGATATTTCTCAAATATTGCCTCAACTAATTATTTTTAATGATTGCAAAACAAAAAGCTGAACAGTTTGGTTGTGTGAGGAACTTTGGTCAAAAGTCAAGTAAAGTCAAAAAATCTCTCCCATCTCATTGCCATAATGTTAAGCTTTCATTTCACTTTTTGTTTTATTTCATTTCTTCTTCTTTTTTAACCACAATTAGTAATTCTTCATCCCATTTGTTTTGTTTGTTTTCTGTCCTTCATCATTTGTAACATTCAGACAGATACCAGAGGCACGGATGGAAACCAACCAACAGAAGGTTATCTTGGTGTAGTTGTAGACAGTAAAGTCTGTTCTGATGATCTGACTGCACTAAGAGGACTTCCGCTCTGATCTGAAACAACATGAACATACAGCAGTGTGTCAAGCCGACAAACAGGCGAGAGAATGAAAATAGAAAAGAAAAAAAGTGTGGTTGTCCATTTCCTGTGAAAAGCTTTTGTCTGCTGTTGCTGAGAGTAAGAACTAGGAAGAGAAACTCAATGCTCGCTGTTCAGACTAGTCACCGGTAGTGCAGAGGAGATCTCTCGTTCTCTCTCGGGGTCTCTTTTTTTCTTTCTCTCGCTTCGAGTGAAACTTTTTAACGGTTTGGTCCATGAGCATATGAGGCCATGAGGCGAACATCGAAGGAGAAAGGTCAGGAGAATGCGGGCTGCTCTCTGCTCAGTCCACAGGAGAATGAGAGGCTGGAGGATCTGCTGGGCAGGAGGTGTGTGGTAAGTTCAGAGGCCTTCAGTACAGAGACCAGAACTAAGGTAAATTTACACTTTAGAGGGAAGATGGAGTGTTTTTCATGATGAAATTCAGTCACATCTGTGCAAACAGAGGGCCAAAAGTTTGATTTAAATGCTTTTAAATACTTTTTTTTATGTGTGTGTGTGTTTGTGAAAATGTATGCATTAAGATATGGTGAATTCTGTAGACAAGAAATATTGACCATATTTTTTAGTTCTCCTTTTGAGAAGCTGTCATTGACTGAACTCTTTTTTTTAAATGTGTTTTCCCTCTCATTTATCTGAATTAAGAAGTGAAACATTTTCACCATCACTTAGACCATGTGAAAAAAACATCACACATTTTCTAACTTAGTTTAACGAAGAGTCACTTTTCACTTTTTTTTCACTTTTCAAAAAAAGACTCAAAAAAACAAAAAACAAATGTAATTGAAAAAAGTTTTCTTACAATATACAGTAAAAATGTGTAGATTTACCAGACGCGAAATGTAAAACTGCACGCTTAATGTAAAACAGTGTAAAATATGCACTATTCAGACAACATGTACTGTAACAACATACTGTTCAAATTATATCAGTAAAATGACAATTTCAGAACTCCCTGCGTGACGCATTTCAAATTATTGTATTTCCACATTTTTACTGTAAATTCACTACCCATTTTTTAAATACATTTTACGGATTTTTCAGTTAATTATTTCAAAAGAACTGCAGCCACATGGGAGCCTATACAGTACATCAAAGAAAGCTGTAGGTAAACCAGTATATCCAAACTCATTTCTCACTTCTGTATGTGGTTATTTATTTCTACTTCCTCTGATCATTCCATTATGACACATTCAAGACAGCCTGTCTGTTATTGGCGGCCATTTATGTAGCAGAAGCTTTTATCTAATATGCATACACATATGCACTGATTATGCAACCATGATGAAGTTGAACAATCAAGTTTCAGAAGACCTGTAGCCTTCCGTAGCCATTTTGTGGGTATTTTTGGTGCTGCTTGACTTTACAGTTAGTAAAAGCTTTTGTGATTAAAGGCAGAAAAGGTGTGAAATTTGTCCTCACTGCAGCTTGAACTGTGATCACTGAGAGGGGTACGACAGGGGAAGTTGCTTAAATACATTTCCTGTCACAGAAAAATGTTCTGCAACTTTACGTGTTTGCTCAGCGTTCATTAGTGAAAGTGATTCACAAACAATCATGCATGTGAGAATAATAGGCTTTTGTGAATGTGTGTGATGCTAAATACAGCCTTTTTTCTGGTTTTGTCTGCAGTCTCTGTCCTCAGCGGTTGTGCAGTTGCTTATGGCTGTTCCGAGCGAGCCGAACCGTTGGACACCTCAGCAATCTGGAGTAGTGTGTTTCGTCAAGGACAGTCATCAGCGCTCCTTTTTCATCCGTCTCTTTGACCTTAAGGTTTTGAGACCATTTATCTCTTATTGGCAAACATCGTGTTAACAGCATACACTAAAGAAATGCATTAAATCTAGTCATTATAATAATAATGATCACATTTTGCATGTGCACGTGTGAATTAAAATCTCAACAAACTGTTTCAAATATAAAATAAAAACAAACTTTCCCCTATAGTTCTGAACATTTTTGACCTGTGTTTGTCTGGGAGAAAACTAGGATGATCTCAGAGTTGTTACTTCTCTTCAGGCAGGGAAGCTGGTGTGGGAACAGGAAATCTATAACCAACTAATGTACCAAAGAGTCAGGCCTTTTTTTCACACTTTCCCTGGAGATGTAAGTACCTGTTGTATGTACACCAGTTCATGCCAACCTTGTGCGTTATATGCTCACTGTCATTATTACAAATGCTTTTAACATGTTTTCACGAAATAGCAATAGTATTATTTTTTTTGTGTGTGTGTGTGTTGAGGAAGTTTTTATTTCTCTTTCCTGTAAAGTTCATTTTGCGTATTAACAGCACTTCCTCATAGCACTGTCTACCACAAAACTGTCTGCCGGTGCACTTAGGCAGGCAAAAGGAGCTAAAGTTGCACACAGTATTTGCATGTATGATGAATTCACACAGTTGTTGCTGATAAACGGGCTAAATTTCTGGTTGGGTAGTTAACCACTGTAAAATACTTTCATTTTGTCTCTATTTTAACCATTGACTGAATGTAGGATATAAAAAATAAAGTCACGTTTTAGGTCCTTTAGTATGAGCAGTAAGCAGTAAAATAGTAAGAACTTAAAGTGGTAAAGGTAGAAGAACTGATAAACTGTTGAGCATGTTCAGTTTGATCACTGATGCTTAGCCCTGTGGAATTTGTTTGGATCTATGTAGGACAAACCATCCAAACTTAAACTTACTATCATTGCATCTGCTACTGAGCATGACCAATGGAAAAGCATTGTAGCGGGGAGGAATCTGGAGTAGAGGAATACCCATAATCCCTTGCACTTGAACCTTTAACCCTCGTGTTATGATGCGGTTCATTTTGACACATTTAGATGTTTATGTAAATAGGCCTACTGGTTAACCTGTTTTTTCTTCTTCTTGACATTTTTCGCGTTTTGGGTTATTAACTTGAAAATGCATGCATAGTTTCAACACGCTGATGTGTTTTGAGATATACACACATCATTTATATTATGTTTGTGATGTTCGTTTTTTTTTTACTACCTAATGAAGCTAAAGGCTGATTTCTACTTCTGAGTCAGACCTACGCTGTAGGCTACGGTTGGTTTACATTTACTCCTCTGCGTCCTTGTCCGTGTTGATGTGAGGGAGCATAAAACCTGAGGGACAGGGAGGGGTTCTAGCAGACCAATCACAGCGCTTGTGGTCCGCGTAGAATTGACGAGTTGTTGCATTTTTGGAGAGGTGCAGGTCAGGGTACACCATACTCCGTAGCTACGGCGTGAGTTTGACGCAGAAGTATAAATTGGGCTTAAAAAGGAGCTTTTTCCTACTTATACAAAAAAATACAAATTATACACAGATGGTATAAATGAGCTATCTCATGAATTTTTTTGTCTTTTTCTAATTAAGGGTCATGAGTATGCATGCAAAGTTTCAACACGCCAATGTGTAGTGAATTTTGCATACATCAATTTTTATACGATTTTGATGTCTATGGGTTAATTTGACCCATATGCAGCTATTTAAAAGCAACTACAGACACAAAATAACATTTCATATGGATGTCAGAGCTCTTCAACTCTATAGTCCTGAAGTGCCAGTGTCTTGCTAAATTTAACAACTTTTTATTTTCAAAGTTTGTGAAAACAAAACTGTCGGTCCCACTTTTTGAGCATGGACATGAAAATGACCTTTTTCCAACTTAAATTGTTATAAATTCAAACAATATATAAATTAATTATTATTTAATTAATAATAATTCATTTATTATTAAATTATCAAAAATATATAAAAAAACAATTAAGATACAAACTATTTTGCTTTTAACTCTTCAAGCTCTACATCAGAAATACAAAATAAATGGGACAGCTAAACATTTTTAGTGTTATTATTTTGTAACAACCTTTTGTTAATCTTTTTAATTTACATTCATGCATTTGCAAGCTGCCAGGGCTACTTTTCAAAAGTTTGCTAACTCAATGCTAATAGTGAGTTAGCATGATGCTACAAGCAACAAGTATAATCAGCCTTAATGTAAGCTACAGTTAGCAGAGCCGCCTTAACCTAATGTTAGGCCCCAGGGCTAAGAGGTTTTGTAGGCCCCCCATCCCCTCGATTTATAGAGTCTCATTTAAAAAAAGTGTAATATCTAGGTAATCTACATCACAAAATGCATTAGTTTCTTAACTTACCAGGTAAGCCTGTGCGGCCTTGTCAGTTAGTGTAATTTGACTCTGTTTGATTAACTTAACTGACTCATTCCTTAACATTTTTTGTTGTGAATGGACTTTGATATTCAAATATAAACTTCTCTCCTCAGGACTGTCAAGTGGGGTTAAACTTTGCAGATATAACAGAGGCTGAAAATTTCTTTGCTGTAGTGGAGGAGAAGATCAGCCAGAGAAATAGTCGCTTTGGTATTAAAAATATATATGTTCTTGCACAATATTTTGTTTAAAATGTTTTATGCCAATTCAACATAAACATACACAGGGTTATAAAGACAATCTAATAATGCGTCTCATTGAAAATATTTTTTATGCTTTCCTCTTATAACATAAAGAGAAACAACAGAGAAAAGGATCAGATTCTAAAGGTAAGAATCTCAGATTTTCCACAATCACTATATTATTTGAATTTAGTGCAAACCAAAGAAAATGTTTTTATGTTCTTAGATCGTAGAACTTTGCCACCGCTTCCTCGACCAAATGGTAAGTGATTTTTTTTTTTACACAAATATTTTTTCTTGTCCATTGGGATACTAAAAATCTCTGGATGTATGTTGAATGTTGTGCTTTTTAATAAGCCTTTTGTTTATTTGTAAAAAAAATAATAATAATTGCTTTGTATTGGAAAACCAGGCACTCTTGTCTAGTTCCTGTTGTTGTTTTAACTTAATTATTTGAAGTTTATATGGTTATTGTAAAATAATAAAAATCCTACATAAAAAAACAAACAATATCATGTCCAATAACAATACATTTCCACTAAATATTATCGTGCTTTATCTGCATCACAAGTTAACCAGGGGCATTGAACGTTCTGAAAACAACATCAACTTAAATTTTTCTGTTCAGTGATTTAAAATTGCATGAAATGTACTCAAAGTAATTGCATCTTAAATCACAGGCTCTGGTACTCCAACGTCTCCTGCCATGCCTCCAATGGTACCAAGTAATGTCCAGATCCAAATTACCTCTTCCAAATCAAAGAAAGAAAAGAAAGAAAAAGACAAGAAAAATAAGAAAAAAGGATCCAAACTGTTGAAGGGTGATATTGGAGCACCCAGTGGATTCACGTGAGTGAATAAGTGGACTCGCTTTAACCAAGATAAATGGCTTCCGTTGAGATGCTTATGTGTCGTTGTGTTACGACTTTAGGCATGTCGGTCACCTAGGCATGGGTCCAAACAATTTGGACCCAGACCTGAAGAAACTTTTGTCCTGCGCTGGGATCAGCGAAGCAGCCATGGACGATTCGGAAACCTCTCAACTCATCTATGATGTCATTGAGCGTTCAGGTGGAATGGAGGCTGTTAAAAAGGCTGTGTACGAGAAGGGTAAGTCACAGCTAACCGAGTTAAAATGTTGGATTTGTTTCATATTATGCCTCTAAGCCAGGGGTGCACAATCCTGTTCCTGGAAATCTACCTTCCTGCAAAGTTCAGCTCCAACCCTAATCAAATGCATCTGAACCAGCTAAATAAGATCTTCAGGAACACGGGATAATTACAGACAGGTTTGTTAGAGCAGGGTTTGCACTGAACTCTGCAGGAAGGTACATCTCCAGGAACAGGATTGGTCACCCATGCTCTAAGTGTATTGTTTAACATTCTTTTAGAGTCTACATGCCCTCCTGTTCCTAGTGGACATCGGGGTTCTCTTCCCCAAGTGCCACCCGGGTTCTCCTCAACGCCGCCGCCGCCACCTCAAGGTCGAATGGGGCCTCTACCACCTGTCCCAGGTCAAGCCTCTGCTCCACCATCCCATCGAGGTTCCCTTCCACCCACACCTGCGAGAGCAGTTCCATCACAACAAACAATAGAGGGCCGCGGTGGTCCTCCGCCAGCCCGATCTACAGCATTAGGGCCCCTGCCGCCTGTTCCTCCCGGTGGGCGTACTGGGCCCTTGCCTCAACCTCCAGGAGCCCGCAGTGCACCCTTACCGCCTGCACCTGGAGGTCGGAGTGGAGGCTTGCCCCCGCCACCTCTCCCAGGAGAACGTAGGGAGTCTTTAGCCCCCGTTCCAGGAAAGAGACCTGGAACTCAAGTGTCCGAAAGGCGAGGTAGCTTCCTGCCACCCCCACCTACTGAGGCAGCTCCCCCACCACTACCTCCAGGAACGAGGAACGCACCCTTACCCCCACATCCAAGAGACAATAGATTTTTGCCACCTCCACCCCAATCTGAAATGCCGCTACCTCCTCCCCCGTCTGATTTTTTCCCTTGTCCACCTTGTGAATCATTTCCTCCACCTCCACCTGAAGACTTTGCTGATTCTGTGCCTCCACCTCATACCTTTGAATCCAACTTTCCTCCCAGAAGCAATTCCTCAGGCTTTGCCCCGCCACCCCCTCGAGCCACAGCCAAACCCAGCGGAGGTGGTCCGCCTCCGCCACCTCCTCCTCCACCTCCTGCTGCTGCCCCTCCTCCAATGAATTTTGGAAGCAACTCCTCACCTTCCACTGGTCCACCACCTCCAGCATCCAGCAGTGGGGAAGTGGGTAGAGGAGCATTACTATCCCAGATACAATCAGGGTTGAAGCTCAAAAAGGTGAGTGTCTACACTTCCACGCTATCACTTTTGAACAATTGAATGTGTCCTGGCTGACTAAAGGTATTAATATCTTACAACAACAAAAAATCGTACTAACCCCAAACTTTTGAAAAGTTGGGGTTAGTAAGTTTTTTTGTTGTTGTAAGATATTAATACCTTTAGTCAGCCAGGACACATTCAATTGTTCAAAAGTGATAGCAAAGACATATGGGGCGCAAGTATCAAGCAAGTATCATGGGACATATACGCAAGTATCAAGCACGAAACGCAAGTAACTTTGTGGGCGGGTCTTGGGCGCTGTTGCTATTATACCGGCGGGATAAATGACTCTTGCGCCCGACGCAAATCTAAAATAGGTTGGTTTGAAGTAGCTTCATTATTCATAGGTGTGGTTTGGGCGTAACATCAAATAAACCAATCAGAGCGACATCTCACATTCCCTTTAAGAGCAGGCGCGCTTTTTCCATGGCGGATGGCTATTATAACGGCAGATTTGCCAGGCGCGGTTCACAGCCGAGGAGACCGACGTTCTCGTCAGGGCCGTAAAACACAGAGAAGTGACATTGGGGATGGAGAAACACACCCAAATTAGCTTGGGTTAAACAGGCATATAATAATTTGGGTAAATGTGTAAGCTAGATTTATGCCTATTTTTTCACATCTTCATGGACACAACAATGATTTCCCTCGTGTGTTAATATTTTTCCTTGTAATAATGTATGATTTGCAAAAATGAGAACTGCTGCTTCTGTGTAGATGAGAGAATCAAAGTGTATGTGTGTTGTGCATACGCTACATTGATTATGGCCAAGCATGCACCCTTCAAATAGCCTATGAATAACATGTGCAACGGGGGCGGAATTGTTTTCTAAACCTGCAAAATAGCACCAGGAGAACGTTTTCGCCGGAACACGCCTCCTCTTTTCGCTGAACCGCCCCCGGGAGCGCAAGTTCATTCCCTAGTTTACCGACGTGCGTCTGTGGAGGGAAATGTCCGCTGTGTGCGGGTGCAAAATAGGATTGATACATGCGTCGGTGTGCAAAGTAAATTGCGCTGGGTGCAAGATAGGGCCCACGATGTTACAAAAGTATATATTTCAGTTAAATGCTGTCTTTTGAACTTTATATTCATCAAATAATCCTGAAAAAAAAATCTGTCACAGTTTGCTCAAAGATATCTAATCAGCATATTAGAATGATTTCTGAAGGATCAAGTGACACTGAAGACTGGAGTAATGATGCAAAAAATTCAGCTTTGCTATCACAGGAATAAATATAATCAAATATTTAAAATTCTATAAATATATTTTTCACAATATGAATGTTTCTAATGTATTTTTTTTTTTATCAAATAAACATCTTACCGACCTCAAACTTTTGAACAGTAGTGTAAATATGTTATTTTGTTGAAGCAAAAAAGTCAAATTGGTGTTCAAAGCATGTGACTTTCTTACAAGATCTAAGCACTGATAAGGTTCCGGTTATGTTAGCTTCTCTTTATTAATAATGTTTGCATGTATGCCTTAAGCTCAACACTCTATACCAGCAATATACAGTAATGTCTCTTGTCCAGGTGACCGCAAACCAAGAACCCCCTTCACCTTCACTGGATTCAGGAGAAGGAATAGTTGGAGCTCTCATGATGGTGATGCAGAAGAGGAGTAAAGCCATCCATTCATCTGGTAACCACTCAAGATTATTTTATTTAATATAGTAAACTAATATAGTTAAAAAATGTGTACTTTTATATTAATATTTACACAATATATTATGTATATAATAATGTTCAGACATTAAGTTGATCTGCTGGATTCCGTTGTTTACGTATGCTGTGCCTTTTAACATTTTCTTCTTTTTAATATTTTGTAGATGAGGATGATGAATTTGATGACGAAGAGGAAGATGACGAAGAATGGGATTAATCCTGTTGTAATTGAAATATTTTCGATAGATGTACTTGGGCAGCTTAACATGTTTTTGAAGTTAAACAACACTGATCCAATGCATTTTCTCTAGGGATGCACTGATATTCAAATTCTGGCCACGTTAAACTGATAATTATTTTTATGTTAAGGTC
Organism: Leuciscus leuciscus; assembly: GCF_965113295.1. Lineage (NCBI taxonomy): Eukaryota > Metazoa > Chordata > Actinopteri > Cypriniformes > Leuciscidae > Leuciscus > Leuciscus leuciscus. Next base: position 14,890,051 of record NC_138737.1, read on the forward strand.
GATAACCGAAAAAATGGCTGATATAAAAATTATATACTATTAATCATAAATAAAATAAAAACACTGATGACTGAAATCACGTGTTTAAAATGTTACAAGTGATTTTAGGCATCAAAACATTATAATATACAGTATAAAAAATGTATATTCATTTAGAGATTTGCTTTGACAGTGCTGTTAAAATTATATTACTTTTTAAAGTTTTACCTTCAGGGAGAGTTTGATGATGACAAAGATAATTAAAGGTAAACTAATGTAAAAAAAAAAAAAAAAAATCAATTAAATTAAATATCCTATATATATACAAACATATATTATGCATAGTGATCTAGTGAGCGCTCTCTAGTCTCAAGGGTTCTCAGTCTTTGTGAGTGTGTTTAATTCATTCAATGCAACAGAGCTATAGAAAGGTTATCAAAGAAACTGGAACAAGTCAATGTGAAATGTAAAGTTGATCTCTTACTCAAATGTAAACGTGCAAGGTCTATGTTGTTGTTTATAGTTGTGAAGGCATTGTCCGTGAATGACGGATGGTTAATAAAAGTGTACTATTAGATTTTTTGAGCGTGTTAATTAATCAGCTAGAGTTTATTCAATAATATAATGTTAATCAGTACTGAATGTATTTACCATATGTAAATATACTCAAATGTGAATAAAAAAAATGAATATATGGCTAGCAAATATTTGCTTTTTTATTTTTATTTTTTTCTTACAAGACATCAACATCTAAGAGCAAGACATAACATTGTCATTTACAACTGGACTATTCTACCATTCTACTAAAAAAGCACACAAATATTGTGAAATATTTCCAGTGTTAGATATTATCTGAGTGAACTTATTTGACCGATTGTATTTGCTTGAATGGTGATTTCTCAACCAGACAAAAAGCATGAAACTAAATGCACAGCATAAAAGTGTTATTTCCTTAACAAGTCAGTCATTTTGAATGCGTTTAAATAAATATAACAACATATCGAATTGGTCAATCATGCAAAAATGCCCTCCACCCTTATTCAGTATCCTTTAGCAACAAGTATCATCCAATAAATAATATTCAACTTCAAATAAATATATATTACAAATAGTGAGAAGCAGCCACAGTCACACAGACATGAAGGCAAGTAGTGTTCTTGCAGATTTTGGTGCCATTATTAACCCAGTTATTGGAATCAATACATATATAACTATCAAACATACATACACACATATATTACTTTTACAATTTCATAATCTGGATGGAACATTAGAAATTGCACTGGCCCACTGATTGAGTAATTTAACAATGAGTTTGTAGGCAACTTTGTTTTTCTGAATACAAGATAGTGGAACGTTTTCAAAGTTTATGAGATAATATCCTCTTTAAATGTGCTTTACAGTTTATTGGTTGATTTTTACTTTAATTAAAGCCAGTATGTAATGACTGTATCCTGAAGGTCATATTTGTGAGGTTAATAGAAGTTTACACCTGTTTATAATACTGAAATGCTCAGTCATAAATCAACACTGACTACAATCTCAGTACAACAGACGAATGGTCAGGTACTTTAACTTTGGAGCAGTGAATGAATGTAGGATTACATACAGTGACTCTAAAAAGTGAATGCTATTGCATTAGATAACAAAATATTAAGCCATGTGGTAAATTTCAATTAATTGTGAAAATTTACTTTTAAATATTTTTTTACTTGAAATTTGAACACTGTAAAAATGTATTTCCAAAATAAATTTTAATCATTTTAAAAAGTAACTTCCAAATATTTGGAGCCACTGTTCATTAATTAATTAATTAAATTAATTTGGTTAATTTTGAACACTGTAAAATGGTCAATTTATTTTGGACACATACAAATTAATTTCCAAATATATGGAGCCGCTGTTCACAAATTTTGAACACTGTAAAGATTTATTCATTTTCAAGTGTCCAAAAAATAATTACTTTTGAATATTGTAAAAATGTTATATTTTTAAATTGTCCAATAGTGTCCAAATACTTTTTGGGGCCACTGTTCAAAAATTATCCTATTTAGGTACATGTGAAATGAATACATTTTTGTTTTTAAGTGTCGCAAATTCCGATTCCTTTTAAACACTGTAAAACGTGTCCAAACGGTCCAAAAGTGTCCAAATACTTTTAGGTGGCACTGGACATGAACTAACCTATGCAAGTCCATAAACTGCTCGGAACAAGGTGACGAACAGGTAACTGTCTTTTCCTCTCCTCCTCACTCCCCACTAGCCTTCAGTGCTTCTGTGTGTCTGCGGTTGGCGCGTTTAGGGAGGTCAGCCTGAGAGTTCCCCCCGGACGTCAGCTGCTCCCAGTAGGACTGGCAGTACTGCTGAATCAGACGCATTTCAGACTCCAGCAGGAGTGCTGGGGTAGGACGTGCAGGGTCCTGTTGATGGTCTTTGTGATGGCTCCTCGAAGCCTCTTCCTCTTCATCGGGGGTGGTGAGGGCTACAGCGATGTCCCGGTCCAGGATACGTAAATAGACACGAGCCAGCGTGTGTTTGAAGTTATTTTCTGTGGCCAGGCAATGGTATTGGCCTGCATCTGCTTTGGTGAGAGTTTTCAGAAGGACCCCCTGAGGAGTCTTAAGAACTTCCCCGTCTCGATTTAGCTGTAAACATAGTCAGAGCAATGTGCAGTTATAATCTGAATACATGCTACTGTTAAAAGTTTGAGGTTGGAAAGATTTTTTTAATGTTTTTGAAGTCTTTCATGCTCACCAAGGTTGCATTTATTTGATTTAAATACAGTAAAAACAGTAATATTACGAAATAATGGTTATAGAAATAGAAATAACTTTTCTATTTTATGCTGCTTTGGTGCTCAAGAGACATTTCTTATTAAGGTTTCCATCCACATATTTTTTTGCGAATTTTGTGATATCGCATTAAAAATAAACGATGGATGGAAGTGCCAAGATGCGCATACATTTTAAAAATGCGCATTAAAAACGTACATTACGGATACATTTTTTATCTGATAAGTTGCCATTTGAGTAAACAACGATGGAAACACATTTACCAATTAAATCCCTCGATGCACAACAAAAAACTCATGTGACTTTGCCTCAACAGTGGATGTGACTGTATCATTGCACAGCATCTCAAATGTTGTCTGATTTGAATGATTTGGTTGACATGATAGCGTTCACAAACATCAGGCATCCGGAAGCAAGATGACATTGGGTTTCGTCATTTATTATGTATGAAAAAAAGAGCCACAGTGCTCGATTGCAGCAACTTCCATTTTTATTACTAATTCATTTCTTACTGACCCCAAACTTTTGAACAGTAGTGTGTATTAACCAACAAAATGAAAATGTTAATATATAATAAATGTTTTATTTGGCTGGTTAGTGACTGGTGGTTTGAAATAAAGTAAAAGCATGAAATCGTACCACTTTTCGTCTGCCCTCCTTCTGGTAGAGCCATTTGATAGTGGCCTGGGGAGAGCGCGGCACGCACTCCAGAAATGTGCTGCTACCCTCCACCCCGAACTGAACTTTCTCCTTCAGTCTCCTCTCCACTAGTAGACACAGTAAAAGATAACAGTCATATGCTGAGTCCTATTACACAAATACATCAGACTGACCACATTATAATCCTGCAGGCTGATATTTGTTGATGAACCGTGTTTTTGTTACCTTTGGCATTGTAGCCCCGGCACTGACGCAAAGGGTCACCGTGTTTAACGTCCTGCCTTCTGCTCCTCCTGAATGAAATAATACGAAAATGATATAATTAAACTCCACATCAATTTACTGTCCTATGAAATGGAACTCACATAAGCCCCTTATAGAATGTTTTAATAATCTTCTCGTCATGATTCAGTTGCGCAGTATGTGCAATTTCAAAGGTTCTCTGACCTTTTGGTGGCTTGTGTAAAGGCAGAGCAGTTATCTCCATCCCAGGCACAGTAGGGGTCTCTGGCCAGACAGCAGTCCGAACAGGCCTTTCCATACACTCCACAGCGGTGCAAAGACATCTGGGTAAGACCTGCCTCGGAAGATACGTACAGCTGTTGCTGAAAAAAAAAAAAACAGAAGGAAAATATTTTAATGCCATACTACAGATTTCTGTAATAATTTTTTTTTTTTATATATATGTACTCCTAAAGGCTATTATTTTTAGAACTCTTTTTTTAACATTTTATTTTTGACTCTTACCCGTTTGGCCGATATGTGCATTGTTTTGACAGCAGCAGGTGTCTGTTAATAAAAAGGAATTAGAAAAGCATACTTCATTATATTTGTGTGTTATATTATGTAATGTAATTTTATTATGTAAATGTATTCATTTATTTTAATATAACATTAAAATTCTGATATATTTACCCTGAAAACTTCCACTTCCTCTAAAGTGAGCTCTTCCATTGTGGTGGGATCCTTGGGCAGGACTATAACTTTCTGGACCGTACCATGATCTGTAGGGTGACAGAAAAGTGATACAGTTTATACAATATGTTTATCAGAATCTGCATCCAACATTTCATTTCTAAAATTGATAGGATTAATTTTTATCTCATGCCGACTTTAACAACTAGGCTGTCTGTACACTATCCAAAGTTTTACAGATTCAAGAAACTTGACTAATTTTAGCAAATCAGAGGATGCAAGTCTCACCCGTTCCCAGAAAGAGAACCTCATATCGGCCATCCACAGCATCCACCTGGTCCACTGCAATAGTAGTAAAGCGATAGTCTACACCAGAGCGCACCACCAGAGGGCGCTTGTGAATGGGATACACAGGGTGGTACATGAGAGGATGAGCACGAATGAAGTTAACCGCTTCATCTGAGAACTCTTTTGTGGACTGAAGACCCGGTGTGAATGTGCCTCCCGGACACTAATGCGGGAAACAGATGGAGAGTCAGTCAGATAAATGTACACCCATGTAGCCTCCACAATAAAAGATCATAGGCACTATAAAATGGATGATAAGCAGCACGCAAGCATTTTATGCTATAACAAAAATTTTGGGTGAAATGACCAAATTTTCATGATGCTTGAGAGAAAAATGTACTGAAACTCACCGTTCCCGGACGAGGATAGGGAATCTTCCCTGTGTATGTAGTCCACTGGTAGTTGTGTCCGTGTTTATGGGCGAAAGGGCCATTAAAGACATTTCGGATATCAGCCATTGAGTAGACACACACGGCTGAGCCTTTAAACACAGAGCTAAGAGACAAGAACAAGACAGATGACTAAAATATCACAGATCCAGAAACAAAGGGGAAGAAAACAGATTGGAGGGTTAAAACACAAAAAGAAGTTTATAAAAAAGTCCGAAATGACTATTATTTGACATTATCACTGCTCCAAATATGCCTGCTTCCGTACTATATAATAGGCAAAAAAAGAAAAGAACAGTATGTGAGCCGAGTAGTATATACAAATTCATAGTATTCATAAGACTACTTCTTCCGCCGAGATTCGCGAGAAGTGCGCGTTCGATGGACACTTTACTATCCCATGAGGTCACGGGAGAGGATTTGTGAATGGAGGTGAAGCGACGCAACTGACGCTGTTGGTCACATGACAATGACAACATGGCGGATGTAGTACATCCAAATTTAATTCACAATACGCACGTTCATACTATATAAAACATACTTTTTGAATGATCATGAAGTAAGTTTCAAGCCAAATGTAGTACCTACTATACAATATGCGATTTTGGACGCAGCATATGTGTTGATCTGAAGATATATAGAAGAAGATGTATAGATGTATAAATGAAAAAGCAGGTGTGTACCCAGAAGTTGAGAAGACGCCATAGACCACAGGGTTTCGTTCATCCTGGGCAGGTTGGATAAACACATCCCCTGGAGTGAAGGAGAAAAAAATGTGTCAATACTCAGACATCTCTGGAAATACAACAGCATTTGCTATATCTGAAATACTTGGCGTATTTAACACCACTAGATGGCACAATAATCTCAAAACTGCTTCACAAATTGGAACACTACTGTTAAATTAACTTGGAAAGAAAACCGCACTCACTCAGTTCATCAAAGAAGGTTTCCACCCCATCATCTCCCATCACAGAGCACACCAGCCTGGCCTTCAGAAAAGTCGTCCATTTGTTCACAAGAGACTTCTGTCCGCCCTCATCATTCTGTGAAGAAAAACACACAGCTGTTTATTGACTGACTGAACTGTGAACTGCTTCCTGTGCACCTGCGGTCTCTGGTTACGTGAAGCAGGATATTGCTCACCAAGCACACGCGGCCCACTCTGGCCAACACACTTGGGCTCGCTCCTCCCCCCGAGTCCAGGCTCTTCTCACGAAAGAAGAAATAGAGCTTGTCGTCGTTCTTCTCTGAGCTGTCAGGAATCTGTTTCATGTGAACAAATACAGGTTCTAGGAAATAAACAGAGTGTGCATGTCACATCCATCCAAATATTTAAATGGAAACTAAAACAGCTGAGCAAATATTTATTGTCAATCTAATTAAATTGACATCTGCCAATTCAAATATGAACAGCAGAGCTATTTACCATTCAGCCACCTAGAGTCATACTGCTCTGATCTCACAGCTGGCCGGCTCCCCATGGTCCTGAAGATGCCTGGATCACTGCTCATGAAGTCCACCGGCACTCCTGCATACAGGTTTCCATCTAGGGGTAGGAGAGGTGATAAATTAATTCATGAGTGCAAGCGAAAGCTTCATGTTTCAGATGATTTTGTAAGTTTGGTGATCTGTTTACACATTAGACAGGATATTTAACCTTCGATAAGTTCTGTTGATCTTTCATGCTTTACTGAACATCAGATAGGGATACATTGGAGACTCCCATATTTACCAGCATGGCTTTTAGTAAAATATGCTTATGGTAAATTAAAATGTATAATATTGAATTATTATATTTGTGGTGTCATGTTGTGGCCATTATGTGAACTGCACTCCCAATATAAAGTATTGTTGTAAGGATACCACAATATTCTTTATAAATACATGGGCTAGACTTAATTGATGTCACAAAGCATTTTATTTATTTAAAGTAATCGTTAAATTACGTAGTAACAGCAAAGCCAAAACCTTATCGCAGTCAAATATATCTATTATGACCTGAATCAGCAATGTAAGCAAATGTAAAATGTAAATATCAGTAAGGATTCTGATATTATCATTCTGTTATATGTTATGATTCTGTAATTTTATATGTTGTGATTTTTGTGCTGTTATGTTCTGTTATTTTGTGATCCTGTTATGTTATGATATATTATGTTATGATTCTTTTATACTATGCTATGTTCTGATTTTATGTCATGTTAAGATATCTTATGATTTGGTTATGTTATGATTCTGTAATGTTAAGTTAAGATTTTGTTCTGTTTTGATGTTATGATTCTTTTACACTGTTATGTTAAGATTCTGTTAAGTTCTGATGTTATGAATCTGTTATGTTATGCTATATTATGTTCTGGTATGTTACGATGATTATGTTATGTTATGATTCTGTTGAGTTATGTAATGATATGGCATGTTATATGTTATGATTGTTATGTTCTTCTATTTTGAGGATTGTTTGATAAAATGACAGATGACAACAGTTGCTACAGTAGGATTGGCTATTAATGTGCTTAGTGAAGGATCGATTACATAAAATCTAAAAGTGATATAGCATCTTCATTAATCGTTTCTTACTAATCAGGGCAGCGACATTCTCCTGGTTTGGATCGTAAGAGCATTTTCCCTTCCCAGAGTCCACATAACCAGGAATCAGCCTGAAGAGGTAGTCCTGTGGACATCAGAGCAGCGAGAGCATTTGGATTTTATCACTGCAGATTGTGTGTATATACGAGTATATACAGTGTATTTATGTCTGTGTGTACCTCAGCTCTCCAGCCTCTGTTGATGAAAGTGCAGATGGGTTTATAAGCTCCTGTGCCGCAGGTGTACAGGTGAGTCCTGTTCCACGGCTCAATCAGACGCACAAAGTTAGCGCACTCTCCCTGAAAAAACACACACACAACTGTTAAAGAGATATTGGTCAGAACAAGTCTCGCATTCTATTTAGTGATTCAGTTACTAGGATGGTTTGATTAAAATAACTGATGTAAACTCACATGCCTGCCTTTCCCAGTCATCTGACACTCTCCCTTTCTCTGAGCTGGAGCTGGCCAGTGGATCTACAGACATAAAACACCCACAGCATTATGACAAGAATTCACTGACACTTCAATTCTTCTGGGGTCAGTGTTGGGGTGACAATTGCTTCATGTTATTTTGTTGTGAATGGAATTGATTCATTTGAATCATCCCTTACAATGAGAGGCTCTTTGTTGATGTTTTGCATGTCCAGAGAAACCAGATATTCGCGGCTGCCCAGGTACAACCGCCCCTGGTCTGGGTCAACGTGCAAGATCCGGTAGTCACTGGTGTTGAAGGAGAAACTGAAAGGCCTTGCTGTCCGAGTGTCCATCAATTCTGATGAAAGACAAAAGAGAAGCATAGGAAATAAAATGATGAATCCTGTTTATATAACTTTTTTAATTAACTTTTTTAATTTTAATATATTTTAAAATGTAGGCCTAATTTATTCCCGAAGTTTTAGCAGCCATTACTCCAGTGTTCAGTCATTCTAATATGCACATTTGGTGCTCAAGAAACATTTTGATTTTGAAAATGGTTGTAAATTTTTTTCAGGACTCAGGAAAGTACATATACATATATACATATACACATGCATGCATACATACATACATATATATATATATGTATATCATGTTTTTTTAAAGTGACTCACCATAATAATAGCCCCTTAAATAATAATATTAATCATATGAATTATTATGCTTAATTAGAACACTTTTCTGGCTGCATTTGGTGTCAGTAATGTGTTTTTGAGCCTTATTGTGAGGCAGTAAAGGTACTTAAGACTATAATAGTGTTTCATCTATAGGGGGTGCTCTTAACTCTCTCTTCATGCATCTGCTATCTGAAATCCACACGCGCTAACTAAACACAGTTCTGTGGGCATTTCCTTTTTCCAGATGAAATCGTTAAAATAAAAATCTTGTAGTAGCAGTGTTCTGGGCCGCCCCTCTTCAGCGAGCTCTTCTTGAAGGTGGAAGGAAGAGCCGAGAAGTTGGTGGCTCTTGGGAGCAAACTGCACTTAACACAGTTCCAGAAACATTTCCTGAGTGCCAGCAAATAGAAAACCCCTTCCACATGTGGGCTAAGTATTCAGTCTCAAAGGCAAAGATTAAAATGAAGAACTTCAGCGGAGTTAAAATGAACCGTTTACTCAGACATTCTGTCACAGGGCTTCAAAAGAACGCCAGACCCTGATGCAAGAATTGCAGTTAAAGTTGTGTGAATGTTTAACTGCGTAGACTTGTGTCGGTTATGAATTATGATTAGATGATTTCAGGCCTGAAAGAGACGCCAGCATCTAATAATAAAAGATTTTTCCAAAACTGAAATTCTGTCATAAATTCCTCACTCAGGATGAATAGAAACAGATTTAAAACAAACTGTTCTTTTCTATTTGTTCCCCTAAGCAGGATCAATCTGACACACACACACACACACACACACACACACACACACACACACACACACACACACACACACACACACACACACACACACACACACACACACACACACACACACACACACACACACAATTGCATGCTCTCCTTTGAGGATGAAGTCCTGTAGCTCTTTCACAAGCTACATTCATAGATGACTAATTATACATCTGATCCTGACTAGATTCATCCACATCATGAACGTCCTGTTATACTAAACTGTTATGCAATACACTACCATTCAAAAGTTTGGGGGTCAGTAAGATTTTTCAGCGATAATGCATTAAATTGACATTGAAATTGAAATATTTCCATTTTAAGTAAAATATGTTCTTTTGACCTTTCTATTCATCAAAGAATCCTCAAAAAATGTATCATGGTCCAACAAAAACATTATGAAATATGTTTTTCCTGAGAGATGTGTTTTCTCACCTTACAGAGCAAGTATAAAAGCAACATTTTCTAAGGCTTGCATCTTTCTGTAAGTCAGTCAATGCAACACTTTCTTTGTGTATTATCAAATCTAAACGAATGTAAGAGTGGGTTAAAAAGTGTGTCTGATGAGCTTTTAAGGGCAGAATATTTCAAGCACTGTCCTACTGGATCGCAGTGCCTGTAAATGTTCTGAGCGTTCGAATGGAGCTTAATACAATCTCACTTACATTGCAGTGTAAGGCTGCCTTTAACTGGCACAAACCAGAACTTGAAATTACAAGAGGGGAACCAATTTGACATTGAGTTTTATCATCCTTCCCTTGGACGATCATCCGTACGGATGTTTACACACCCACGGAAATGTTTAGGCACAGGAAATGTGGGCATTTTGATGGCGACTTTAATGTTGTACAAGTAAATATATGTTTAAGTGTGTCTCTGTGAGTGTGTGTTTACAGGATGCTCTGGAGATGGTGCTAAAATAACCGCTAATGATCGGATATCTGTTGGACACGGAACTGGGTGGGCAAAAGGGAAAGAGTTTGTGTACAATCCTGTTCCCCTCTCTTCCCTTTACCGTCAGGAAAGAACACCGGACACGCCACCACTGCCAAACCTGCAGTGGACCAAAGTGGACACAGCAAAGAGTTCATAACAATCACGGGTGAAAGACGCTGGTACAAAGGTGAGGCACGTAAAGTCTAGTGATACAACATCCTGCAGGAAGTCTTTGTTGTGAGCAGAATTCAGCAGGGACTCAATACAGGGACTCTCTAGTGTACTTTCAAAATATAACTAAACATAATACAAATTAAACATTTTATGAGATAAAAACGTATTATAACTTAAAATATTTTATTAAAATTATGAACATTTTATTTGCTTAAGTAAATTATTCACATTTCTATCAATATTATGTAAAAAATAAATATTTTTAAATATTTGTATAAATGTTTATACAATATATTATATATTATAATATTATATTAAAATAAAATTTCAAAGTTAGTTACTCAGCACACAATAGCATCATATCTTTAAATGATAATAATTATAAGTCATTTTCAATAATTATAGGTGCTCTAAGCAATGTCACACGTTTTTTAGGCCGAAACATTTTGTCGTAACATACAGCAAACATCTCCTCACTATATGCTAGCTGCCTGTTCCCTGAACACACTGTAAAAAAACGCGGTCTCTGTAGACAGCCCAGGCTCCACAAACGGCAACAAAAACAAATTGGCCCAGCCTGGACCTCGATACATAACAAACAGTGTTCCAGCCAGTAACCGACAAGAATGATTTGGGCGTGGGGGTTGGGGGGTTACTGCGCGTGCACATGAAGGGGATTGTGGGGAGTGGAGGAGAGAGAAGCATGAAGAGGGAAGTTAGCTACGACAACGAAAACGACTAACGTTAGAATTATATTCTCCTGAATTTTGATATGGCCGACGCACGGCAAAAGAGACGACGTTACGATGAACAAATAGCAAAGAAGAGGGAAAAGGAAGCGCAGAAGGGAGGGGGAGGGGACGGGATGAGGAGGAGGGAGGGTCGAGCTAGCCTCCGTTTTGTTTAACAATACTTCGAACGTCAACAATAAGTGACGTCACCCAACATCGCTTAGAGCACCTTTAATTATTTAATCAGCGTATCACAATCTGAATAAATTATTAAATTGATCGACAGCCGTAGTAAAATGCATAATCATAAGGTAAGGTTACACACTGGACGCACTAGGGACATTGTAGAATATCGCGTTCCTCTTTCACTCTTTCTGCCAGTTTCTCATAGTCTCTAATTGGGTACACTTTCTAGAATTACACAAAGACCTTCCCTCATCTGCAGGCGCCTCCGAAACAAAGACCATCCCGCTGGCAAACAATGAACAATCCATCTCAGATAACAGAAAATAGAAAGGCCAATGAGACAAGTGGATTTTTCCGCCCAGCTATCCTGGATGTGAAGGAGAGGGTGGAGTCGAGGGTGAGAGGGGGTTTAATAGTGGAAGGGGAATCTTTCCTGGCGGGAGCAAAATACATGGCAAATGAGGAAAATGGCCACGCAGAAACGGACTGGATCAGAGCCAAAGAGTTTCAGTGGAATTACAGGGACGGGTGATGAAAGACGAGACAAAGCTAACAATAACTAGCTAGATCCAAATTACTGAGGGTGTATAATTCAGCCCGGTCATCTCTTCAATTAGGTTTTATCAGGGCACAAGCAGGAGGAATATGAGCCCGGGGCAATTGGAAATATGAAACATGAGGTGATTGATATCTGAAACAGCTTTTCTTTTTTCATGAATCCTGTTAACATCCTTATGAATTTCCTTCAAGGCACTTTTAACCCACATCTTGATTGGATTGTTTGTGAAGAACAGGAAGGTCAATTGAATTCTCAAAATCTCAAGGGTCACTAAGAATTGAGGCATAGATTCACTATAAAATAGAAGAACCTCTATTTACTGGTTATGAGGCAATGAATGTTTCCTTATTGTCAGTTGTCCCTAACCATCATCAGACCATTTCACGTCCCACCTTATGTTTTCCTGTAACAAAACGAGGGCTGCAACAATAATACAATTCTAGGTAATAACCAATAAATAACCAGCAAAAATTATTTTTATTTTTTTTTGTCTATTGTTTTTGGTCTAAATTTTGTCTAAATTTTAAAACCGATTGTTTTAGTACAAGTAGAAAATAAATAAATAAATAAATAAAAAGAATACATGTAAAAATGTATTCTGAGATTTGGTAAAGATTAGCCTACATTTAACAGTGTTATTAATTTTTTTGTGCTTTTAAAGTTTAACTTTGAGTGTTAGATGATAGCAAAGGTCATCTAAATATAAAAATATTGAATTAGTGTTTAATATTGACTGATGCCAACAAATTATATTATTTAAATAAATTATTTAAAAAACAAATTGGTTAACCAATTAACAAATATGGTGCCAATATTGTGTTCCTTACAAAGAATAAAATGAGATGAGAAGTTTGAAATAAAACATTTGTCAATTCTAGAAGGTTCACTAGAAGAGATAAATTGGTCAGTTTCCAAGCTCGAGTCCAAGGAGAATGTGAATCGTCAAACAGGTCTGGACACAGCTCTTGTTCTTTGAGTTTACACAGAGCAAGTTTTCTGAGGAAAATTATTCCAGAAATATCTTTCTCAAAATTGCCAAATGACCTAAAAACAACTTTAGAATATTCAAAGAAAGGCCAACAATGGTAGCTCTGAGTGCTAACTTGAGTCAAGTCAGCTTTTTATGTAGGTCATAGTTATTGTACCATAGCAAAGAATGAGGCCCCACAGAAATGACAAACTAAAATAGAATGACTTGGGGGAAAATGTGGCTATTGGAAAAAAGTTGTTTACAGTCCAGCTGGTACAAAACAAACAAATCCGAATTTGTGCTTATATTCTGGTGGGATGCTGTATTTTGATGTTCACCGCTGTTTTTAATCTCAGAGTACTTTCCAAACAATCATGCGCAGGGTTATAATCCCACATACATGAGAGACGGGCCGCTCTATCATCTTTGGGGTAATTATGTGGCACAGTGGTATTCGCCGCTCCACATTCAGCTTATTCAGAAGAAACATTATATGAGAGGATTCCTCTTAAGTGATTCACACTTTTAATTCCTGTTTACATCAGGCATGTGTGTTAAGCAGCCCATATTTCAACCTGCTCCCAAATTTTAATTAGAGGGGCTGTGTTACATGTGGATACATGTATGTATTAGTTGTACTAATGTGTGTGTATGAAGTGACTGCATGAATGTGTATTGTGTTTGTCAAGAACTGTGGTGACAGTTAGCTTGACAGCTGACAATGACTATAATTGTTCAAAATGACTTTGATTTTGACCTTATATTGCATACTCTTTGAAGACGTACAATTATCAGATGAGGATGGTGGGAAAGAGTGTGGGAATATCCCTCATAACTTCTCCACAACAAGGCATTTGTGTCAGATTCTCCTTAAAGAGAAAGATACTAAAAGATCAAAATAAATAAATGAGAATAGCAAACAAGGAAAAGATGAACCGATGTAAAAGGAACTGAAAACCTTACATAAGGAGTTAAAGCACTGGTTCTTGAAACATCTATATCTGCCATTAGATTTTAGAATATCAACATATCCAGTATGAAAATAATAAGGGATGATCACTAGAATGTTCTTAACACAAATGTCATTTAATTTTCTCTATATAAAAACAATGACTTTGTTCTTTGACTTTGAATTATGACCCCTAAAACCACCTGTCCTCAGATTCAATACTTATTATATTTAGATATATATTAAACTTAAGTCAAATATAAATATAAATGCATGTTAAAGTATATTTATGTAAAGAAAGTAATAAATGTACTTTTATAGTCTTGTACATTTATAAGGTTTCCCTAATTTATAAACACTGTGATTTCACTGTTATTTTTAATAGAAAATGCTTAAACATGACTACTGCATTTAATATATACTATATAAAACAAAAATCTTATCTATTTAGCTATAATAAATATTTGAAATAACAATACACATTATTTTTGTATCTGACTGTGCTGACAAATAATGAATGATATCAAAGCTAATGTTTGAAATCTAGGAAATGACAAATATTACTATGAGCTCTTGAATTTTTGAACAATAAACAATATACAGGAATCGGTGGTTCTCTGGAATACATGTACCACAGCTCAACCGAGCTGACAACATCCACCATTTGTTTTCAGCCAAGAACTGGACAGGAAACTATCCAAACACATTTATTATGTGTGTGTATGTGTGTGTGCGTGTGTGTAATTAGCAATATTTTGGGAATAAAAATGTTCTTACAAACTAAAAAACTTCCTACATGCATCCAAGTACATCCTGGATACATGATTCATACATAAAATAAATATTTTGGGTTTTTTTCTAAAAAGGTGCGTCCTAATTCGCATACTTATGCATACTATTCTTTGTTGTTTTGTAGTATAAATAGTCCAAAAAATTTCAACAATAAGAAGTGCTCTTCAAATACCCAGATGATGCACTTATTTACACGAAAAAACAAACACTGTCTCATTTCAAAGACTGCACCCTCCGGAGGTCGCATTTGTCGGACGAATATGTCATTGCGGCTGCTTCGTTTCAGAAAAGTAACCATTACAATCCAAAGCATAAAGACATTACAACAATTTCTGATTCACAAGGAATAACGGTCAATTTTATAATGGTTACTTTTCTGAAATGAGACATCCTCGATGACGTACAGTATGCAAGCGACAAATGTGACCTCCAGAGGGCACAGCCTTTGAAATGAGACACAGCTAAAGTGTGGAATGTTGTACACTTCATGCCCACAACTGTCGCAGCTATAATTACGTAGCTGAGGGGGAGGGATTATCAAACTTGTCATCTAAATCACTACACGGTAAAGTACATAGTGCATAGTCTAAGTGCATAGTATGTCATGTGGGACACAATTAAATGTTTTCTTCAAGAGGTAGGGTGTGGGTTATGGTTAGTCTATAGCATACTGCATATAACTAGCTCTATATAACAACAATAGGAGTCTGGTTTGTCTTCATTTAGACTAAGTGTGTGTGTGTGTGCGCGTGTGTGTGTGTGCGCATGAGCATGTGGGTGTATGCAAAAGAGAAAGAGAGAGGCTGAGTATGCATAGACAGGTAATGAATAAGGTTTGCGCTCACCTTTAAAAGCCAGGTGCACTCTGGGAGCGGAGCGATGTGTGCAGGCCACTTCAAACACAAACAAAGCCCACAGCAACAGGAGGAGTCTTGTTTCCATAACTCTCATAGTTAGACCCATTTGCAGGCAACCTATACAAACCCACACAAAAGAAAGAAAATAAAACAAGGTGGACATAGAAAGAAAAGCACAAGAGAGGCTAAATTTATCATTGATTTCAACAAAGGAAGAGGTTGAAATGACAAAGGAAGAAGGACGAGAGAAGGGGAAAAAAAATAGCTTGGAAATAAATGAGAGGATGAAGACGAGGAAGAGAGACGGAGACAGTTCGATTTAGACAGACAACAGAAGGAACAGAAAGCAAACATGACTACGTACTACACTGTTGTAAATTTAGCCTGGAGTTTTAACACAGACAAATCCCAGCCTGTCACACCTTCCTCCATTCAACTCCATGGAAAGACAAAGGTTTCAGGCCTGCATTAGAGGGGCAGCATTTATGATACATGGTGTCAGTTTTATTTTAGGAAAAACAGGTGCCGTTAATCAACTTTATCCACCCAGTACAACTGCACAGGGCAGTTTTTCAAAAGCATTGTGAGCTAAGTTGAATGTTTGAGTTTGCAGCAGAAGTCACAGAACAGAGCGAAATGTTGTAAACTGGTAAATAAACGCGACTGAAAACATCATTTCATTGATATGACAACTGAATACAATAGAATCACGATTTCATAAATAAGGCTTCGTACACATTTGTACATCTGTAAAGTTGTTCGAAAACATAAATCATTTAGTGGTGTCAATACTGTACTTTTCAGTTTCTATGGAAAATTAAGTAGGCTATATGTACGTGTGGTAGAACCACTTTACATAAAGATAAGATACGAAAGTGTTCAAGTTGAATTATTAAAGGTTTTCTTTTAATGAGACTTTTTTTCATTATATCAGTTGTATCAACCTGGCATTTTTAACTTCATGCTCTTCAAAAAAAAATTATCTAAATTATTGTAATTCATTAGTGAATTCCCATTATTGTATGTATGAACACCCAAAAAACTAAAATGTGGCCATCATTGACCCAAAAATCACTGCTTATGAAAAAGAGCTTATGATGTCAAGCTGGAGGTGGCAAATCAGTCGCTGCAATGTGGCTGCGGCAAAGCCCCGTCACGCTGCTCATTGTTATAACTTGGAAGATCTCGCTGGAGTCCAGGGCTGCAACTGCTGCCTCTTTTAGATCAGTTTCCATCAGGTACTGATCCTGGGCTCCTGTTTATGACATCATCAGCTGATCGGTGATGTATGGGGGTGATGTCAGCACAGCAGGCACTCGCATACTTTGGATTTGCCTGTCCATGCGTTCTCTTCATCGGAGATGCATGATTAAATCAGCTATGTCAACTTACATATTTTTATTAGCACTTATAATTACTGCACCTGTGTGTACACCACAGATTTGCCCTCAGCTCTTTGTGTGTTTTGCCAAAAGTACATTTGGAGGCAAAAGTTTTGACACTAGGCAACTCACTTAGACTAATCCTTTTCCACAAACTCACACGTGCACAAACAAACACAAACACCGGTCCAGGCTCTGCCAGCTGTCACTGGTTCAAATTCACATTCAAAGTGCGTCTAGGGGCTTGTCCAGGAATGTACTACATGTCGAAACTGCAAGATGACATAGAGAGAGAACCATAGACTACACAGAAAAGTTGGTAAATGAGAGCGGAGAGTCAAAAAAAGGCTATGAAGATAGTCATCTCTCTGTAAGTTCATGTAGATCATGGCTCTGTAGACATCAGATTGGGATCATAGTTGCTGTGTTAACATTAGACAAGAGCACAGAATTATTGGTCTGAAAGCTTCAAACGCACATTTGTGATCTTGGGTGCACCCGTGAGGGGTTACGAAAACCAACAAATAATTGATATCATCTTTTCCAGCTCAAAGCGTCCTCACTTTTGAACCTGATTTCAAAAATCCTCTGATGTTTTACTGTGTATCACTGGCTCTTGATGAAACTCACACCGTGCAAGATCAGATTTGTTTTATGTCTCCTCTACTTCACATATACAACATCAGTCACTCAGGTGTTCTTACATGTTGGTTCTGGCACTGGTTTGAGGTGAAAGAGTAGGAAGCGCGCGCACACACCCATTGCTAAACATCTAACCAAACTAGATAGATAGATAGATAGATAGATAGATAGATAGATAGATAGATAGATAGATAGATAGATAGATAGATGCATGCCTAAATCTCTCAAGTAAACTGTTAAGCGGGATATTTACTGTTTTAAATTTTCAGTGGAACTTCACAGGTGTAAACTGTTATACTTTCTTGTTAGCATGAATTATGTATCAGTCGTTCTCTGCCGGAATGGCCAGAATATGAATTATGGATGCACAAGCGCAATCTATGACGTCCATTAAATCCAACTCCAACGTGTCCGTTTTTGCCCCCTTTTTTGGTGAATGACAAAATGTCAGACTGCTGTATCTCTCTTTCTTAACATTCAAATATATAACTTGAGGTAAATACAAAAAGAATATTATGTATAAAATACATAAAAATTGTAGGGTGATGTTAGATGTTGGGGTGCAAAACTATTAAACAGTTGCCATAGGCCTATATATTATTTGACAATTATCAACAGATTTGATAGGTCTAGTTTTAGTGGGCAGGACAAATCATTTTGCTCTGTAAAGTTAATTGCAGGTTTTCAAATATCAGCTTTATATTCATCGGAAACGTTTACAATTATGATACCATGAATTGTTAACTGATTATCTCTATAAAAATAAAATAAAATAAAAGAGTATCTGCATGCAAAATAATTTAATTATTTTAGGCAAATCTTTATGAAATTATGTTCAAGGGATATTTATATTCCTTTCATTAAAACTGTTCATACAACATTGAAAGAATAAACTCACAAAAAAACAAAAACATCTGGAACATGTGCGTATATAGAACCTGAATATATGTATTCTAATCCTCAACCCTCCTGCTAAATCAATTTATAATTTTTTTATAGGCAAACGTGTCTGATTATATTTCCTTATTCTGTATGTAGTTTATCTATAACACTGATTTAAATGGATCTTTAAAAGTAGTAGCCAATTAGGCTACAGTATTTTTTAAATCTAATCTGATGACGACATTATAAATTACTGTAAAAACGTAAACAATTGATAGGTATGATGAAAATCCGACATGTTCGCACAAT
The DNA here is from genome assembly GCF_965113295.1 of Leuciscus leuciscus. NCBI lineage: Eukaryota > Metazoa > Chordata > Actinopteri > Cypriniformes > Leuciscidae > Leuciscus > Leuciscus leuciscus. The sequence continues at coordinate 14,908,972 of NC_138737.1, forward strand.
TAGCAACTTACGTATTTGACAACCAATGACAAAAACTAAATTTTATATTTAATATTAAACTTTAATCTTTCCATCCTTACCAGAGAATTCCGGGTCAAAAGCAGCTCTAACTGTGAAGTTTGAATATGAGAAGTAGCGTATATTCACCTGATTCGCTGGTATTGTGGCTCAGTCGGTCTGTTGCTCCGTGTTGCCTATTTGGTGTCTTTAAGATCAGGTGAGATGTTATCGTTACATTCCTTACAGTCTCTGTGAGCACAGCTCGTGCCTTAAACTCTGAAATCCGTCCAAAACCTTCTCATAAAATCATAAGAGCTTGTATAGCTCTAGCTTTTTGAATTCCCACTTTTGGGGCGTGTCAGTGAGTCCGAAAAACGGAGGTAAAAGTTGCAGAACGTGCTCGCAATTCCTCAGGATACTTCTAAGCTGTTATCTGGACAGTTGAGGAGATAAAGGCAACAAAAGCCCAGATGTTTTTTGCTTTTTTCGTGACAATATCTCCAGCGTTTGCCAGGTTGAATACAAAACAGAAGATGTGTTCGTCGTCTTGTCACGTAACTCCACGCTGCACGGCGTCGTGTTGAAAGTGTGCGCGGTGGCAGGTGTTTGGTTTATTCGGCCGGTGAAGTGTCACGGTCCAGCCCCCTCAGCATTGCTCCCAGCGAACCAAAGGCAGGAAAACATGAACATATCAATGCAGATAGTAGTGTATACAACAGTGTATTTGAACATTAGGCTATTTAAAAACTTAAATATTAAACGTAATATTTGTCTAATGATGGCAAGGGACTTTTTATTCCAGCAAATATTTTTTAAAGTAGGTTCATTTCTGTATTGGCTCACACCCAAGGGATAATCACCCACAAATTCTGTCATCATTTACTCACCCTCATGTCATTTCAAACCCGTAAATCTTCGGAACACAAATTAAGATCTTTTTGATGAAATCTGAGAGCTTTCTGTCCCTCCATTGATAGCTACGCAACTACCACTTTCATAAAGAGATCGTAAACCTAATCCATATGAATTGAATCCAAATTTTCTGAAAAGACTTGATCGCTTTATATGATGATGAACAGATTTAATTGAGGCTTTTATTCACATTTAAACATTGATCAGCGGACAAAAAAAAGCTCAACCAAACCTGCTTGACGTGCGAGAACAAACCCCATTGGTTTATGCGAAAGCTCAAACATGCTACGTAACCAGGGGGGCAGGGTTTCATATTATTTTGAAGTTTCCCCGGGCGCCGCCATTGGCTAGCGGACCCCCACCTGCTGTTAGCATCCCATTGACTCCCATTCATTTTGGCGTCACTTTGACAGCGAATAACTTTACATCTGAGGCGTTTAAAGACTCCATTTGTCCATTATTTATTTCTAAAGAAACACGAAAATGTATAAAAGGCTCCATTACCTTGTAGCTTCCGTTATGGCCACGTAGAAGCAATTTTTGTAAAAATAGGCTAACGATTGCGTCATAACCACGCGACTCTCCGTCGCACAGTAGAGAATTACCGTATGGACAGGAGGAGAAGCTCGCGGGCAATCGGGGGGACGTGGAGGCAAAGTGACAAAATAATTCATCAGAATACATAGCAAAAGTTTCTCCTGCTCCTAGCTTATGGACACCTCCTACTCACACTCTCCATCTCTGCAAGTTTCGGAAGGGAATGATTTAGATTTCTCTTGGCACAGCTACTAGAAGACAGACGGGTTGCTCACGTCACATCTACGTCGTCAAGCTCAGTTTGAGTCTGCGCAGTACGCTCGACCCCCAGGAAGTAAGAGCTTCTAATTGACTTCTCATGTCTCCGTTGAATCCAATGGGGTCGCTGTGTCCATTTCTTTTACTGTCTATGTACGTAACACACGAGAATGAACCTCATTGGTTCTCACACGTCAAGCGAACATGCTTGAGCTTCCATGTGAGTTGATGAATGTTTAAATGTGAATAAAAGCTTCAATTCAATCTCCTCACCATATAAAGCGATTGAGTCTCTTCAGAAAATTTGACATAACCGCTCAATTCATGTGGATTAGTTTTACGATCTCTTTATGGACTTTAATGGAGGGACAGAAAGCACTCAGATTTCATCAAAAAGATCTTCATTTGTATTTCGAAGATGAGTGAAAGTCTTACGAGTTTGGAACAACATGAGGGTGAGTAATTAATGACAGAAATGTCATTTTAGGGGAACTATCTCTTTAAGTCTGGGTTACAAAAAACTACTGACAAAAAACATTTCCTCTGTTATTACTCAGGAAAAAAGATATAGTTAACTGAACACACGGTAACCAATAGTGGGGCACGTTGTAACATTATTTAGGGTAAATTGTCACAATGGAATCCGAGCTTTTTAAGGAAAATTTAAAATCCCTCTGTAGTGCCTTGAAACACAGCATTATTCAGAGTGTTGACATAATTTCCACTGAAACAGGAAGACAGGGTGGGACATATCGATCAGCTCCTCCCCTTTTTGAAAAATAGCCAATAGCGTTTAGTTTATATCACAGCTCTGCCAGAGCCGTTGAACTCAGTAAAGCCGCAGTTTCCTCCTAATCTCTAACCCTTTCTCCTCCTAATATCTCCTTCATCTCATTTTAAAATATATAATTCTGTGCGGAATTCAAAGGATCCGATACGTTTTGTGGTATGCGCCGACTCGCGCATATGATTCCGTATGCATTTTATGAAATTACAACATATAAAACACGTGACAACTTGCCACAGTCTGACATTGATCATGAGACCACAGTTTCATTGTTTATTTGTTTACCCAATAGCTATTGCATATTTAATAAAGTTATAATTAAAAATATATATATATTAGAGCTTTATTGATTTCTTATTTTTTTTATTGTACAAATAACAATTCATTGCACTGTTCAAAATGTTCAAAAGCGCCAGCAGTTCAGCACTGTCTACTTGGTATGAAATCTATATGAGGTCTGTCCTGTCCATCTTTCTGGCCTCTACTAACTGCTGTAAACAGAGTGAAAGACAGTTGTCAAGCGTTGTGTAGGAGACCCACTGCAGTGCATTTGTAGCGGCTCCATTTGTCCCGCCAGAAAGTCTTCTGAAATTCCCAAAGTTCTTTTGCATCGTGCTGTGTGACTCACGACGACGGGGACGAAACACAACAGAGGGGGTGGGTTGGGTGAAAGGACGTTCTCTTGAACAAAAAAACTTGCGACTCGGTATTTTAGACACAAAAGGCTTTTGGTGTGCGTTTTTATCTAGGGCCTCCGACACACACATCAGGACGCCAGTGCTTAGTCTAAATGTACAAATGTTGTATATTGCCTTTATATATAATTCAAAAGTCAGTGGATGGGCGTGTAAAAAGTTTTACCGCTTCCTTTTCAGCTGATTAAAAAAGACGCTCTGCTTTTCATGACATCACACAATGTGCCCTTTTCTTATACTGCTGCGGATGTGGAGGTGGTTTCTTGTCTTTCTCTCTCTTTGTGGGAGGCATCCTTTATTCTCCTCTGAGAGGAAGTGACTCAAGTCGGCTTTAAGTTCAGGTTTCCGTGTGATTTCACCCACAATGCACCGAGCCCCACAAGCTCCACTATCTTCCATTCAGCCCCTCACTCTCCCACGTCAGAGACACTTTACACAGTCCGGAGTTTTACAACCGTCTACGCAAACCAGTGAATCAACTAAGTTTAATTGGCTAATAAGGTTATTTGTTAAACCTCACACTGGTGAGAATATACCACTCTGAAGGAACAACATGGTGTGGCATGAAAAAGAAAAAGAATCAGAATTTTGACTTGTATCTTAAGAAAAAAAACATTCTTATATTCTAATTCACATGTGACCTTTGTGTCTTGAATGAACATGCTGTTGCAATGGCAACTCAAAAGTTGATGAATGTTACGGCTATATTTTTCCCTTTGTTGCAAACTTTGACAGGCCTTTTGAGTGACCGTCTCATGTTTGTGAAAGCACTGAATTTGAACTCTTTCCTTTGTGTGGAAGAGCGCATGATTTATCCTCCTTTAAAGTTTCATTTATTTGATTTAAATATGCATTGTTAAGATTTAAAAAGGCTTTATTTAAATCTTTAAGCTCTCAAATGCATCTGGGCTAAAAAAGCGTCACGTTTTCATCAGTAAAGATAGTATATGTTCTCATGTATGGTCAGCAAGTCAATGGGTTTTTGTATTTGGGAAATGATTGTCTTTCTTTCACCATTATAGAGTGTATAAACAGGGATTGTATAAACAGGGATTTGCAGGCTCAAAGCAAGAGTTACAACAACACATTTATCATCGTGAGTTTGTGGCGCTCATCAATCCAGGCCGCTCTTCTATGAAGCACCGCAGGCTATGTGTCAGTGCATGTTTTGGGTTGGGGAGGGATTCATTTTTAAAGTAGACTTCTGGGTCAATAAGATATAAGAGTCTTCACAACAAATGAAGGAAATAAATGTAGTTTAAAATATGTTTTACAAGTTCTTAGAAATTGACTATTTGTACATGTTGGTTTCATATGGTTTATTATTTTCAAAAAAGTTTTCTCATGGATTTTTTTCAAGCAACTACAAATATCATATGAATTCACAAATATCGTTACGTTTTTGGGGAGTCAACCCACATGGTATTATACAACCTGAACTGACCTTGCCTTTTCATAAAAAGGTCAAATTATCAGATATTTTATTGAAGAGAATTATTGACCTTGGTACACAGTTTTGCGGGTATGCTGGGGTCCTCTGCGTGATGTCATTTCCTTTTTTCCTGCGTTTTATGCTTGTTAGACCATGATTTGGCTGACAAAATAAGTTAATAAGCTGCAGTTTTGTTTAAGTATTATTCTTTGCTATTAGAACAGTTGTATCACCCTGACATGTTTTACTTTATGATACACTGTAAAAATTGAATTGTTTCAATTGAATTGTTTAATTGTTAAGATGTTTTATTTCAACTTAAATTACATTAAACTGACTTGAAAAAACTAAACTAAAAAGTTGCTTATAAGAGAATAGAATATATTTATAATAGAAAATTGATGAGTTAAAGCAATGTAAAATATATAGGTTGTCATAACTCATCAATCATATCATTTTTTACAGTGAACAAAACAAAAAATAATTTTACTTCAGATATGAAAATATGCTTATTTGAATTATTAGAGCTCTGCAGTGATGACATATCTTTGTAAGCCAACCCAAAGGTTCCCTCGACTTTCCATTGGCTTTTGGATTATTGCAGAAAATAAGCTCTGTGACTGATAAAAGTTTACGATTCTTACATGTTAATCTTCTCAAATTACACAAAGTGACTACAATCACAAGAAGTAAAAAGCTACAAGTATAGGCTATAAATGAACTATAGCACGCGGTCACATGACTTCTAAGTCACAGCTTTTTCAATCTTTATTTAAAAACATTTTTCCTAAAAGTTGGCATAGTTTGCAAGAGTGCGATTATAAACACAATGAGGCTGTATGAGGCTTATAAAAAGACATAATCTCGGCACCCGTCTGTTGTATTTTAATGCATTTTCATGTCATTAATGTCATGTCACTGACCCTACAACCATTTAACTCCATTAAAGCAAAATGTGTCATTTCCTCAGAACAGTTCTCTCCACCTCCAATAGATTCCCGCACGAGTCAGTATCCAGGGCAGCCCTAGAGCTAACCTCCAAAATGCAGAGAAAAGGAAAGCACACCAGGAACCATGGAAAAGTTAAAAAGCTGGAGGGGTGTGGGAGTGTACAATACATCTGTCTTAGGAGATAAATCTGTCAGCACCTTAGCTGCAGCCCACGGGATGCCCAGGATGGATGAGCGTATAAGCGCCTTGCCTCATCAAAGATGGATGCAGTGCCATGAGATTTTGGGATGATAAAAGTCCCACTGAGGTGCCTTTTCCCTTTTTTCCCAGTGCATTTTCGGTTTCATCTTGATTGCAAACGCAATCGCCCGAGGCGTGATGTTCTTCTAAGAATGGGTAATGGGCAATTTATACACAAAAGCAGAGAAACATGCACACACACTTTGTTTAGCCAAAAAGGATGTTTTTGATGAAATAACAGAATGCACAGAATACTCATATGTCGCCACAGAGTGAGTCAAAACACATATTGGAGAGCAGACGGGTGGAAAGAGTGCAGGGGACGCCTGAAGGCTGCGACTCCTGCTGCCACTGATGATCTTTCAGATAAAAACCATTTATCTGCTCGCCAGGGCTGTCAGAGGCCCTGCTAATTAGCTTTACCATTCATCTCTCTCTTTCTTTCCTTCTGTCTTTCTCGCACTCTTTCCATTCCCTCACTCCATCACACTCTGTCTCCTTCACTCGTTGACCTTCTATATTCAGTTCTGCCTGTTATATTTGAATATTTTAATGCACTTTTTAACCTGCAAGTTATGTGACAGATGATTTTATATCAATTTAAATTGATCTATTTTGATCTAATGGTCTGGTATTATGGATACTTTACTGAAATGTAAAGAGAGACTAATATAGGATTTTTTTTTTAATTATTATTATTGTAAAGGGTAAAAAATTTTTAAATCAAGATATTTGTTCCCCACATATTCTTCCTGACTAAAACAGCGACCTGAGTTATAACTTATATGAGCAAGAGTCTCAACGCTCCCATGATCAACAACATGGAAATAATGTATATAATTAATTCATGATTTGAATGTAAATGGTTTTGAGATTCACTGCACCTACAATAAACACACAAGAAGAGTATGAATGTGGAGCATATTCAGAAAAATATCATAAAATAAAATCTTGCTTATGTAACTTTTTTTTTTTCAATTGAATTGTAAATATTTTTTTATGTTATTATAATCATATATATATATTATATTCAACATATTTTGAAATTTAACAATACATATTTAAATAAAAAGTAAATTAATTATTTTTTTTAAATAACTAATGAAACAAAAATTTTACAAATTCCAAAAAATTCTAAATGACAGCCCAACCTATTTTCTCGAATGCTGATTATAAAATATTTTTCAGATTAAGGGGTGGGACAGTAGCTCATACTCCATGGAAATCACATTGGGGGAATTCAGGTTAATTGGGACACTTTTTGCCATTGAGATGACTGGGAAAAAGTGTCCCACTCAACCTGAATTCACCCCAACTTCCTTCAGTCTTGATAAAGCGTGTGGTATCTAACAGTAGTACGGCTCCACACCCGCTGCCTGCATTTAAAAACAGGGCAGGCCTTTGCTAGTGGAATATTTATAGCATTGCATTAAGCATGAAATCAAAGGTTTTAAGTGTACCATTGCAACATCGGCACTCCTCTGTTGAGGCCTGCCCAAAAATGCCTGCCCTTGGGCTGTTTGCAGTGCAGTGCTGTTTCCATACGAATCTAACCTTCATTACACATTGACCTCTCATGAGTCAAGATCTAAGCTACTGGTTAACATGCAGCCAGGGTGACGAGGGCAAAGTAAAGTTTACCTCATGGACCACGTATTTCCATGTTTTAAAGGAAATATGTGTTGCGTTTAATCCATGCATTTCCTAAGAGATGTGTGCTGGACCTCTGAAGGTCAAATCTCAGATAAAGACGCTTTCGACCTGTAAGAACTGTTGAATTCATCATGAAAACATGAAACGCATCAGTTCACGTGATCAAGCACAGCACAGCTGTCTGAGCACAGGCATCTGAATGGAGATAAGAGCATTTGACAATGACATCACTCTACGCTGCGCTCGGAGGGCTTATCTCATCGCCTTTGCAGTCCCACAGACCCCCATAACTAACCAAGAGCTTGCTGTCTGCAGGTGCTTCACATACACAAGTCAAAACAACGTCTCTATGGGGGGAAAGGCTGGAATCCCAATATTTTGCACCAGAGTTGTTGTTCCGTTTAAAATGAAAGATATTAATCTTGGATATGAAATCCATAAAACAGATTTCTTTTATTAGTCTAACAGCTGAAAACAGAATCACTTCTAATTCAATTATTGTCTTTGCTATACTGCCCCCTTGTGGATAGACATGAAAAACAATGTCTTGAAATGTGTGTGTGTTTTAATTTTTTTTAAAGCAGACGTTCCAGTGTAATTTATGAACAGTTTGGTGCGTATTATATAATTTCTTATTATAGTTTCCAGCTTAGAGGAATTAGAGATGAACACTGCTAGAAATGAACACTAAATATGTGTGTCATCAGGACACAAAGCTGTATTAAATTTAATACATTTTCTGGAGAAACTAAAGAGACAGAATGCCACATTGTGAATGAAAAGACAAAAACTTTATTTGACATGGAAAACAAAAAAACAAACAAAAACAAAACATTTAAAAATTGTAGTTCTCTATAAAATTTAGCACACAAAATATAGCTTTTCTTTGATATTGTAGGTCAAATCTACCCTAATAATTCAATAACATATTATAAACCCTTCATAAGGGAAAGGATTATGTACAAACCACTGGCCTTGCAGGAAAAACAAGTACAATCCAGTATACTTACAATGAGTTAATAGCTTTTCAAATTTTTAAACCAAGCTTTTACAGGTCAACACTCAAAATCAATGTAAACTAAATATGTTTAACACAGTTTCCTTATTACAGATTCCTATGACAAAGATTTTACTCTAATAACTGACTGACCAAAGTTAAGGAAAAATATATTATTGCAAAGGAGCAGAAGTACTAATAGAAAAAAAAAAAAAAAAGATGAATATGAAAAGTCAAAAGGAACAAATGTGTACATACATATTCACTATCTTTACATTATCTAAGCATTTAACTGGACACAAAAAAGTCTGAGTATTGAGTGCACACATCATGCTGTCAAAAGAAATAACACAACGAGATGGCCTTTCCAAAAATTTCGCTCATTTAAATAACATTACAATTGTTATTCAATGCAGTGAATAAATGGTAACGTGCATGTGATGATAGTGTGTAGATATCCAACTCAATTCCTAGAAATGACAAGTTGTTTGAAGTATCACATGACACTGAACCTCATAACAGAGGAATAGTGTCAGGATTTTTAGCTGCTTATGTAAACATGGTGGAATAAACCTACAATGATTCAAATGTTCATCAATAAACAAAATTCATAAAGGTATGTATTAAAGACACAAAATTGAATGAACGCAACTTATGAAGGGAAACGCATCTATAAGGAGGGTAAAAAGAGGAAACATCCCTGAGTTATCTAGTTTTGGTTCAGAATGAAGTGCATTTGAGAATGTTTGACCTTTTCCCTTATACTGTAGCTAAAATGTGGTGGTAGAGTTTATGAACAATAAAAAGATAAGACTATAACAATGCCGTTCATGATGCTAGAATTCTGTAAATGTGGATTTTAAAAAAAAAGTAGTAACAAACAATAATTAACCAAAAATATTATAGCAATGACTGACAAAATATTTTTATAACTGGTCATGATTCTGTATCCTCCTGCAGTGAAAATGTACTTGTTGGTGACAGACGATGTTACTGTATTCCATACAACAAAAGACAACAACAACCAGGACTCTAAACTAGCCAAAAACAACTAAATTAAGTGAAGTCTGTAATCCCCAACTTTAAACAGTCAATTCTGAGATAAAAGAGGTGTCTTATGGGTATCAGTAGCCCTATCTGTGAATTCTGTTAATGCAAAGTTACGTGTAAAATCGTAAAGAAACTACGTGTTTTTGGAGGAGTGCACACACTGAATCTGAAAATTCATCATCTCTGATGTATAGAAAGTACCATCTACAATGAAGATATGGTTAAACCATGATCATCAAGCAACATTAACACTTGTTAATTTATCCAGAAAACAATCAGTAAAATAGATCATAGAAAAATCTAATGATGCTATTCTGCATAAAAAGAAACGGAGACAACACCACACCTAACTCTTCTCTTCATCGACATCAATATCTTCTTCTTCCTTTCCTTTCTCTCTGACCTCACAGCCACTGGAGTCACGTGACTCTTCTACTTCCTCAACATCCACTTCCTCTTCATTTCTCTCCTCATAGGAGGATTCCCCCTCATCTCTGTCATTCTCTTCTGAGCCTGGGAGAAAAATGTGATCAATCATAATTGTTTAGAAATGAAATCCACTTGGGGGGAAATCCACTTTTTTATTGCTTATCATGAAACACTTTATATTACATAATGTGTGATGATTGTGAAAAGGAAAAGCTCACCTCCAACTTGGTCATCACGTTCATCATCATCATCATCATCATCCTCCTGCTCCAAGTTTTGGCTGCTCTGCTCTTCATCTTCGTCTGAATCTGAGATGATCACACACTCGTCTCCGTTATTGCTGCCCTTAGGTTTGGGAGCGCTGCTGGCATGGAAATTGGTTAAAGATAATTCAAGTTTAGGAAAACCTAAAAAGACATTTGGGAGAATCTGGAGGAGGAAATCAAATGTTTTATTCTGGCGATTACCTGCCATTCTCTCGTGGCTCCCACAGTGGAGTCAGGTAATACCTCAAAGGGTTTCTGTACAGATCTTCCTTCAGGATCTAGAGCCAAGGAGATGGAGTCAATGGGTTTATAAAACATCATCCTTACTGTGTGTATTTATTTAAGGATTTGCGTTATAGTGCTTTTTTGTTCATGTATTTTCATTTCCTATACCTAACCTCATGAGAGATGTACCTGTGCTATGTCATCCCTTCCTGGGGTGCTGTGATCACTGAACCAATGGAAGAAGCTCTGGTAGACTCCCTGTGATGTTCGACGAGGTTCTCCACTCCCGACCAGATTCTGTCCTCTGTGCCACAAAATTGGGTTTGAGAAGGACACCGGAGACCCTGAGCAAAAAATAAGCACATACAGATGATAATGCATGATTATCTTATACATGCATACACTCATGAAAAGAGAGGTGCTGTGATAGTGGTCAGCTCACCTCCCATCCCAAGATGAAGTTCTTTCACTATCATTTTGTTTTGAAAGAACGGATTTCGCCGGAAATGGAAGCAGATGCGGTATCCAAGTTTGTTGTTCTTGAAAGATTCAATCTGTTTAATGATAAGCATTTTAAAAATACAAATAATTAGCCATTTTGAAAACAGGTTTAAGCCAAACAAGGGAAAAAAGGCGGGGAAATGTTTTACCTCTAAATTAGTCATGTAACTGAGAGCGTCTTCATCAGACTCGTCGATTTGCGCTGATAGATGTGGGTGATTCAGAAGCTGATTGGTTCCAAGTTAAGTGCACATAGTGTAAATGAAGACGTCAAACTTCTAGAAACCAGCATCATTTGGTTCAAACATTTTGATGCAAATGGAAAAAACAACAACAACACGTAAGGCATATACAGTCTACACATAAACATTGCTATACAAGTACCAAGTGTGATCTTTGGTGGAAATTCACCAGGCATGGTAAAGTGGACATCTAATAACATCAACTTGTGAATCTTTTGACCAATTAAATTCCTTGATTTTTCAGTGACTTGTTTTTGAAAGGTTTTTAAAAACATTTTATAGAGACTGCAGTCAAAATAAGCTTGTTTTTACAAATATATGTAAATACATACATATTGACAAAAATCTATATCTGTATCGGATAGTATATGGACAAAAATAGGTACTGTTACTACTTATCAGACCATTAAGATAAACACAAATGCACAAAAGTAGTTGACAGCGATAGGGCCCACAATGGACGACCTCAGTGACTTCTGAAAGTCATTGAATAACTCGCACACTGTGTTAAAGGATACAGCAGTAACCCAGAAGCCTGGGATCGCTTGCGTGATGGCGCTGCGCTGGTCCAGGTGAGGGCGTCGCTGGCGGCTCACTTTCATCTCCAGACGTTGATGAAGACGCGCGCCTTTCTTCTCCAGCGCATCCAGACGCATCTGTACCTGCGCGAGCAGCGCGACGGACTGCCGCACCTCCGGGGCCATCTTCACCGACACTATGGCACACTCACCGTCCTCGTTATCCTCGTTCTCAGAGGCGACAGACGAACTAGCCGTGGAGGAAGAGCCAGGAAGGGAGTCTTCTTCATCTTCTTCCTCCTCCTCCTCCTCCTCATCCACAAACGATGCCTTCTCTGGATATTCTCTGTTCTCGCGGATCAGCAGGGATGAAGAGCTGTCCGCCGCGGCTGCCTCCGTCCTTCTCTCGCTCTGAGAGCAACCTGGACGATTGGACTTATACCTTGATTTCTCTCGGCTCGGTTTTTTGGACGAACAGGGCATTTCTTTACAGTCTTCGTCCCCGTCTCCGCCGGTCAGACTCGCGAGCGCCTCCGCTGCGGCGATGGCAGCGGAATCTGACGGCTGGCGCGCGCTCTCACCTCCGTCAGCCTGTCTCGTGCTCTCCTGTGCGGCTGCTTCATCCTGAATTACCACCTCCTTCTCTTCAGTTCCTTCAGGGAGCTCAGCTCCGGGTTTTGGCTCACCATTCCCAACTTTCTCGGGTTCTGCATCTTCATGAGACTCCTTTCTTGGTTCCTCGTCACTTACTTTCGCCTGCTTGAGCAGCGTGGTCTCACACTCTCCACTCGGACTTGCGCTTCTTTTCATCTGGTTAATTTCGGACGGCTGGCTGCTGTCCGAGTTTGTACTCATTATACTAGCTAGTTCTAGATTTATCCGACGTATAAGATGGTTTTAAAACAGATTCTAAGTGATAATTGTTAACTGTGCGGGTCTCTATCCCTCGTTCGCATTACAGCACTTCCAATATCCAATTCTGCGCAAATGTCAGCAGGCCTAGATAGCTTCCCAACGCTGAATGAGGCTAGTTCATATTCTCGCTGACTATCGCACATCAATTGTTTCCGTTTGATTTTAACACAGTATTCCCAACTTTAAGCTATTTCTCTCTTAAAAGTCACAATTGGTCTAAAATGTCCAGTTCTGTAGTATTTGTTTACAGTTTGCCCTTCCGTTCGCCATTTATCTGAGGCTTTACATACGAGCGAGAAAACAATGCTCTGATTGGCTGAAATGCACCGCGCAAAAATCTCTCCACCAATCATAGACGCGGTATTGCAGTTGGTGACGAGCCATTTCATTGAGAACATCACTATCGCGTTGCAATTACGCATTATAAAATATTTCTTACTGAAACTGTTTCATATTATATTTTAGTTTATGAGAAGCAAAACTTGATTGTGTATAGTGTGTACAGCTCTGGAAAAAAGTCTAACAGTGCTGGATTACATTTCAGTTTGGATCAAATATTTTATTTTCAAGGAAAATAATGTACAGCAGTCGTTTTACTGTAGCTTTCAACAATAAGTACCATATTAAATGTATTTACATACTTTACGTTGTCATTACTATCATTATTGGTGTACAAATGTTGGTATTTTAAGAGTTATATACTTGTGTGAATTTTTATTACATTTAAATGTGAGAAGGATAATGAAAATTGGCTGAACTTCCATTTCTTAACTTTATCTTTGGATGAAGTTACATTTATATTGATTCTTAAAGAATTCGTTACACAAAAAAGAAAAAGAAAAAGGTCTGAAATAGACTGTCTGCTATACATTTAAAACCACCATGTCTGTAATTTATATCACATTGACTATTCTTTCTAAAGTTGTAAATCTTGTTAGTGATTGAATGTTGTTGCAATCTCGTAATCAGTGTCCATTTGGGCCAGACGTCTGGTAAGTTTCACCTTGTGGAGTCAGGGGAAACAGGTGAAAAGGTGCCATCCAGGCCATATCCTGGTCCCTAGAGGAAAAGGTGCTGTAATTACAATCAATCTATTATGATTCAGAACTAAACAGCATGCCTTTATTAGTCCATGAGGCTGAGGTGTCTCCCAGCTCCAACAATAAAGCCAATTTATTAGATCCATCCAAAGAGCCCAAGGTAGGGTTTTTTAATCTTTACTACTCAGCCATCTTTTTTTTTTTACTTATATTTATACATACAACCAACTCTGTTTCTCCACATGATTTTTTGAGACTGGTGGGAGGACCTTGGGTGGTCTTGGGGCATTCAAATTGTCAAAGTTATATAAATATCTATAGCATTATATAAAGTTAAACTCATCAATCTGGTGCACTGTGAGTACAAAATGAAATGCTCCAAACCATGTTCAGTGTGCAGACTGAACAAAGAAAAAGATAAGTCAATGAATTGACTTGTAGGGGACTCAAACTTCTTTTAGTTGTGATAGTGGCCCAGTCTACATTACATTCACACTGTTGTTTTAGGAAGCCAAACAATTAGAATATAAAATATAATAATACATTTTTATTATTATACCTATGACAGTAATAGTCATATATTGTGAAATAAATGCACTGTAAAATAAATAAATAAATATTTCACAATTATATTATTTTACTTTACAGTAGGGTATTAAAATACTTTTGTCCTAATTTCCTGAGCTTTCATTTTGATGGAAAACTGCAGTTCGGCTTTTATTTTGGTGGAAAACTGCAGGCAGTTTCTCTGAAAACAGGTTTACAAACGCATCTCATTACAAATCTAGTGAAATGTTGTAATCATCTGCCCATAAAAATGTTGGAAATTATGCAAATGTCAAAAAGCATAATTGGTGCCTGTTGCATTCCCAAATCCACACTAAACTCACATGCAGAATGGAGTTTACTGCATTCATTCACTGTGAACCGAGTCGTTCTGAGATGCGGAAAACGAGAGGCTGCTCACTGGAGAGCAATGTGTGAAGTGTGAAGTCCAGCTCCCCCTTTCTGGATGTAATTTGGGTGTAATGGGTGGAGCTTGAAGATAGAGAGAAGATAGAAGAGCTAACCACACCATAACTTTATCCCTCCGCCCCTTAGATCCACAGAGGTTGAGCTAGACTCGGTCAAGGTCAACTCATTTGGCTCTACAGTGAGCACCACTTGCGGAAAACACCAGATCATGAGCTGACCACGTGAACAAAGTGCGCGCTTCGCTTTAAAACACGCAGCGCAACAGACTTAAGTCACAGCCTTTTGTGATTTGATCCATATTGGATTTGGATTTATCCATATTGTGCCTTTGATTTTAGATCGTTTGACAGATACTTTGCATTAGCAATGGCGCAAAACAACATTAAAGACCTTTTATGTTATCAGAAGTTTAAAAATATTTTTGGTTCATAATGAATGGGCCGCCACAGTCTAGTTAATGAACGGGTAAACACTGCAACGATCCACAAACAGTAAAAAACGTGTAAGAATTTACACAAAATTATACTGTCATCCTTACAGAGCAGCAAGTACAGTTTACCTGTGTAACTTTTGTCCTTTTCTCCTGAGAAATTCCTCTTCATCTACAGTCCAAACAGAACCTTTCCTTCCTTCAACGCGCACAAAGCACTTATGAAGACTGAGGTTATGCCGAACAGCATTCTACACACACAAAGCAATAAAATAATGACTTATTCTGTGATTTCACAGCCAGGTCATCACATTGTCATTGATGTGCAAGTTGTGAAAGTTTTCTGGTATGTAAACGAGAGGATGTGGCTTTCAGGATTGGCTTGTTTGTGGGCAGTGAGTCATGGAATGACAAATACTGTATCTCATACCTTCCATGTGGCGGTGTTGTGACGGAAGTAGAAGAACATGCGGGTAAACCAGTGATAGATTTCATTTAGAGTAAGCTGCTTCTCTGGGGATTCCAGGATTGCCTGGCATACAAGACATCTTTAATGTGACTGATAGGAAATTAAAAGGTAATATAGGCCTACAGGATATTTAATTCAGCAGTGCTTACCCATCGTATCATAGAGGCGTAGGTGAATGGTGGCCTCATGTTTGTTAACTTATAATACTCAAAACTGGGGATAATCCCTGTGGACAGAAAAAGAAAAACATCATATGGTGTTGTGTTGTGTGTGGATAATGTTTTAAATTGAATATACACATGTTCAGTTTCTGAATCAGTTTTTGAAAATATGTATAGAACAACAGTGTGTTTGGCTGCTGAATGACCTGGAATAACTTGTGAGGTAGAGATCTGCCAGTATCCTTGTGTTAACGCATCAGCTGCCACTCTCTCACTTTCATAGAGACCATTTGTGTTCTGACATGCTGCAGGTTCCAGGAGTCCTGACAGATGTCCCGGCTTCTCCACACCGTTACCACCCTGAGATCAGAAGGATAAAATTACATCAATACATCATTTTGGGCATAAAACATCTGGACTTCTTCAGGCCCTAAAAGTAGGTTAAAAAAACCTCAAATGACAAACAGAACATAGACAGACCCTGCTGTCATTATGGCACAATTCGATTAATGGCATAATGGTTTTGGCTTGGCTTTTCCAACGCTCCCTTTTTCAGTTTTGTAGCTCAGTGGTTTCTAACCCCAGTCCTGGAATGTCCCCAGCACTGCACATAATGATGTCTTCCTAATCAAACTCACTCTTCCTTATTCAACTCATAAAGACTCCAAGACCTCAAATGGCTGATAAGACAGACATATAAAATGTGCAGTGTTGGGGGTACTCCAGGACCACTACTGTAGATTGGCTGAGGATCATTGTTGTCTGGTGTGACCCAATTTCAGCTCAGATTTAGCTGGCAGACAGATGGCCTTGCATTTGTCTCAAGAATACACTGGTGTGAAGAAAAATCCATAAACCAGTTACAAATCAAGATATCCCTTCATCAGCACGCTTGATGGTTATCTGGTAGAAAACGCTAGTGGGGACAATATTTGGTCCATACTTTCCAGACTTACCATTTTTGCCTGGCTTCCTTTCTATAGCATTATATTAGTTCGATCTTTAACATCGGTTAAATCGTAACATCGGTTAACAACCGTAAAAAAAATGTAGATCAACTGATTACGCTTTTCTCAGAGCAATACCCATCCTTACCGTAGTAAGTGACACAGCACATTAAAATGTATTAACAATCTGTAACTTTACCCAGACAGAATGAGTAACAATCACATTTCTGAGCTTTGTGAGAAGATTATTTTTCCTTTTTTTCTTTATAGAGAATGAACCATTCCCTGATAATCGTTTATCAAGTGTATGTAATTACTAGCACCTGGCTGCTAATTAACGTCTCAACAAGCAATGGTATACCTATTTTTTAGTCATCTGGCTTGGTTAATAATTTTGTTATTGTGTGTGTAAATATATATATATATAGTTATATTGTTATATATTGTTATTCGCAATGCAAACAGCTATATGATATATTTTAAATATACTGTAATTTAACATAAGAGCGCTTACCTCAGAGGTAGATTTGACATCAAACAGGTGTAGCTGCATGGCCTGCAGTTTCTGTCTCTCTGCTGTCAACTAACAGTAACATTTACAAAGTAAATATAACACAGTGTCATAAGCAAGCATTCATTTATCATCCAGTTAATCTTATAACCTCCTGACCACCATGTTCTTTATTTTCACTCTGCATTTATGTACCATTAGCCCCTGTGATACATAATAAATGGGTTCTGTGTTTCCCACGTAAGCTGGTTAAATGTAGAACAAGCCGTTTTCAGTATGTTGATCATGTTTATATATGGTTATTTACCTGATTCTCCATGTATTGTACTTTGTCTTTCTGCACCCTCAGCTGGGTTATACTTCTGTCCCCAGGAGCATGGTCAGTAGAAAGGTGTCTAGATTACGAAAAACACATAAAGATGTACAGATATCGGGTATTGTTGGAATTATTTATTAAATTATAATTAATTTAAATTGTTTTGTCTCACCTTAAGAAATGTCCATATTCTTTGAACACTTCCCTGCTCTTTGAGCACCCCGGCCATCTGCATTGTCCTTTAATACACAGAAAACTGCCTGGAACACTGAATGGATGCCTAGAGATTTATAAAAAAATGCTTAGTTTAGCACAAAACTGAGACCATGTGGACATAATGTATTTTTATTTTCTTGTTTGTGTGTTTGTTTACTCAAACCAGATACTCACTTCCCAGAATTTTCTGGGCTTTCAGGCTGAGGACTTGACACAGAGGCACTGAGTCTGTTTTCAGATTGGCTGGTGTAAAGTTGGCCCAGGTCTGACAGGTTGCTGTCAGGTTCTGTCTTACACACAGTGTCCACAGCCCAGTCATGAACACCACATCCTGTGGAGCATTATGAAAAGTTTAGTTTCAGAGAAAAATTATGTTATATTTTTAAGTTTTGATAGAGTCTACAGTACCAGTACCTTGTGGGAAAGGCTGGTTGCCTTTGCGTAATACTGATGGTCTGTGCTGTCTAAAACACTTGCTTGTATTTTCACTGGCACTCTAGATAAAGACAACAGAAACTCATCATGCATAATTTTTATACTACCCAATGCTACATGTTTCAGTTTTTAAAATGCAATTGTAATGAGACATAATGAGACATCTACTCTTGCATTGCATGTTCGTGCATTTTGGTGGGCGGAGCAATGACAGGTGGGGTGTGTTTGTTTGGCGTTTCTCAGAAATTTCTTACTGCACCTTTAATCCTTTAGTTTTTGAGAAAGGTGTTACCCTGGTAAACCAGAGTTCTTGCGAGAGCACAAGTTGAATTTGCTCAGCGAGTTACTCTGGTGTCGAGCAATGGAGCTCATTAAATATGCCCCTCGATCTGAGCTGCACCAATCACATCGGGTTATCAGATATAGGCGGGCCAGAGGCGAGCTAAACAGATGACGACAGCGCTGTGACGTCGAAGTCATCAGTAAACATTGCAAGATGCCTATGGATGAACACCAATTGTTTGAAACGGCTTTGGCCGCTACAATGAACGAGTTAGACTTGGCTTTTTCCCAAAAGAGGAACAGAAGACGCCGCTCGAATCGTTCCTTTGCAAGAAGGGTGTTTTTGCTGTTTTGCCGACCGGAAGAGTCTAATCTACCAGTTAGCTCCGCTGGTAGCTAAGCGTATGGGGTTTATTGTTGTGATTGGTCGTAGTGTTATCCATATGGCCAGCAGCCATATCACCCTGTAGCCAAAGACTGGTTGCCCACTGAAGCTAAGCAGGGCTGAGCCTGGTTAGTACCTGGATGGGAGACCTCCTGAGAAAAACCAGGTTGCTGCTGGAAGAGGTGTTAGTGAGGCCAGCAGGGGGTGCTCACCCTGTGGTCTGTGTGGGTCCTAACGCCCCAGTCTAGTGACTGGGACACTATACTGTCAGAGAGCACCGTCTTTCGGATGAGACGTAAAACCGAGGTCCTGACTCTCTGTGGTCATTAAAAATCCCATGGCATTTCTCGTAAAGAGTAGGGGTGTAACCCCGGTGTCCTGGCCACATTCCACCCATTGGCCCTTACCAATCATGGCCTCCTAATAATTCCCTTACATTGAATTGGCTCCATCACTCTCTCTCTTCTCTCCACCTATAGCTGGTGTGTGGTGAGCGCACTGGCGCCGTTGTACTGTGGCTGCCGTCGCATCATCCAAGTGGATGCTGCACACTGGTGGTGGTTGGGGAGAGATCCCCTGATATGATTGTAAAGCGCTTTGGGTGTACAGTAGTACATATGAAAGCGATATATAAATGCCTCATTCATTCATTCATTCATTCATTCATTCAATGGCGTGCTGTGAGATTTTCAAATGCATGCTTGGTGCCGCCCCTCGAGCTGGCCGAGTTTCATTGACCGACACCAGACCATTAATCCTTTAGATTTAGGTCTGGATTTCCAGGCTAGAAAGGTGTTGCTATGGAAGTGAAACCTTTTATGATTGGACTGTACCTGCTGTTGTAGAGTGGAATTCTGAATGTGAGATGAGCCAGCACCTCTGAGATCACTCTCCATAGCAACAGATACCTTTGAAATCACAATCACAAAAAGATACAATTTAAAAGTTTGCGGAATGCATTTTTAAATTTACACAGGGATTTTGTGTTATAGCACTTGTATACATTCTTCAGAATGATGTTACTTGAGCTGTGAATTTCTAAAGTTGTCTAACTATGTTTGAGGACTGTTTTTTCATGGAAGAACTTAAATTAACATTATTAATATTCCTTTAATTTCTAAATATAAATATGGCAGTTTCCAGTCTGTTACCTTGGTAGCCATGAGTTTAGCTGAGCTAAGAGGTGATCTGCTTCCTCTGGGCTTCATTTGTATGCTGGAAAATGTGGGATAGTCTTCCTCTTGGTACCGATGTTGGTGAATGCTTCGGTTTTCTTCACCTCTGTATGTTCCAGGACCATTTTGAAGCATTCCTATATAGAAATAAATAGGAAGTTATACTTAACTGTAAGAGCGTACAGTTCATTAACTTTAACGTACTACCAAGGACTGAAAGTGAAATTAATCAGCTCTACAAGTACTAGCACAAAGTATTTCCTGTGCAAATACATTTACCTTTTGCTTTGTTTCCAAATATAGTATAACTAAACTCATTTGAATTCAAAACTGCTAAATGAAATGGAGGTTGTTTTTCTTTCTCTTGTTTCACTGTGCAGGTTCTCTAAACACAAACTACACTTTCCCTTGAGCAGGAACCAAGAGTCAGGAAAAGCAGTGGTGGGCCCTTTGTATTTTAAAGGGGTCATGACATGATAATTTAAATTTGCCTTGTTTTTTGACATATAAGAGGTCTTTGTATCATTAAAACATTAAAATGTCCTCATTTTAAACAAAACATTTATTTAACCAAGCTCCAAAAAACATCTCGTTTGGATATTGTGAAATTTGTGACGTCACACGGGCAAATACATTTGCATGTGACTGCCTCCAGAGCAAGACATCGACGAATAGTTATACACCAGCGCACCATAGGCTCCGCTCACTGGCATTCAGTCGCTTAACGGATGACATTTGCCTACACCGGATGTGAGGGTCACGTCGCATCAAGCAGTTAGAACCCATTATAATCACTGACACTGTCTACACTGGATACAGTATACAGATGTGCGTTCAGTTTCTGACATACTCCATGCACTGGAATCTGTCGACAACAGGACAAATGGAAAAGTGAAAGAACATTCGCTTTGACGTGTCCAATTTAAACAGCTCATTTGCATCTCTGTACAGACTTCAGAAGGATCCCAGCATCAGAAACAAGTGGATGGTTTATTGTAATGACGTCCCGGATCACGTCAGAGGATTATATGTTTGTTCGATGTACAAGTGTTTGGCTACTAAATATTAAAGGACTATATGAGAATCCAACCTGGACCATTTATCTGATTCACCCTCAATGTGTAATACTTCTATATGTGTTTAGATGTAATGCGATAACTTCTGTTTCATGCTTAATTGTGTAAAAGTATGGAATTATCAGTGTTATGATTCTTAAAACCCTGGATGGACTTAAAGCAAGAATCTTGCACATGTAACTTCTGAGAAAGAAAGAAAATTTTAGAGCACCATTGTCATTGCGGTTTTCTGAACTTGTTTAAGAAGTCGTGTGGATGGTGTTGCTTATTTCTCTGACATTTGACATTAACCACATCAAGTATGATAAATGTCAAATTTTTTCACCTGGGGGGTTTTTCAAGTAAGCAACTTGGTTTGATAAGAAGGAGATACAGATGTAGGAAATCAGAGAAGGGTGCATAATAACACCCTTATGTTGGTGCTGAATAGTAACAAATGTTTTAAAATATGCTATATGCTTTTTTCCTCCCTAAAAAATATAAATTACTGCACATTTCTAAAAGAAGCAATGTTATTTAATTACCCTTTTTCTACGCTTCTCAGAACTCTGTATCTTTCTTCATCAAGACTAATTATTAGATGTTCAGTTTATATTGGCTACATGCAAGGGTGCAACTTTCCAGTCATTTGCAATGTTGTGCCATTGTGCCATGTACATTGATACAAATTTGTTCAGCCAAAAGTTGATATTGATGAGGATTACTCAAGGCATTGAAACTCATTATTCATCTCTCAGTCTGAATACAGCCTTCTCTCAGTTCCATTCACCAAGATAAACTCCCTCAAGATATGAGAATAGTCTGGACTGACAGCAAGTTTCATTTATGCCACTATAGAAACTTTAGTATTCAGTCAAATCAGTTTTAGTTTCCATGTTATTTTGTGGAATTCATAGTCGTAATGATAATCATGGAATTAAACCTGAAATCTAATAAAAAAAAAAAATATTACAGATATGGAACAGAGAGCAGGCCTAAATTCTCTCCATTTCATTCTGACTCACTTTTTTTCCACTGTATACCCACTCACTTGTTATAGCGTGTAGCTTTTCTCTTAACCCACATGAATCAAAGACCAATAAATTTGGGGCATGTATTACTGTACATTCAAGAAACAAACAAATAATAGTGTTGAATACTTGGGCACCATGCTCCACCCAGTTCCACCATCTTGGCTTATTGTTTTTGTAGGTAAGAATTAATTGAGGTTAAAGTGGCATCTATTCCATGATCTGTGGCACTTGCTGAAGATATGCAAGTTAAAGCATTAAAAAGTGTTAGATTTCCATGCTTTTGAAAAATGACTAACCAGCATCAATATGAATGTCTCCACATTAGTGTATTTTATAGGAATGCATATACAGCAATTTATCATTTCTTAGTTTACTTAGACAAAATAGTTTGGAATAAGTATCTGCCATTCATTTGTTATTGGCCATAACAGGAAAATAATCATTGTCTTATCATATGCATCAGAATTTTACAGTGCATCTGTAGAATTTTATCTAGTGTTTCTTATCTAAGTTGCACATTTGAACATATTTCCAACATAAAATTTAGTTATCCTGTCACTATCATACAATTATTTTATCATCCTGACTAGCTAATGCTATCACTCTTAAAAATAAAAGTTCAAGTCAAGAAAGATTATTTAACCTGATGTCAAAGCAGAACCTTTTCAATTTCCTCGAAGAACTGTTTGTTCTCTAGCTGTTTCTAAGACCATGATGCACTGATGCATTAAATATCCCAGAAATCAAAATACTGATCTGTAGAACTTTTTGATAAGAAGTAGAAGGTTCCACAAAGAATACTTTTAAGAACAACAACGTGATTTCTTGGTTAAAAACTCTAAATAAAGAGGTGGCCCTTTAAAAGACAAAAACAAAGTCATTTTGTGTTAAAAAAAAAAGAAGGTTGCACCTACTCATTTCTCCTCATGTAGAGCTCTCAAAACTTTTTACAGTTTTGTAACTTACCCTTTATATCTGTTGGCTGGGTGATCCTCCTATGATTTCATTTGCAGTAGTTTAGCTAACACAAAATTATGTTTTACCTCCCACACCTTCTTTGTAGCGTTTTCCTATAGCGTTTTCGTTCTCCTCAGCAAATGTCGGTGGTGCCTCTGAACAGGAAAAAAAAACCAAACACTGAGTTTGTAAGATTCACAGACCTCAACTGCATCTGCAGTTTAGGAAAGGAAAGCACACCATTTGGTTGCTTGTCTCTTTTTCCTAGCTGTGTTAGTCTGTCAGGTTAAACAAAAAACTACAGCGTAATGCAGTGTTGTCAGTACACAGTATGTAAATTGTCACATCACCTTGATTTTCAATGCTATTTTATGTGTAACATGAATAACAATTAATTCAGTGGTTGGTTTGAGAAGTGCGTGATTATTTTAACCAATCAGAAGGCAAAATAATCTAGCTTTGAAACATCTAATGATTATTAAAACACTTGTCATTCAAACTGAAAGCAGATTTTGAGTGTTAAAAATTGACCAAAATGTATCTAAATTTGATGATTTAATGATGTGAGCTTTTCAACAATCATAATCTAAATAGATTTTGAAAACAGTTTTGAAAAAACACACACACATATATATATATATATATGTATGTATGTATGTACAGTATGTATGTGTGTGTGTATATATATATATATATATTAATCCATATTTATTCCAGAAAACAAACAAGTAGCTAATTAATACAACAAGGTTAAAAGAAGGAAAGTAAAAAAGAACTCACCTGTTGGTGCGAGTGTTGGATAGATGTGAGTGAGAGAGCAATTATTAGGGTGAATGCTCTGGAAATGTTCGGGTCACAACCTTTTATAATGTTTAGCATGACATTTAGTGGAAATTAGACAACAGACTGTTTCCTCACTGGGTGTTGGTGTATGTGTGTGTGTGTGTGTGTGTGTGTGTGTGTGTGTGTGTGCGCGTGTGTTCATATTGTATATAGATGTGTGCATTTACAGAGTGAGTTGTTACTGCTAGTCAGACTGTCTCCACAAGAAACGTTTGCTCCTGTTTATTTGTTTTTAATTCACTTTGCACTTTTTGCACTATGCAATCCAGAATTATTTTATTTTATTTTTTTGATAGATTTCTGTAGTCTGTGCTGAATTCAGTGTGTGGCCAGCCACCTTCTGAAGTTCTTCAGAAATTATTTGGCATTTGTTGTTTCTGTTTCTTATTTTAGAAATTCTTCATTGCATCATTTTTTCCCCCCGAGTGTTTACTGAGGGGTTTCTAGGTGTAAATGTTTCATAGATAGTTCATTATTAGGGGTCACATACTGTATGTGTATTGGTAAGAATTATTCCTCTGGTGTGGAGGAGCCAAAGCCCAAATTCATCTCAAACATCTCTTGGTCCATTTAACCACAAGACAGCAAAAGATTCTGCCAATTTCATTTTGACAGATATCTGTCTTTCACCTCATTCATGCTGTTTAATTTGGAAACATCCTACTTATCTTATAAGCTAACTTATCTTCATTGATCAGATGTTTCAGGTCACATTTGAAGTAATAAATAAAATAAAAATAAAATATTAATTGTGCCCTGTGCTTAAAATAAATAAGGGATATTGTGCCACTTTCAAATCAAAACCTGGTGAAGTCCATTCCGGAAGACCGGAAAATGAGATTGCAAAGAAAATAACCCATTACGTGTTTGGAAAGTCCGTTTTCAGGGTGTGTGACGTTGTATTCGGGTTCTGGGGGGAGACTGAACATATGAACATGTACATAGCATGTGTGTCGATTAGAATAACGCAGGAAAAAACATCCTCATCCTGTGGTTGAAAAAGGTTATTTGAGTGTTTTTGAACAAATTGTTCTTCAATAATGGCCCTCCCAAGCACATGTACTGTATATAGACGTGCAAGGCTTTTTTTTTTTTTTACAGTCTTTTATGATACAAGTACATAACTATATACAACTTAAAAATATTTTTGAAGATGAAAACAGAGTAGATTGTTTGAACATGTTTCTCAGCAACAGGCACATTCATATTAAAAACAAATGCTATTTAGGGTCATAATTATATGTCTAAAAAGCTAAAAAGAATTTTGTATAATATAAAAAACACATATTTACATTGTTAACAAACGTTCATAAATAAACATTTGATAACTGGTCATTCTTTTGGACAGAGTTTCATGTTCAGGGATTCAAACCATTTATCTTAATATTTTAAACTTACACGCTGCTATAAATGATTAATTTCAGTGGACTGTTTAAGGGATCAATGCAGAATGATTATGAAAAGACTATTATAACATTTATATACTGAAAATCAGTTATTGTGTCCATAAACTTTGAAAGTCTTTATCTTCTATGATTGCACCTCTTTCTGCTCTTCTACATTAATTTACAAATTTATTAAAAAAAACGTTTTCTGCTTGTTGAATTAAACACCATGTGATGTTATATAAGCCCTGTCGAGACAAATAATGAAACAAAACATTCAACCACTTCCAGGTTGGATGTTTTGCATTATTATTTAACTCTATGTCGCTTATACAACATCATATTCTTAGTCTTCACTCAAGTTTTGTGTTAGCAAAGGAATATAAAACATTTGGTGGGCAAAGAACCAACTGGTTAACAATATAAAAAAGAATCCCGATTAAAGAAAGGGGTCATATGTTTGAGGTGTCTTTAAGCAGGTGAAATCTTAACACAGGGTTAGTTGTAAAAGCACAAGTCACTGGAGTACATACCCACTTTGTTCCTGATGTCACTCAAGTGTTTCGAGACATAAAGCTGTAAGTGATTTTTGAACCAAGTCTGCATAATTGTTTATTCATTTAATTTTTTCATATTAATCATAGAACTTGTGTTTGTAGGGAAATATGGGGATGCATTTAAATCATGATTATTTCTTATCCTCGTTCAACAACAATACCTGACAGGAGTGGGGAGAGTTGTAACAAAACCAATCTCCATGGAAGACTTTTTCTCTATTTTCTTGATTTTTCAGCATGCCTAGACAGTAGAAAAAAGGAAGATGTTTCAGAATACAATTTGAAAAAAGCTGTCAGCAAAGTCAACATGCAGGACAAAGAATCTCTTTTTAAGACGGATAATGTAAGTTTTACAGCAGCTGAAATGCAGACTATGTCAGGTGGTCTTGACTATTTGAGTTATTTGATGCAGGCAGCAGACATGTGCTATGGAGTTATTTTAGATAAATAACATACAAATATAGGTAACATACAACTAAATATTAAAACTGTTACGAGGCGAACTGTATAATGCTTGTTCAATTTTTGCTGTTGTTCTTTTCTGCCTTATTGCAAATGACCCCAACTAGTGTAATACTTACTAATTAGGTTGCAACAATGGAATTCTTTTTATTCAACATCTATTCTTGAAGTCTGCTTTATAATCTTAAGGTTTTATAATCTTTATAATCATAACTGATATTTGTAGCTGACAAGCAGATATCTTGTGTGAAAATATAAGAGTTCAAGGACAAAATGTTATTCATGGTTAGACGAAAAGGGTTTACGATCATCCCCGGTCTCCCTTTATGCACAGCAAGCCAAAGTTCTAATGCTGAACCTGTTGCACATATTGATTTCACTATGTTAAGCAAGACTGATTGCTCCATCTAGGGGTTAAAATAGCTTACCAATCAATATCTTTAAACAGTAATGGTCCGTAATCGAATATGCCAGCTATTCTTTGTCACCATTGGATTTCATTAGCTTAGTGATTATTCTATATTGTTTTTATGGAGCAGTTGCATCAGTTGCATGTCTGTATATAATCTGTGCAATCAATGACAGGTAGGCAAGCTGATGGACTTTTGTGCTTTAATTTTATTTTTTTATGAATGAGGAATCATTCAACAGGAAGCTTTTTTTAACCATCATAACTGCTTTTCTTGATTCACTTTTGTTAGCACTTTTCATATTTTATAACTAAAAACTTCTGTATTAATTCTGCTCTTACGATTCAAACCAAACAATTAGTTGCAGTTGTAGTTTAGGAAAGTGCTGTAGTGGTATTTGCCTTTTTTTTCTAATATTAAGGGAGGCTGTTTCTCCAGGTGGCCTTTAAACTCATTTAACCCTATCATGGAGAAGAGTATGTGTGAGTCTTCTATTTAAAGCTGCATAACATGCTGAAAGGCCATAACTGGTTGTTTAAATACAGGTCAACTTTAAAGGGATAGTTCACTTTGAAATAAAATTTTGGTATGTTTTAGCTTACCTCAAGGGCATCCAAGATGTAGGTGTCTTTTTTTCCGCAGTAGTTTCAATTTTGATATTTTTAGGTCAAACCGTTCTTGTCTGTCAGTCATATAATGCAGGTCTATGGTCCAAATTAAAACAATTCCCCATCGTCCAAATTAAACAATTCCCCATCGTAAGTACACATTGATGGCCCAAGACACGAAACGAGCGGTTTGTGTGAGAAAACGAACAGTATTTATATCGTTTTTACCTCTTGTACACAGCCACGTCCAAGTGATCTGAGAGCGCGGGCGGGTATAGATATATACAATAGAAGTCGCCTTGGCTACTGCAGTTCATTGGAACGAAACCGTAGCCAATGCGACATCTAGTGTATAAATCTACACCCGCCCGCGCTCTCAGATCACTTGGACGTGGCTGTGTACAAGAGGTAAAAACGATATAAATACTGTTCGTTTTCTCACACAAACCGCTCGTTTCGTGTCTTGGGCCATCAATGTGTACTTACGATGGGGAATTGTTTAATTTGGACGATGGGGAATTTTTTTTAATTTCAGACAAGAACGGTTTGACCTAAAAATATAAAAATTGAAACTACTGCGGAAAAAAAGACACCTACATCTTGGATGCCCTTGAGGTAAGCTAAAACATACCAACATTTTTTTTCAAAGTGAACTATCCCTTTAACTCGCAACGGCCACAGATAAAGCACTTTTTAAAATGTATTAAATAATTGTTTTTATAAAAGAAATTGTACTAAAAGAAATTGCTTTGGGTGTACATATTCTTGACAGTGACACAAAGCAATGTAGTATTTACTGTATTATTTGCCGAAAACGTGTGTAAATGACTACAATAGAATGGTTAAAGGGACAGTTCACCCAAAAATGAAAAGTTTGACATCATTTACTCAGCCTCATTTTGTTTAAAACCTGTATGAGTTGAATAATTTTAATTGTTAATATATTTCATATGATAACAATAATGATGATAATAAAAAATTATTATAATCATCCATTTTATTCATCCATTTTGCTGTTGATTATAATGATGACAATGAACTTAAAGGGATAGTTCACCCTCAAGTTGTTCCAAATCTTTATGAGTTTATTTCTCCTGAGAACACAAAAGAAAATATTTTGAAGAATGTTGGTAACCAAACAGTTTTATTTTATTTTATTCTTTATTTGACAGGGACAATGGACCGTAAAAAAACTGCCCCAGAATTAGCTACAAAGCTAAATTACATCTGCTGTCCCTGTGCAGGAGAGTACCAAATCACATTACATGCCAAATGATCAAAAGATCATCACATACGATAAAATCCCCCCACAAATGAA
This sequence comes from Leuciscus leuciscus, assembly GCF_965113295.1. NCBI lineage: Eukaryota > Metazoa > Chordata > Actinopteri > Cypriniformes > Leuciscidae > Leuciscus > Leuciscus leuciscus. The sequence continues at coordinate 14,937,551 of NC_138737.1, forward strand.
AAATATATACGACATATGATCCATCACATAACAATAAAAACTGCAATCCAAATAACTACCGAATATCCCCCAATATACAAGACATCACACAATGTTGCAAATTCAATCCCCCACAATTATAAAACCAAAACACAAAAGTATTCAATGATCACAAACCTGACTCCTCTTTAACCACATTTTCAAACGTAACTTAAACTGTGCAAAATTAGGACACTGTCTAATATTAATTGGTAAATTATTCCAGTTATTAACAGCTCTTACAGAAAAAGCTGAAGTCACTGCAATCACCTCTTGACGAAGCTCTTGTTTGTCTTATATTTTCTTTACGCGAAGAAACAAATGCTTTTAAGGGTGAGGGTGCAAGATTATTAACAATTTTGTACGTTAAAAAACAATTGTAAAACAAAAGTAAAAAGTAAATCAAAAGTAAAAAGTGCTTTTGAATAATAAAACAATGATGAGATCTATTAGGTTTCTTGTCAAATACTTTTAAAGCACGTTTATATTTACATTTACATTTACATTTATTCATTTAGCTGACGCTTTTATACAAAGCGACTTACAATTGCTATATATGTCAGAGGTCGCACGCCTCTGGAGCAACTAGGGGTTAAGTGTCTTGCTCAAGGGACACATTGGTGTCTCACAGTGGATTCGAACCCGGGTCTCTCACACCAAAGGCATGTGTCTTATCCATTGCGCCACCACCACCCTACCTTTATATATATAAGGTATATAAAGGTCTAAGAGTAGATTTTCCTGCTTGTGACCATGAAGTAATACAGTAAGAAAAGTGAGGGAAAAAAATCAAAGAATGCAATAAATTCTAGCAGCTTTCATTGAAAGTTGACTCTGTATAAATTTAAAATGTCTAAGTTGAGGTGTCACTGCACAGACTATTTTTTTAATATGCTTTTCAAATGTTAAATGAGTGTCTAAGATAACTCCAAGATATTTAAATTCTGGCATAATTTGTCATTTTTCACCATTAACTATAACTGGTAGGATCTCCTCCTTCTTTTTAATTTTAAATACATACAGGCAGTTTTCTGAACATTTAATGTTAACAACACTGCATGGGTAAGCCAGTCCATAATTTTTTCATACTATGGAAGTCTATGGGGTCCATCGACTGTTTGGTTACCCACATTCTTCAAAATATCTTCTTTTGTGTTCACCAAAAAGAAAAACTCATACAGGTTTGGAGCAACTTGAGGGTGAGTAAGTAATGACAAAATGTCCATTTTGGGGTGAACTATCCCTTTAAGTTCATTGTTATCATTATAATCAACAACAAAATTGATAAATAAAATGGATGATTATGATAATTTATTATTATTATTATTATTATCATCATTATTGTTATCATATTAATTATAATAACAATACAAAATATATACTTTTTAATAATAATTATTATTATTATTATTATTAGACAACAGATCGATTATTATGATTTTTTTTGTTTGTTTTTTTTGCATCTAGTATTATAGGGGTATTTATACTCACAACAAACTGCAAGCAAGCAAACAAATTGTCTATAAACTTTAAAACAGAAGTTGGGGGCGTGTGCGGTTTGGAGCGACCAACAAGAGATTAGGGGAGGGATAAACAACAGAGCCCATCTTCCTCCTGACCTCTGGGGAACGATGGACGTGCCGCTTCCTTCTAAATTTAGACACTCATTCGTGTCGGTGCACTATGCGCTTCAAACTGTTGTTCTCGTTTATGTCAATAGTTTAGGCCTAGTTCGGTCGAAACGAGGTGACAGACCCTCGCGGGTCTCCGTTGACACAATGAACGGCAGCTCGATCTGACGAACGCGCACCATCGCAGTAACGGCACCTTTCATGTTTACGTGGCTCAGAAACAAACGTAATGGCGCAGGGGAATAATGGTAATTTTCTTACTATCCCCTCACAAGAGGGTCTTTTCAAGACGGTGAGAGTCGAGCGTTCCGAAGACAACAGTAACGATGAAGAGGAGGAAGAAACAGAGGAAGACGTCCGGCTAATACCGAGGTCTTCTCCTGTTCCCAGAAAGCGAGGCTCCTCGATCGCCGATGAAACCGCCGAGTACATGCGAATTCGCCTGGCGTTGCCGGACAGAAGAGTGTCGTTTGCTGACGGTACTGGAGCCGAGCTGTTTGATGTCAGAACGTTTGTTCCGTTTGATTCAGATGAGGAGGACGATTCAAGATGGGAGGAAGAGGAAGCGCGGTACCAAAAATCCTACCGCGAGCCCACTTACAGAGTGTGGCCAGAGTTCCAGGCACTCGCCGGAACGGAGCTCTTGCTCGCTATCCACACCAACAAGCTGGAAGTGGAGAGCGTGACATCTGTGCCAGATGAGCCGTTGTCCTTCGAGGTGATTATTCGTGTGCTCAACATTTCTTTTCACAAATCAGTCTATGTCCGTTCCACGATGGACGGTTGGATCAATCACTTTGATTACCCAGCCGAGTATGTCCAGGGCTCCAACGACAGCGAAACGGACAAGTTCTCCGTGAAGTTGTCTTTCGCTTCACCGTACCTGTTCAACGGAGCTCGTATTGATTTTGTTGTACGTTATGAGACGTCAGATGGAGAGTTTTGGGCGAACAACTCTGGCAGGAATTATTCGGTAACTCTCCTACAGTCATATGAAGACGAAACAGCCCAGACCACCATAGAGGAGAAAATTGAGCTGAGAGGAATCCTGAAACCTCCCAGGTACCGGTAAGTGGGCGTCAACCGACTTGTGTGACGGAGGTAACGTTAAAACCCTGTTGTTAAATCTCTGTCTTGCCAGCAGTCAGGATTATTCCTTCTAACAACAAGAAGGAATAATTCCTTATCCGCGAAATTTACCTTTCAAACAAAACATACAATACAATTATTCCGCAAAAAAAAAAGTGTCTGTCAACGGAAAGTGCGCAACAGTCGGGTTCCGGAAGAAAAAACTCATGTTTTAACGATAACTTATAGACCTTTAAAGAAAGCTCTACTGTGAGCTACGAGGTTGTTAATCGATAGTATTTGCTTCTGGTGAAACCACCAGTCAGCATTATTTCGACTTCGTTTTCATTTTGTTTAACAGCAGAATTTGTGGTGAAAAACTACATTACCCATGTTGTACAGAAAATTCCAGTAATCAGAGTTGATACAAGAAAAACGCGCCAAAAGATGTCGTTAGCTCCGCCCACTCACCGCAAATTATGTAATGAGCCAATCTCCTTACACACTCAAAATACTTAAATATTCGTATATGCATATTTAAGGGGAAATCCGACTCATTTCCGATAAACGATTCTTTCGAACCGTTCGTTTCGAAGAACCGGTTCCAAAACAGATTCACGTATTATTTTACGTCGGGAAGTAATCGCGCCATCACATGGTCCCTCAAAGACATATCATATCTATATGGTCCATCCTGGCGTGGCATATTATATGCAAACTGCACATATTACGGTTTTATTTTACGTTTTATAAAAGTGTAATTCCAGGTATCCGACTCCTAGCTCAGTTTGTTTTAGACATGATTCGGCTCATTAAAACTAAAGTCATTTTATAATTTATAATTTGCATTTACATTAAACAATGATAAGATTTACATCAGCATTGTCTATTTAAAGTGCTATTATTTTAATAAAACGCTTTTTATTAAAATAAACGGGTTTGAGGCAGTAATATAATCAAATCATAAACATTTTCATTACGATTGTATATTTTGTTTTAGGCTATTAAAATAATATACTTTTTCACCACATCACTCAAAATGCTCTTACTATCACATTACTTACCGGCTTCAACTCCAAACAAAGCGTAAGTTTCTAAAAACGGCTGTCAGTCAGATGTTTTGATCCCGAGAACTGTTCTGACAGATTCCGTCCGATTCGTGAACGAATCGTTCAGACCAATTTTGCGAATCGGTTCAACCAAATCATAAAAGATCCGATTCCAAAGAACAAGTCGTTCATGAATCGGACATCGCTAGTGAGTACTGTTGTACTCTCTAGAGTGGTGCAGGGATGACATCAGAACCCGGAATACTCTGGTTCCTTCGAGATTGGGGTGTTTTATTATGGGGTTTTTCAATTTATCAGTAAAATAAAGCCTGTGGTATACATAACTTGGCGATACTTTGGCGTTTTGTTCTATAACTTAAATAACACAAACCCATACCAAAAACGCAAATTTTATGCATTTATATCATGCATAAACATTTATCATTAATAAATAACTAGATACGACAGTTTGGGGTGTAAGCAGAGAATGTCTAACAAGGGGAGAACTTCCACTCTCAGTAAACTTCCGGCTTCTGAACTGGTTGCAGTTCCACTCTGGTTCCATATGAGGACGCTCACAGGATAAAACTGCAGAATGAATGGAGGTCTATGGAGCTATACCCCTCAAAATCCACTTTTCCCAGGATATAATTTTTTGTCTAGTAATTTGAATGTTGTATTCGAAAGCAGATGCAAAGAAATTACACTTTGCTGGGTGTTAGATTTTTTAGAGTCACTTATTTGCTTTAAAAAGTCTTTTAAAATGTCAATGACGTCATACACATCGTACGACCAGAGATACTGCTTTATGGCAATCCTTCAGTCACTTTGGTGCTTTCGCGCTCTACACTTTCTTTTCTCTCGAGGCATCAACAACACAGCTGACACAGGTAAATACACGTGCTAGAAGAGTTTTTGTTTTGTTGTTTTAAAAGACCGTGCGGGAAATACACACACACACACACACACGATGCCATCAAGCGGCATCTCTGGTCGTAATCAGTAGCCTGGAAATCCAGACCTAAATCTAAAAGATTAATGGTCTGGCGTCGACTAATGAAAATCGGCCAGCTCGAGGGGCGGCACCAAACATGCATTTGAAAATCTCACTGCACGCAATTGGATAACACTACGACCAATCACAACAATAAACCCCATATGCTTAGCTACCAGCGGAGCTAACTGGTAGATTATACTCTTACCGTATCCGGTCGGCAAAACAGCAAAAACTCCCTTCTTGCAAAGGAACGATTCGAGCGGCGTCTTCTGTTCCTGTTTTAGATAAAAAGCCAAGTCTAACTCGTTCATTGTAGCGGCCAAAGCCGTTTCAAACAACTGGTGTTCATCCATAGCCATCATGCAATGTTTACTAATAACTTTGACGTCGCAGCGCTGTCGTCATCCGTTTAATTCGCCTCTGGCCCACCTATATCAGATAACCCGATGTGATTGGTGCAGCTCAGATCGAGGGGCATATTTAATGAGCATGTATTACTCGACACCAGAGTAACTCGCTGAGCAAATTCAACTCGTGCTCTCGTGAGAACTCTGGATTACCAGGGTACGTAATCAGTCCTTCACTGACAAATCAGCGTTCATTAGCAGAATGCTAGCGTGTTATGGGCAACAACAACTCAACCTGTAAGAAATTGAAAGGACATAAGTACTCGTTCATTCAACTTTCAACCTATAACCCATGTTGAACTTGCAAGACCTACAATCAAATCTGAGATTTCTCAACGGCAATCGGGTGAAAGAGACAAATTTAGCCGTCTAGTTCCTTAGACTCCCATTCATTTTGCACTCATGGGTGATCGCCCCCAGTGGAACTCTGGTGGAACTACAACCAAAATTCGGTACAATAGGACTTAATAGGGAGTGGACAGGCTCTCCATAGATGGGCTCTGGTGTAAGTGTGTGCAGTTTACAAAGGAAACAAGCGGCGAATTAGTCTTCCGGATTCGTCATCCCTGCACCACTCTATAGACCTTATGTAGCCCCGCCCCTTTTCAGCGCTGTGCTCGTTGTGTTCTGCCTTCCGGTTTGTATTTCCACAGCATGAAGGTAAGATCTTATGGATTTATGAATGAACCTCTCATTTTAAACCGGTCTGACATTTGTTATGACGTCTGTCTCAAACATTATGCCCATGATAACTTTTGTTAACTCTACAATAAGTAAATCCACTTCACAATCACTAGCTTATTATTCTTTGACAGTGATGCCAGAGACACATACAGAGCTACCGCAAAAATGGAAGTTCAAACACAAAATTCTAAAAATGGCTGCACTCTTGTTTGTCTGTCACATAAGGTCATCTTTGAAGTGGATATCATAGAAAATGTTAGTAGACTGGGAAGATTCTAAAACGAGCGGTTAATTCATAAATCTGTAAGGTCTTACCTTCATGCTGTGGAAATACAAACCGAAAGACGGAACACAACGAGTGCAGTGCTGAAAAGGGGCGGGGCTACATGAGGTCTAGACTCTAGGCTATAGTTTCAAGCTTTTAGATTTGGATGTCGCCAAGCAACGGGCAGACTAAAAGCTTGTCTGGAACACCGTATATAGTGGAGTGGATATATTTAGGCAGTCACTCAGTTCTGTGATCCCTCCACTACAGCTCCACTCCGGGTTTGCATTCCCCACTCCCTGCTTACCTGTGAGAGAGAAACCCTGCTCTGAGAGACACTGAAGCGAGAGAGCGCACTAGTCTGCGCCTTTCAAAAAAGCAATTCCCCTTAAAAATACAAAAATATGATGCTCTAAGCCACCCCAGGCCCTAGTATCAAGTGAAGCAGCATCAATGAAGCTTATGACAGAGTGTATTTTATAACTTATTTTTAGATTCACATTAATGATTTAATCATTAATGATTCTACATTCATTGTTTCATATTTAAAACAAAAGTTAGTGATGTTGTTACTGAAATTTTAAGTTGCATTGCTGCATAACTCTCACGTTCTCTTACGAGATCCTTAATTTTGCATTAGTTTAAAACGCATTGCTGCATAAGCAGACCTAGGCAGAGCGGCTCGCGCGCCTATTGGTTGCTCAGCAGCAACTGCTGCAACCTATCCAGGACCTGCTCGTGACGAAGCACCAATGAGGGCGCGGGCGCCCGTGCGCGTCACGTCCCGCCAGAATGGGCGTGGCTACAGGCTGTAAAAGCAGGCCCGTGAGGTTGATCTCTGATTTTTCAACTCTTCAGCGAAGTGGACACTCACCTCGCTGTTCTCCGGAGAAGCTGCGCCGTCGAAGAGCCTTCAGCGGGACGAGCTTCAAGCCGGCCATCTCGCCGCTTCCTCTGCCGTTCCTGCTGCGCTATCCGCCGCCGAATATCCTTTTCATTACCGCGTGTTACGTTACACACGCTTGCATCTAAAAGAGCGAGGCGTTGTTGCAAATGCCTCTTTTCAAAAAGTGCGGCTCCTGCCGAGCCGATCTCAGCGACGGGGACCGCCACATCCTGTGCGTTTCCTGCCTGGGACAGACACACGCGGACCACGCGCTTTCCTTGGGCGGCTGCCCGGAATGTGAAGTGATGTCTATGGTCAGTGAGCCTTCACAAGCTGGCGGAACGCCTCCTCTTGTGGGCCCATCACTACCTGTGCTCACTGAGAGCATCACATGTCCCGGGCTCCCAAAATGTGGGCCCAGACATGCTGTCCAGGGACAACGTTCCCCCCGGGGAATGGTCCCTGCACCCTCAGATAGCCCAGTTACTATGGGACATCTTCGGCAGAGCGGATGTCGACCTCTTTGCGTCGACGGAGAACGCGCACTGCCCAGTATTCTTCACGAAACAGAGAGATGCGCTGGCCCACGACTGGCCCAGCCGTCCGCTCTATGCGTTTCCCCCGATCGCGATGTTACCACAGGTAATCAAGCGCATCAGGGAGAGCAAATGCTCTGTGCTCCTCGTGGCGCCGCTCTGGAGGAATCAAGTGTGGTTCTCAGAGCTGATGCAACTGACGAGCACGACCCCGTGGCCGATTCCGGTGAGGAAAGATCTCCTCTCCCAGGCCAGTGGCGCGATCTGGCACCCGCGCCCCGACTTATGGGCCCTGCATGCATGGGCCATCAACGGGTACCCGCTGACCTCCCAGCGGCAGTGTTGAACACAATTACTCAGGCTAGAGCACCCTCTACGAGAAGGCTCTACGCCTCTAAATGGTCAGTGTTTTCCGGCTGGTGCTTGGCCCGAAACTTAGACCCACAGCGCTGTAGCGTTGCAGAGGTTCTTTCCTTTCTGCAAGAGCTTTTGGACGAGGGCAGGTTCCGGAGGAAAGATCTCCTCTCCCAGGCCAGGGGCGCGATCTGGCACCCGCGCCCCGACTTATGGGCCCTGCATGCATGGGCCATCAACGGGTACCCGCTGACCTCCCAGCGGCAGTGTTGAACACAATTACTCAGGCTAGAGCACCCTCTACGAGAAGGCTCTACGCCTCTAAATGGTCAGTGTTTTCCGGCTGGTGCTCGGCCCGAAACTTAGACCCACAGCGCTGTAGCGTTGCAGAGGTTCTCTCCTTTCTGCAAGAGCTATTGGACGAGGGCAGGTCCCCCTCCACGCTCAAAGTGTATGTGGCGGCCATTGCGGCGTTTACAAAACCTTTGCATGGCCGGTCACTGGGTAGAGACGACCTCATTGTTAGGTTCCTAAGAGGAGCTAGGAGGTTAAATCCTCCTCAGCCCCCTCTGGTTCCAGCCTGGGACCTCTCCTTGGTCCTGGAAGCCATGAAGGGCGAGCCCTTTGAACCCCTTCAGTCCGTGGATTTGCGGTATCTTTCACTGAAGACCGCTTTTCTCATGGCTCTCGCTTCAGTTAAGCGAGTGGGTGACCTTCACGCGCTCTCTGTGAGTGCTTCGTGCTTGGAGTTTGGGCCTAATGACTCTAAAGTCATCCTTAAACCGAGGCACGGTTATGTCCCCAAAGTGCTTTCCACTCCGTTCAGATCACAGATCATTTCACTGTCAGCTCTTCCGAGATCTGAGGGTGAGGACGATGTGAATTTTCTCTGCCCCGTCAGGGCGCTGAGAATATATGTCGAACGGTGTGATGCTTTCAGGCAGTCAGAGCAGCTCTTCGTTTCGTTCGGTGGCCGCACTAAGGGCTTAGCCACATCGAAACAGAGCCTGTCCAGATGGATAGTTGACGCTATCGCTATGGCTTATAGGTCTAAGAACCTTCATTGCCCTCTGGGTGTCAGAGCGCACTCCACCAGAGGCATGGCCTTGTCGTGGGCGTGGTCTCGCGGAGTCTCGCTCCATGATATTTGTACGTCGGCGGGCTGGGCCTCTCCGTCTACATTTATCAGGTTTTATAACCTGGAGGTGCCTGCCCTACAGGCTAAACTGTTGTCAGTCTAACATACTAGCTCTGTTCGCTCTTGCTGCAGATCGACACAGACTGTGTGTGGTTTGTGTTATACACAGGCTCCAGATCAACAGACCAGGTCTTCCTGTCTGTGATCGTTTTTCACCTGTCCTTCGGGTTCAGGTGGCTGACAGGCAGTGTTATCATTCTTAGTTCAGCCCACGGATGTACCTGGCTGTTTTATTGTATTAAGCACCCATTCCCACACTCTGGAATGGTTATCTCTCCCTGGGCCCAACCCTCATCGGCCCAGATATTACCACTTACGTTTGTCCCCGGGCACATGCCCTTGGGAACGTGCATGTGGACCTTCTCTAGCACGCACGGCGTTTTACATTGGGTTCCCGTAGCGTAAGCTAGCTTACGCAACACAAGAGTACTCTCGTAAGAGAACGCTCTCGGTTACTAACGTAACCTCGGTTCTCTCTAGATGAGGGAACGAGTGTTGCGTAACCCTGCCGTTCTTGTGCTACTTCTGGTTCGCTTCAGATTGAAAAACCAGAGAACAACCTCACGGGCCTGCTTTTATAGCCTGTAGCCACGCCCATTCTGGCGGGACGTGACGCGCACGGGCGCCCGCGCCCTCATTGGTGCTTCGTCACGAGCAGGTCCTGGATAGGTTGCAGCAGTTGCTGCTGAGCAACCAATAGGCGCGCGAGCCGCTCTGCCTAGGTCTGCTTATGCAGCAATGCGTTTTAAACTAATGCAAAATTAAGGATAATTTTTGGCTTCAGTATTCTAGTATTCAGTATTCTAGCTAGCTAGCTAGCTAGCTTACGCAACACTCGTTCCCTCATCTAGAGAGAACCGAGGTTACGTTAGTAACCGAGAGCGATTCATGTTATATATGCAGCCTTTGCAGTGTATGAATGTTACAATTATACAACATCATGATCATATTTTAAAAATTTCTGGTGCTAAAGATGGAACAACACGTCATCTTGGATTATACAGGGCTTGTGTTATACAGCATCGGTATATTGTGTGAGTTTTGGGGTTGCAGTCTCCCCACCCCCTCACTCCCTTTTGAGAATGGCAGCCATTCAAGGGTGTGTGAGGAGGAAGGATGAAAATAGGACAAGGCAGGTGTCGCTTTCAGCTCTGGTGCACTGAGACCTTACCTCTGACTTTTCTGTGGGGGTTGCACAGTAGAGACACAACAAACCACCAAAAGCAGACACAAACCTACGCCGGTTCCCTCTGTACGCCTGGAGACAATCTTTTTACCCACTATTTTCTCTTTTCACATTCTGTCTGGGATACACACAACAACAAAGAAAGTTTGAGGGGAAAAAAGACTGAACCATTTTTTTCATGCTAGACACAACAATGTCTTGGAACTCCTGATTTGTCAGGAGATAAAAATCAGAAGATGAGTTTCGACCTTATGTTCCAAGCAGACTCGCAAGTCTTCCTCGCAACCTTTCCTCAAATGTCAAGCCTTGTTTCTATTATATTGCTCAAACATGCTACAAATAGAAGGTCGTAGAAGAGGATGCCAATTGAAGCGCTTCACGCAACTCAGAATGTGTAGCGACTTCGACGTGAAATGGAAAAGTCTGTACAAAGAGTCACATGACCAGAACATCTGACCATCATGCTCTGCAAAACATTTGGTGACATGTAAGAACACATGTAATATTTGGACAGGTCCTTATCCCATCATAGGATCTATCATGGGGTTTAAGGGGGAGTGTGGACTAGACAGTCTTCACCCACAGCTCTGAAAAAATATCTCAAGCTCTGGAGGCGGTCAGATGTTATTATAGTAGCAAATGTCACAGAGGTCACAGTTATTTTCCATTTAATGGAGCAATCATGTTTAACTCTGGCCAATGGATGATGCTTGTACTTTAAAAGGGATAGTTCACAAAAAAAAAAAAAAATGTTTTTAGAAAAAGAAGATATATTAAAGAATGTTGGTACCAAACAGTTTTAGTTGCCATTGACTTCCATTGAATGGGCAAAAAACAGACATTTCAATTATGTTTCACAAACAAAAAGTTTAGGTTTAGAACGACAAATTCAGGTTTAGAACGACATGAAGGTGACAATTTTAGTTTTTGGATGAACTATCCCTTTAAATATCTAGCATTCTATAATGAACAATTAATAGTCTTATATATATAATAATTTGTAAAACTGATTGTAACTGAGTAAATTCTATACTTTTCATATATTAACTCTGTTTATCAATGTGTGCTGCTGAAGAATGATTGTTTTGGTGTGTATGTGTGTGTCTTCCTTTTAGAGCTGACATTGGTTACGATGACTCTGATGATGGAGGAGATGGTATGTTTTTAAGTGTCATAATGTTATCCAATAGCTTTTTTTACCTTGGGATAAATAAAACAAACAAATGTCAGGTTAGTCGTTTTATGCTTCAGATTCCTCAGTTGTTGTTTTTCAGCAGATCCGAGCAGCACTGAGTGTGAAGAAGCAGATAATCAAGCCTCTTTTGCACAGCCGTCTATTGTCCAGCCAGATATCGACATCGAGGTGAGTGAAGTTTGCTTTATAATCACCCGTTCTGAGTTCGGCTTGGATAGCAGGTGGAAAAAGACACGGTGTATCACAAAAATACAAAAAAAAGTTTAAACAAAACATTGTTTCCCCTTCTGTCTCTAACCTTTACCAGATTTCCATGACGGTTTTCATATGTGGTGTAGCAGCCTTTTTTCTACATTTTTTTTGTTGCGGTCTGTCGGAAAACACATTGACCTCTATGCTGTCTAGACACGCTTACAGTGAGTCTTTGCAAGGCTCAACGATAAGGATTTTTTCTACTGGCCCGGTTGGGTCAGTGGTTCAAAGTTTTACTTGCCCTGCCACTTGACCCCTCCACAGAAAAAGTTATAAAATAAATAAAATAGGCCTAGTTGTTGTATTCGTTGTTTTTGACCCATGTAACCTTAATAAATAAGTTTAGGACACCAAAAACTACTAGCCATACTCTTTTAAATTTCAAATATTTTTAAAGTGAACAATCAGTAATAAAATAAGAAGGATTATGCAGCTTCTAAGCAGCAATGCAACTTAAAATAACAAATAATCAAATAATGAGCAGTAGCACAAATAATTACAATAGAACAAACATACAAATTAAATAAACAGGTTGGTCTAACAGTATTTTTCAGGTACCGAAATTGAATAAAGTAATCAAATGAAAAATAACACAGCAGAGTCTGTGTAAATTAAATATAGATTAATCCTTATTAAAGTTACAAAAGTTATTCAGTTAAGAGCAGTGACTGTTTTTTTTTTCTTTGTCCTTTGTTGTTTAATTAAAGGAACCGTATGTAAGAAATGTATTTCAATTAATCATAAAATGGCCCTGATATGTCACTAGACATTAAGAAATCATGTTCATTTCAAATACTTATATCACTGACAACAGTAACGTTAGTCCGGCCAGGATATTGTCATTTAAAAGTGAAGTTGCAGCCCTCAACTGATGTTGATGTTGTCATGTTGTGTTTTGGCCTGATGCTCCACCCTCCACCTATCTACCAATCACGAAGTCAGTAGTGTTCGGCATCCGGGTTGCCAGCTCTGCTCTAGTTACCACAGCTGCAGCTACAAACGTGTCGGATAAAAAAATGCCAGCCTTTCTGGCCACCTCGAGTCAGGGGGGAGGGGGAGGGGATACACCGCTCTACAGTACCAGTTGTGGCCACAATCTTACATACGGTTCCTTTTAGGGCTGTACTCAACCAAAGAAAATCTTGGTCGACTGAAGTCCTGAAATTTTCGACTAAAAATCGACCAAAATCGACTAAAAATGATGGTAGAAAAAAAAAACGTTAAATTAATTAGATGCGCACTGTACGCAGTACTTGGTAGCCTTGTTGTCCGCCTAAATGAATTATAAATAAAAATAAAAAACTAGTAGGCTATTTGCAGTATATTAAATCGTTTTTGACCTAATTATTTTGCACTGAAATGAGTCTGACACTCGAGTCTGTCGGCTCTGACAGCGTTGCATCACGTGCACCTGCGCAATATCATAGCTTATGATTTCCGAAAATAGTACTATGTTGTCAACTAGTGATATCATCACAAGAACTGTTGAGGAATATGCAACATAATTTAGACAATTATTTTTGTCATACGTTATAATAATAAGTTATAACTGTCAGACACTATCATTTCACCGTGCATGTCCTCGCACCGAGCGAGGCTGAACATGAGCTCAGCTTCGCAGCTGAGACACGAATAGACTATTAACTTAAAGCTTTTACTCTTAATAAACACAAAAGGCTCGTCCACTTTAATAAAAAAATAATATTTATTAAACAAACCAGATCAAGAGCAGAAACGAAATAAAGTGCATAACTGAAAAATAAAGCATCCTAGGCTCAAAGCTAACACAACCAACAGCACAGCGCAATTGCGCATTAGGCTCCAAATAAAAAAGTTAGGTTATCACACTAAAACATTGAAATATGCAAATTCTGATATGTTCATATAGCCTACTCAAAACAGACAGGGCAAGCTAACGCAGACAAGTGAGCTTACCACTTTTAGATGATATGTCATGTTTGTCGTCGAGCTGTGGAAAACTGTTGCTTGCAAACTTTGCATTCGACCTTTTTCCTGTTATCAATTTTAACAAAATGCTGCCACACTGTCGATTTCTTTGTTGTTGACATGTTAGAAGAGGACTAACTAAAACGCTCTCACAATGAAATAAATAATATTCAGCATCAAACCTTCTATAGTTATCGCTCTCTCTTGGGTTGGGCTAATCCAAAAAAGGTGAAAACAAGGGGGGTGTTCTGAAGACAGACTGTTACAGTGAAACAAGGGTACTCTGAAAACACCCCCATTAGCAGTTAGTGCTTTCCACCTGATGAAATGAGCGCGCCTCAGCGCGGCAAAACTGATGAAATAAACACGGCAAAACTGATGAAATGAACGCGGCAAAAAATCGACCAATCAGAATTTTGGTCGAACCAGAACGTATCGACCAATTAATCGACTAATCGACTGGGACAGTACAGCCCTAGTTCCTTTAACATTTAAAAACCCAGACTGCAGCAGGTTTATAGGCTGCTGTCACTTTAAGACCGAATATACTCCCTATATACTGTTACACATACTTTTTCTTAACTGTTTGCATTCACTTGAGACATAATCGACTGTGTTTATGAGGATACTCGCAAAGATGGGCATATTGACAATTCCTTTTTGAGAATATGTTCTAGCACAAGGAAAAGTGCAAGAGAACTCATTTCAGTATTTCTTTCACGCTGGCCCTGGGCCATCAGGCAGTGCTTATTGTAGAGCCCTGGTTACTGTCTATGGTGGTATACAGTTATTTATCTATCAGAGCTGTCGCTCTGTTTTTTCTCTATTTTTATAAGGGATTCCTGTCTGTCACTATTGCAGCAGATGCAAAGCGTTAGTGTTTTTCAGAGCAATTTAGACTAAAGATAAATCAAGAATCTTGATATAAACTAAATTGTCTATTTAATACTAGCTAAAATACTGATAATGTCGGTTTTCATCATACCTGCTTACTCACACTGTTCAATTCGCTTGTTAAAAATCACACCGACATTTCAATGTCCCGATAACCACTTGCTTGTGTCTATTTGCAGTGTGTTGATTTGCAGCTGTTTTAAGTAACTGAATCTGGTATTTATAACAATAGCATCACCATCTCTGTTTCTGGTCTGTGGTCAACCCATTACAATAAATAGACAGACACATTATTATTTCTTTACCAGAGATCTTAAAGGGATAGTTTGGCCAAAAATGTTAATTCTGTCATCATTTGCCATTCCTAATCTGCATGACTTTCTTTCTTCTGCGGAAAAATGAATTGACTTCCATTGTATGAGCAAAGAAACAAAAAAATAAATGTTCAACAGAAGAAGGCAAGCCATACAGGTTTGGAACGATGTGAGGGTGAGTAAATGAAGACAGAATTTTCATGTTTGTATAAACCATCCCTTTAATTGTGAACTACTGCTAAAATATACACAATTTTGATTTTAAAATCTATTTAAAAGTGTATTTTTTCATGTGATGACAATGTCATTTTTGCAAATTAGCTTATGTTAATCATCAAGAATGATTTAACCTATTCTCCAGCATATATTAGATAAAAACAAGATGTGTATTTGTTGATATTGTTATTCTTTTCATCTGTCCACCTGAACAGCTCATTGAAGCTTCAGCATCAACTTAGGTAATGTGCATGTGACTTGCTAACTTAACGCCTTGCTAATGTAACCCATTCATCGTGTTGCATGTAAGGTGCATCCTGTATCGTGACTCATAATACATGATACCTAGATCAACCATGTAGAAGGTATTTGTTTTCATGCTTTGAGTTTTAAAAAAAGCAATAAGCTTAGTGTATACTACATATGTTCATTTAAATAATCAGTTTAGTAAGGTAGTGTAATCTGAATTGAAATTCCTGATATTTTCCACACAAGACAAAAACTGTGGGAATATCTTGTTTTTTAACAAAACATTGGGCTGTTTTATTGGGCTCCTGGGCTGTTTTCCCATTGACCATTTTGGCTGGGAGTCTTTGGAATGAAAAAACCCTGCGTAACTGAAGTAAACAAAACTACCAAAAAAAAAATAAGGTCGAAAAAAAACGGTATAAATTGTATTGCTTTAATTCTGTGTATGTTCTATGTAAATATTGTCAGTATTGTTGCATGTTTGCCATGTACAACTTTAAACAGACAAAATTTTTGGAGCTAAACAACATTTTTGCATTTTCAGCATCACCTTTATAATTTTTTCTTTTTTAATCTTGTGTAATTTTGTCACAAACATTCAGAACAGTCTTTTGAAGGTTTTGTATTCATTGGTGCAATCTTCCCTTTTTGGCATGAGTTTCTGTGAAAAAGGCCAATGGGAACTGGCACACGGTTCATGCTAACACAAATCACTTTCCCATTTGCACTTAGCATTTTAGTAGTTTAACCTTTTCTCTTTTTTTGTCAAAATCTCTAAAAACAGTGATAGACATCTTCATATTCATATAAATTGGTTCTGTTTTTCTTTTTCTTTATAAAATTCTTTTTTTTGTACCAGTTATTAGTAATGATCGATAAACTGATATGGTCTGAAACAACAGCATGTATTAAACATCAGTGGAAAACTATACTAATATTAGTAGTGATGGTGTCAATAATAATAATAATATGCATTAGCAAATTCATTTACTATTGACTATCCAACTACTTGCAATCAAAAAATTATTTCTAATTTCTCTAGCAATGAATATTAAATTTCAAGTTTGTGCCATTCACCTTACATTTTTTGTTAGTCTGTAAAAAAAAGTTCATAAATTATTTGGAATGGAAGCTTTTTTTTTTTTACTTTTCCTCTCTGTTGTAGACTGCCAAAAATGTGTTCAGTTCTCCAGAGTCCACCAGGAATTCCTCCAAGGCTGGATGTTCTCTATCCACTTCAGATACTCCCTTCGGAGAACAACTTCCACTAGAGTCAATGTCATCCAGTAATTCACCACAAACAGAAGAGTCTGGACATCAGCCATTAATTCTATCCATCCCCCAATCACAATCAACCCAGCAGTCCTCTGAGGCACAAGATCAAGTCGATAATGTTGTCCCGTCCGTGTCCCTTTCCCTTCCTGCAGTTCTCATCCACTGCTATGATGATCCAGAGACAACCAAGGATGAATTTAAGGATACCAATAAACCCAACCAATCTCTTCATCCACAGAAGGATGATTTCCAGCTTGAGATCTTAGTGCAAGTGCCTTTCGAGTTTGGCCAACCATCACTGGCTGGGATTCCAGACACGCCACATATCCAGGAAGAAGGTGTGAAGGATGTTAAGGAGAAGGAAGATATTGAGGAAAATGAGGGCACATTGGAAGACATGCTAGAAGAACCAAGTCAGAGTATAGAAGAAGATAAAACAGGAACCAACTTCCACATGTTGGAAGAAGCCAGGCAGCCTCCTTCGGCAAATGAGGTAAACAATACAACTGAAGGCATGGAGAAGCTAAGTCTGTCAAAATTACAGCACACTCTGAAGGAAGGAATTCAAGAACACAAAGTAGAGCTCGTCTCTTTATTCCGAGTCGAGACCACCAAGGCGGTTGAGCTGGAAAGCACCAAGATGGATGATGAGGAAACAGATGTTTTAGTGGCTTCCTGTTTGTCTCCCTCTCATTTAGGTCCCACAAGACAGAACAGAGAAACCCAAAGTTTACTCATCCAATCAACGTCTGATAAACTAGCAATCATGCAACATCAGCAAGAGGAAGTATTTATTTTGGATCCGAGCGTTATCGACTCAGTCCTCCTTGAGGATCCAAAACTTGACAACCTAACAATTTCCATGTGTACTTCAGAACATCCAACAAGCAAACAAGAAAAGCCAAAACTGGTCAGCGTTTCTGAAACATCACCAACAGACTTTGACCTTCAACCTTCAGCTGTTCACTCTTCAGCAGAAGATGATTTAACTTTTCAGGGTGATGAGCCTTCCACTGCTCCATATCAGACATGTAAGAACTCTGAAAACCAGCACGCACTGCCAAGAACCGGCACTGAACAATCTCAAATATCAAAGGATCAGACTGAGGTTACTTTGGACACGTGTCTGATGGTCTCTGTGACCTTCTTCAGTGCTGTTATCTGCCTGGCTGTTGGGATTCGAGAGCCTAGTGTTTTTCTGTATGTGGGATTATTCCTGTTGTCCTTCTGGTTCTAATATATGTGCCAGTTTTCTTTCCCCTTCCATCCATTTCTCTTAAAAAGCCTTAAGTCTTTACCTTCTTCCTTTCTCCCCAGTGCCTTGAGAAATTCCCCCCAAAAAAAGAAAAAAAGAACCATTGTAATGCTAACAGATCTGGTGTTATATTTGTGTTTATGTGGTTGTAAGTAGAGTGAAAGTTAGTTAATGTTTTTAAATTTAGTAGTTGAGCTTCTGCTTGATATATTGTGTATCATTCAGACTTATAGTATAAAATCTGCAGTGGTTAATATACAATCGGAAATAATAGTTTGAGCAAGCAATGTGTATTTTAGCTGAATTACCTCATACATTATTGGTCATTGGAAATGTGGCTCAGCTCATTGATTCATATATTAAATGTCTTTTTTGTGAGTTTCTCTACATATATGAATAGCTACTGGCCCCCTAAAGATTGCATTTGGTTCTTTTATATACAAGCTTGGAGTCATTTGTGAGTGGGATGACTTGATGATGAGTGTATGTAGTTTTGTGTGATAAGAAATGAGTCAAGACTGGACAAACGGTGCAAGTTATTTCAGATAAGAATTTTAGGAAAGTTTGAGTTTTAAATGTAGTTATATCTGAGGTTTTGCTTATGCCACAATGTGTTCTCAGTGAGGAATTTGTAGGTGTCTGTAAATCTAACCAGAACATCTTATGAAGTATTTTAAGATACTAAGTGTGTATGTTTATTCACTTAATGACACTGTGAAATTGTGTTTGATGTTATGTGTGATCATTTTGTAACCTAGATTACAAACTATATACTTAAAACAAGTAAACATTAAGCTTTAAGAGTATGCAACAATTTTGCACCCATCTGCTTCCTAAAGGGTTAAAAAGCATTTAAGGCACTACTATCTTTTTTCTTGTTAGTTAGCAGACAAGTATATGGCCTTTTGCAGTGCTCTTTAGAAGCGTGCCCCAAGCCTCTGATGTCACCCCAAAAGGTCACGCATTGCACTGAAGTCACTGCATCAGGTTACGGGGTGACTAAACACCATTGTAAGTAGAGAAGTTAGAGTTGTTCATTGAAAAAAATCTTTCACACTTGGTTCCCTTCATCCATAAACTTTATGCCTTCGGGTCACTCATTTTATTGCTTTGTCGTCTCGCTGAATTAATGTGCAAACAAAGGTTGTGAACGCATTCTGTTCTCAATAACATATATGTTCACATGTATTTTGTCAATGTCAAGGAAGAAATAAAGTCTATTTAACTGATCAATTTATTTCAGAGCTTTTTTTTGTGTGCAGTCCTTCAATGTTAAAATCAAGCTTGCTGTCAATGTCAGTAAAATTATCCAAACTGAAATGAATCCAAATTTGGTAGTGAAGTTATATTTTCACAGAGCTGTAGAACTCATGATATGATTTAATAAACAAGGACACAGAGTTTGTTGCACATACAGGAGTGTGTGAGAAATGTGAGGTCTGACAAAGTAACTCGATTTTCTTTAATACAAAACATAAAAATAACAAGTGGTAGTCTTTTAATATATACATATGCACAGATTTGGTTGATGATGATAGTTATAATAGAATTGTGTGAATTTAATAAGGAAATGTTCCTGAGCATAAACTAATCCAGAATGTATGTATTATCTCAATCTACAGCACACATTCCAGCTTCACTGTCCAGTTCTGAAAAACCACCTGAGCCGTTTCCCAAAAATATTGCAAACACAAGTAGACTAGAAACAACTGCCACACTTGGTTCATGAGACATTTGGGAAAAACAACCCTGAATAGTAGTCAGACAGATCGGTGAAATAACCACACACTCCCACTCATTTATGCATCCATGAAGTCCAGCTCTCAAATACATTCAATGAAAGACCAGTTTGACAGTATGAATATATTTTGTCATGTGATAAGACTATATTCACATAAAACAGAATAACATTTTGCATGCTTGAAAGGCAACATCTCATGTAGGTCCACCTCCCTTTGCCTAACAAACTTCTCTTCTGTGCATTAATAGTAAAATTTTGCCACCTGGTGGTAATTTAAAGTCATAAAAAAAAATAGAAGGAAGGACATTGACGATTTTGTCATATTTTACACTGGTCTAAAGATATGTGCTAAAAACAGGGCAAAAAGTTACACTACAAAAGTTTGTTTGAAAAAGTAAAAAGAATCTCTCCTATTCAAACAAATAAAACATATGACCATTTAAAAGTTTAAAAAATTTAAATCATTTGTGTAAGACTTTGATACGATTTAAAATATGATTTTAAACAATTACTGAAAAGCCCCTTTTTTTCCCCTTTACACATCTTTTCTAACGGAAAAATCGAAAGATTAATGGCACATTTTATAAGCTATTTAAAGCAGACAACAATTCTGAGGGAAAAAAAAATTATCTTGGGGAAATAAAAAAACTTAAATATATACTTAAAATTCAATGAAGTATTACGAAACACCTGCCAAAACGGTTCCTAAACTGCAGATGCTTTCAACATATTCACTTGAACACATGATCTTCTTTCAGTCCCTCTTCAGCATGAACATCCTCTAAAAGAGGTATTTTCGACATGTCGCCACCCCACATTTGCACTCCATGCGCATACGTTTCTTAGGGGATCCTGGGAGTCCCGTCAGACTGAAATTAGAATCCATCTTCGTGCTCTCTGCATCTACTGGATCAACTATGGGGAAAATGAGAAAGAAAAATTCGATTTACTCCTTCAAATCATTCAATAATTTGGTATGATTCTTTTAGTGTTTTTGAAAGAAGTCTCTTTTGCTCACCAAGGCAGCATTTATTTGATCAAAAATGTAAAAAACAAAGACTTAAAATAACTTTTGTATTTAAATATATTTTAAAATTAGGGATTTAACGGTTCACGGTTCGGTGACTGGTGTCACGGTTCGGTACGTTTTCGATACAGCATAAAGAAAGAAATGCCAGAGAAATTTCCTTGATTTAATTTTTTTTTATTAAAACTAACATCATAAAGTATGATTTTTTTTTACTTTGAACAATGATGGAGCTATACTTGACCCATCTTCTGGGGTGTCTTCTCAGCAGCATATAAAACAAAATCAGCCACCAATAAAAAAATTAAATGTAATATTGAAGTAGTTATAAACAAATACAAAGAAAATAACAATTTTGTATTTATATGGAACTCTGTGTGCTTTTACTAAATTTGTAAGGTTTTTTTTTTCCAAAAAGATGAGAGTGTCCACTAAATGCTGCAGGGATAGTTTGTAGCGTGTTTCTCTCCTTGTTTTCGTCTAGTTCCAGTTATTGACACACTGGGGTGATGTCGGCATAAATGAGTAAACATGTTTAAAGTATTCCCACTGGTGTTAGCCTACTGTCATGTGCAGGGCTTCAGACTTTTGAAAATTTTAGGCGCACAAGCAGAAAATTTAGGGGCACACCTTAAAATCAACCTGTAGCGCAGTTATTCACATTACCCCCCATTTTGACTTTATTACTGACAAATGCCTTGGTAATAAATAGACTTAACTTACAGAAATTATAATGTGCAGTTTTATTTTAAGTTTGCAAGGCTCCAGATTAACATTTGAGGGCAGCATTTTTTATTCATAATGTCGAAATAATAATTCAAAAGCAAAACGATTAAAAATGTATATTTGGGAGTGGAAATGCCAGTCACCTACTGGTTACAATGGTAATTTAATGTTTTTTTAATTGTTAAATAAGTGTGAGTTTTCCTACTTCTGGAAACTTTTAATTTTATAAATGGGGTTTTGAAGGATGAATAAATAATGTTTTGGTCATCACATTAAAAATAACATTTAAATAGGTACGCATTACACGCATTACAAACCGAACGCCTCGTACAGAATGGTTCAATACGAATACGTGTATCGTTACACCCCTATTTAAAATGTAATTTATTTCTGTAATGGCAATGTTACATTTTCAGCAGGCATTATTCCATTATTCAGTGTCACATGATCCTTCAGAAATCATTAATATAGTGATTAATATTGGTTCTCAAGTAACAGATGAATATGAATATAAAGTTCAAAATAACCGCATCTATTGGAAATATAACTCTTAATGACATACTGTAAAATTATAAATGTCTCTGTCACTTTTGATCAATTGAATGCATCATTATTGAATAAAAGTATTAATTTCCAAAAAAAAAAGACTGACCCCAAACTTTTGAACGGTAGTGTATGTCAAGGCCAAGTTAATGACCCCAAATCACTTGTCAAGTTGCAAAGACTACTTTTTTTCTATACAGTGACAGTCCCATACATACTCTTCATTTTGTAGTCAAAGGTGAGCTCCTCTCCTGCCTTTATCCCACGTGTGGCAAAGAACGCTATCCGTGGCAGCCGCTCATCCAGGTTATCAATAAACACATTATATACCTGAAGGTTTGGGTCACACTGAAGACACAAACGAAGAAAACACTTTTGTGACATTCAATTTACTGCCTTTAAATGACAAGCTACAGTTTAAGTGATGTCAAGTAAAATGTGTTGTGATTATTGCTGACATTTAGGGAAATGTAAGATTCAATTCATACATATAAAATAAAAACAAGTCTATTTCAAGTAGATGCAAGCTCAAGTCCACTCACGCTGTGATTGACAAAGTGGGAGATGTTTCCATAGTAAGCAGCATCCACAGTGTACTCGTCGTCCACATAATCCAGGTCAAAAAGGTAGGTGGCGCCTTCTTTATCATATATTTGACCTCTGCGTTCTGCTTCTTCTGTCGTAATGATCTAAAGAAAAACAGAAAAAAGAGAGTTTAACAATCATGAAGCCAGACTTATTAACCACTTGTCTAAACCAAAATGATAAAATGACACAAAAATTCATAGAAGATTTAAAAATATCTGACCACTAACTATGACTGAAGCCTCCGTGCTTCTTACCTCCCCAACGTACTCCATGACGAAAGTGTTCTTGCGAATGCGCTCCATGGTCCGTACCCCCCAGCCCCTGCCATTGTCTGTTCTAAAAATGCAGAGGGAATAGCGAATGCCCTTCTGCACCACTCTGTTGAGGCAGTCGAGCCCGCAGCGGCACCGCTTGTTACATTCATAAATGGGCAACCCGGGCCGAATGCGGACCTGGCCTAATTCATTGTAAGCAAACTTGTGCTGTGATGCTCCGGCACAGCAGCCCTCCACGGGGTTGCCTAGGCAGTCTGTGCATTCGCAGCCCACAGACACCTCATTCAACATGATCCCATCACCAACTTTATAGTCATTTATGTAGGTGAAGTTCTTAGGCGGGCCCTCAAGGTCAACCAGGTTCCGGACATAGATGTGGCCCTTGTGGGCGCCCAAGCTGTTGAGGTGTACCTCCCACTGTTTAAGGGTCTGCCGGAGTTTGGCCCGCTGGATGAGCTGCGACACAGTGAGAGGGTCAAGGCGACGAGGGGCGGAACGCTTATTCTGTCTCCGCATCTCCACATTCAAGTCCTCCCAGAACTGGTTGAGCAGATCTACGCACTTCAGGTTCTTCCGAGGTTCCCATGTGTTGCTGGATTCAGGGAACCCCTTCCATTTCACCAAATATAACTCCTGTGAAGGGAGTAACAGGGATGTTAGGCGAACTTAAATGCATTTAGATCTGGATACATTTTTGCTTTGATAAAACAAATTTTACCCTTCATGTAGTAGAATTTACTTTCACTATATATATATATATATATATATATATATACAGTGAGGAAAATAAGTATTTGAACACCCTGCTATTTTGCAAGTTCTCCCACTTGGAAATCATGGAGGGGTCTGAAATTGTCATCGTAGGTGCATTTCCACTGTGAGAGACATAATCTAAAAAAAAAAATCCAGAAATCACAATGTATGATTTTTTAACTATTTATTTGTATGATACAGCTGCAAATAAGTATTTGAACACCTGAGAAAATCAATGTTAATATTTGGTACAGTAGCCTTTGTTTGCAATTACAGAGATCAAACTTTTCCTGTAGTTTTTCACCAGGTTTGCACACACTGCAGGAGGGATTTTGGCCCACTCCTCCACACAGATCTTCTCTAGATCAGTCAGGTTTCTGGGCTGTCGCTGAGAAACACGGAGTTTGAGCTCCCTCCAAAGATTCTCTATTGGGTTTAGGTCTGGAGACTGGCTAGGCCACGCCAGAACCTTTATATGCTTCTCTCAGAGCCACTCCTTGGTTATCCTGGCTGTGTGCTTCGGGTCATTGTCATGTTGGAAGACCCAGCCTCGACCCATCTTCAATGCTCTAACTGAGGGAAGGAGGTTGTTCCCCAAAATCTCACAATACATGGCCCCGGTCATCCTCTCCTTAATACAGTGCAGTCGCCCTGTCCCATGTGCAGAAAAACACCCCCAAAGCATGATGCTACCACCCCCATGCTTCACAGTAGGGATGGTGTTCTTGGGATGGTACTCATCATTCTTCTTCCTCCAAACACGTTTAGTGGAATTATGCATGGAGCATAATCTTGCATGGAGCACCAGTCCGAGGGAGATTGACAGTCATGTTTAGCTTCTTCCATTTTCTAATGATTGCTCCAACAGTGGACCTTTTTTCACCAAGCTGCTTGGCAATTTCCCCGTAGCCCTTTCCAGCCTTGTGGAGGTGTACAATTTTGTCTCTAGTGTCTTTGGACAGCTCTTTGGTCTTGGCCATGTTAGTAGTTGGATTCTTACTGATTGTATGGGGTGGACAGGTGTCTTTATGCAGCTAACGACCTCAAACAGGTGCATCTAATTTAGGATAATAAATGGAGTGGAGGTGGACATTTTAAAGGCAGACTAACAGGTCTTTGAGGGTCAGAATTCTAGCTGATAGACAGGTGTTCAAATACTTATTTGCAGCTGTATCATACAAATAAATAGTTAAAAAATCATATATTGTGATTTCTGGATTTTTTTTTTCCGATTATGTCTCTCACAGTGGACATGCACCTACGATGACAATTTCAGACCCCTCCATGATTTCCAAGTGGGAGAACTTGCAAAATAGCAGGGTGTTCAAATACTTATTTTCCTCACTGTATATATATATATATATATATATATATATATATATATATATATATATATATATATAGATAGTGAAATTCATTTATGATTTATGAAATTCATGCTATATTGTTTATATCATGGTATGTAAATGTATCCGCATAGCGCCGTACTACTTAAAATTGTTGACACTTTACAGTGATGAAACATGCATGAATTAGAAAATAAGAATGGAACGTGCATGATATTAAAATGAATTAAGCGCAATAAGGCATGGAAAAGAACTCAATGCTGTACTCGTGCTGACTGATACACACAGAAAGTCTCATAGACAGCATGCGATCCCAAATTCAGTTCTCTTTGCACTTGAATGGTCACATTCACTTGTGTCAAAATGCCCATTGTGTGGAATATTTGTGTAAACAGTCAGTTATGTCTTAAAGGATTAATTCTCCAAAAAATTTAAATGATCCCATAATTTACTTACCCTCAAGCCACCCTAGGTGTATGACTTTCTTCTTTCAGCCAAACACAATCAGAGTTATATATTTTTTAAAAGAATAAAAAAAGGCTCTTCCAAGCTTTATAATGGGAGCGAATGGTAACCTAGATTTAACCTAGCAGTAAGTCCAAAAAGCGCATCCATCATTTATAAAAGGTTCAAACAAATAGGGCTGGGCATCAAACTCTATCCTCTCGTTCGTGAATAAAGAAGACTGAAAGAGGAAAGTCATATACACCTAGGATGGCTTGAGGGTAAGTCAATTACGGGATAATTAAAATGTTATCCTATTATGCTTTTTCACTTTTTCAATGTGTGTAATGTTGCTGTTTGAGCATAAAAAAAGATCTGCAAGGTTACAAAGCTCAAAGTCTACTCCAAAAAGAGATATTTTATTTAACAGAATCCACTTTACAAGAACTACAAACGAACGGCTCTTTATTTCGGACAGACTGGGAGAGAGGAGCTGTAATGATGTAAAAAATAATGTGTTTTTTGAACAATCAAGCATGCAAGCATATTCTAGTTACTAGAGTCTAGTACACCCCAAAAACAGGGCTTAATAGGACCCTTTTAAGTGATCCTAAACAGCTGGGAGAAAATCAGATGTGTATCAGTTTATTGGGTCAACGCATGATGTCTTAAAAGTTGACATGAAACGGAAGTTGTGATAGACTTTTATTTTCCTCTTGTGACATATCCAAATGAAACGGCTTCTCAAACTAGAATTTTTTTTAGGGCTGGACTTGATTTTGTCCATTGGGAATTGATTGGATCATTGTGTTTTGCTATTGCTGTGATCTTGCACCAGTAAACATGTCATCACAGAAGAGATGTTGTTGCAAAAGGGAGGGGAAGTTATTTTGATTAAAACTTACAAAAGCACACAGATATTTTAAAAAAAGAAAAAGATGAGCATGAATAAATCATTTATAATGAATACCGCAATGTTCCATTAAAAAAAGGAATCGTCAATTTTAATTTCGTGGTGAATACCTGCTGCTGTCTGTGTCAATGTTAATCAAACAACAAATGATAAAGAGAAAATAACTCACTGCTCTTAACTGAATAACTATTTTATCTTTATTAAGCATCCATTTATATTTAATTCGTACAGTGAAGACAGTCCAGTGTTTTTACTAGGGCTGTAGTACTCGAGTCTGGTCTTGGACTCGAGTCCGGACTCGAGACCGTTTTTCTATGGTCTCGGACACGCTGGCATTCGGACTCGGACTTGTCTCGGCCACTGGTCTTGCCAAATATGGCTTTTGGTCTCGACCGAGTCCAGGTGTCTTTATTATGTTCCCAGTAAGCACACATACGTCGCAGCGATATTAAAACAAAATATTATTGGAGGGAAAGTGAAACACTGGCCACCTAATAACTAGCGATGGGCATTTCGGCTCTTTTTCGTGAGCCAGCTCGTTTGACTCAGCTCACTGAAAAGAGCCGGCTCTTTTGACTCACAAACGGCTCTTTAAAAAATAAATGTTTAAATAAACTCGCTGAAAGTCCACCGCTAGTGCAACGTGAATATTCACATTTTTTATTGTCCTTAACAATCCGAAAACTTGCATGCTTGCCTTGCACATCTAATTAATGGGCAAAGTTTTCCGACTTTTTTTCGTACCTTTTTATTTTTTTATGTGGATGTTATTGAGCTTGTAGAAGTTTAGCTCTAGCGTTCTTCTGAACATCTCGCTGAATGACATCTGAACATTGCCCGATGTAATTTCTGAGTCATATCACTCCATAATCTGCCTCTCTTTTAAATGCCTATTCCACGAGTGGTAGGCTCCTATGACTGGCTGTTTTAAAATATAGCTAATATCGAAACAAAATAACCCAGGCAGTCTCATCTACGAGACGTTTAGGCCTCCTCCAATAGTACTGACAGCTGGGCTCATAGCTTGCAGTTTTGCTTAGTGGCAAACTTTTTTTATTTGATTGGTTCAACCGCCACCTGCCCGAACTTAATTAAAATATTATTTTTCGGCACGTCATCCGCCCGATCCGCATCTCTAGTGTGTGTGTGTGTGTGTGTGTGTGTGTGTGTGTGTGTGTGTGTGTGTGTGTGTGAGTGAGTTGACTCGGCCCTCCCTCATGCAGTTTAATTGGTTGACATTGCGTGTATGATTGACAGGAACAGAATGTGAGGCTGATCAGACAGTCGAAACGAATGTGTGTGCTCCTTTAGGCCTATATAATTATTTTTTTGTTGTTCTTTGAATTAGTCAATTATTTTAAATAAAATTTAAATCATTCATTATTTCATTATTACATAATGATTTAATTTCTATAGGCTATATATTTTAGCAGACTTTTTTTTTCCTGTCCTGGACTCGGTCTTGACTCAAACCTTTTTAGACTCGTTCTTGTCTTGGACTCGAACCTCTTTGGACTTGGTCTTGACTTGGACTCGACAAAGGTGATCTTGACTACAGCCCTAGTTTTTACATTTTATTATCCAATTTCTGGAGTATTTCTTACTACGTTTAATTTGTATCTTTGTTATATTAAGCTATATCTGTCCTACTTTTTATAATTTGCTTCTTTGTTCTTATTTTTTAAATAACACAAATAACTAGGCTATATTGAGATATACATTGTTATCATGCAATAAAATGTATCATATCGTGAAAATAATATTTTGGTCATTCATATCA
The DNA here is from genome assembly GCF_965113295.1 of Leuciscus leuciscus. Lineage (NCBI taxonomy): Eukaryota > Metazoa > Chordata > Actinopteri > Cypriniformes > Leuciscidae > Leuciscus > Leuciscus leuciscus. The sequence goes on from NC_138737.1 coordinate 14,965,563, forward strand.
CCCACCGCTAATGTGAGACCACTTACAAGCCAGAGTTTTATGCTCACCTGTACTGTTTGTGTCTTCCCATCGGTGATAACTTTCCTTTTGTAGTCGCAAAGGTATTCTACCTCATAGTCGCACAGGTTGTTCTTGCTGATGCCCAGCTCGCCGCATACCACCCCCTGCTCTCGACAGATCACTTCCAGCTGGTCTGCGTTGGCAATGCATGCTACCCTACACTCTTGACCTACAAGAACAATTAGATGTTAATTGCAGGAAAAACACATGATGAAATTTGTGATGGCAGACGTGGTAAAGTTTTGATCAAAATATGAAAATAAATTTAGAAAATAGCTGAAGTCCACATGCCTGTAAAGCCTGTAAACTAGGAGTCTGCTGAGAATTTGACAGCAAAAATTACTAAATGGATTTTAAGCGTAATATATATATATATATATATATATATATATATATATACACATACACACACGCACACTACTGTTCAAAATTGTTACAAAATATTTATTTTAAGATTTATTAGTTAACTAGTTGTATGGAATTAATTTTGTTTCAAAATGATATTTGTGAAAAGTGCTACCCAAATCATTTTAAATTCAATTAAGAATCTAACATTATAATATTGGGTTTAAAAAAAGATGTTGCAAATACTGTCTGTAAAAAATTTTAACATTCTTTAGTACAATTACAAACAAAAGCCAATTTAATTGATTTTACTATTTCACATAATTTTCCATTTAAACAGGTCATTATATTACTGCTTGTATATTGAAGGAAGGGAATATATAATCCCTGACTAGGGAATCATCATCATAGACCCCTAACTCATGATTATTTTCATTAAAAAGCTTGAAAGACTGCAGTAAACCACGCAGCACCACAGAACAACATGAAAGTTAAACATTTATTAAAATATTGTACAGATAACTGGATCATATTGCCAGTTTGAGATTAAAAAAATCCTTACAGGAAATCAAACATGTATCATCACTAACCACTGGGCCATTTATTAAACTGGCTAAGACTAATCGTAATTATTAAGAATAGACATGAGATGTAAACTTAAACTAAGTGGGTAAACAACGACAGAGGCGTAGATTAACATGTTGAGGGGAAATGTGGTTTTTTTCATTTGTCCAGCGTTCAAACATACGGAGTAACGTTAACGTTAGATCATATTCCTCAAGAGAGCGTTACAACGGGAAAGTTAGCTAAACACTGAAAATGATGCTTGCTAACTACTGAACGTCCACACATTTGAACCAACTGTGACATTGTACAACTTTACAAAGTTAATTCAAGAAAGATGGATGAGTTAAGGCATTCACAATGAGCTTGTTGAACGTGTTCCGTGAGCGCGCGGTGGCCATAACATCGACCATCGATGTGAGTTTTTATCAACAACTTGCAGCAACGATTCTTCCAAAACGGAGTGTTTGTTTCCGGGGTTTCTTTGTAAAGACATAATTTAACGAACAACTCATGTAAAAGAGATGACATATATTAAGTAAACCGTTGTTTCTGAACGATTAAACTATATATTCTTACCTTTCAAATTTTCCGCCATCTTCCGACCGCCGCCAAAATTATATATGATTAAAAGGCTGCTCGATGATTGGATGTGGCACAGTCTGAGTGACGGGTTGGGAAACCAATAGAGACAGAGTAAACTGTTTATGGGAAGTTTGAACAAAGTTGGGTTTATGTATGAACTTATGCCTAGACTTTTTGCGCTTCCTCAGAAGATTAGCTTTCCATTTGCTGATTTATTTCCTTTTTGGTGGTTTACAAAATGACTGCGTTTCTTATTTGTGTGCAGTCAATAAGTAATTATTTTTATTTTTATTATCTCTATTTTATAATATAAATTTGGGGACATTACAACTCATAAAGATATCATGAGTTTTTTTTTCTATGGAACAAATAAATAACGTTATTTCATTTCAGTTCGTATTAAAACCTATTTTTTACAGTCTATGATTAAAACATGTTGTGAAGTCTTTTAATTTGCCTTTCACCGGTCATGAAGGCGGGACATATATCATCACGTGACACAGTCTCAACTTCCGGAGAAAGTCAACATATATTTGATGGGCATTGATGTATTATTAAAGGTGCGTATATGCATTTATTTTTACGTTTGCAGTTGCGCATGTAACATTTAGTTTAAACATTGATTTAAAAAAAAAGATTTAATAGTATTTTCTCTTTAAATACACAATAGAGAAAGGAAAAGGCCTAAACTGTGGAATTGTGTCCCCGGGTGTCTATCATCTTTATACAAATGCTGCATAAGCCACTCAATACACAAATTGATTAGGAGTAACGTTATATTGTTTAGGTCCCACATGAATAAGAATTTCAACCGATGATTAGCCTTGTTTACTTTAATACTGATTGTCCCAGTTCAATTTAAACAATTTCCTTCTGTAAAACAACAAATAAAGTAAATGATGTTTATGTGCAGGCGTCATGTCATCCAGCATTGCTCAAAATCTTCGAGCACCAGCACTCGTTCTGCTGTTTCTTGTTCTCATAGACGTGATATCAGTTGCACATGCAGATAAGGTACAATTATCCCCTGACACATGTCCATTAAATTTATGCTCTTCATATTTTCCCACTTATGTCAAATATTCCCTAAACATGTCACTTCATAATGTTCCTTACACAGAGTTTTGAAGATGTGCGTTGCAAGTGCATCTGTCCACCTTACAGAAACATCAGTGGACATATCTACAAAAGAAATGTGACCCAGAAAGACTGGTGAGAGTTTGCATAAACCTGTGTTGTCTGTAAAGAAAATTATAAATAGATGAATAAACTGTCTTATATGATTTTATTTATTTTTTATGTATTGGTTTATAGTAACTGTCTGCATGTGGTGGAGCCCATGCCAGTGCCTGGTCATGATGTGGAGGCCTACTGTCTGCTCTGTGAGTGCAAGTATGAAGAACGAAGCAGCAACACCATCAAGGTATTGAGCAACTTCCAATAATCAATAAATCCTACTTAAAATTAAAGATATGTTTATTATAATCTGCTTTCTTGCCTTTTATAATGTAGTATAAAGGGTATTAAAGTCACCATGAAAATTTACCGTTTTTTATGGAACATTTCAGTTTGTTATAAATTATTTATCTTTGCACATTAATTTTTTTAATTTTTAATTTATTTAATTTATTTTATGTGCCCTCAAAATCTTTATTCAAAATGACTTCCCTCACACTTGCAGCAACTTCTCTTATCTGGTGATGTGTTTACTGGCGTGAGGGCGGGGCAACCTGTCACTCACATGACATCATAGCGATAGTTAACTACAATCAAATCAATTCCCAAAGGACAAAATCAAGTCAAATGTTCTTTTTCGAGAAGCCGTTTCACTCGGATATACATCACAAAAGGAATGAAAATACTATCGCAACTTCCGTTTCTTGCCTACTTTGATATTTTTGTATATTTCCTAGGTGACCATTATCATCTACTTGTCAGTGGTTGGAGCTCTTCTGCTGTACATGCTGTTCCTGCTTCTAGTTGATCCTCTGATCCGCAAACATGATCAGTACACCATTCCACTGCACAACGAGGAGGATTCTGAGGTATGTCCACATCTGTGCTTATTTGACCTAATTTATTATTTGAAAAGTTTACATTTGACTTGGAATATTGGAAAATAAATCTTTAGGTATATCATTGGGAAATATTTTCTCTAAATAGCACAACATTGCTTAGATACAAGTCTTTCACACACACTTCGCAAAAATGAAGACACGTTTTCTGTTGAATATGTATTTACAGAACAAACACATAACTAACAATAAAGTAATTGTATTACTATTTAACAAGTAAATGGTATTAAGGATAAAATATTTGTGCTATGGTTCATATTTTTGTTGACCATTTTGTTAGGTTTAGATATTAATTGTGCTCATTGTTTCTCCTGACAGGACATGAGGCCGCATGTGGATGGTCGTGGGAACACGGTGCTGGAGAGGGTAGAGGGAGCTCAGCAGCGCTGGAAGAAACAGGTCCAGGAGCAGCGAAAGACTGTGTTTGATCGCCACAAGCTGCTCAGCTAAGCCCTCAGACTCCAGCTGGGGAAAAGGACAAAATGGGCACCACTGACTGAGACAACATTTGCATGTTCGTCTTACAATTTCAGCTTTTATGGCAATGTATTTTCAGTTGGCCTGATGCTTGTGTGTTTTTATTATTATTTTGTACGAAGGCTGACTTGATTGTATTCAGCTTTCAAACTGCAGCTGTGAAAACCTTTAGTAGCTTGCTGTTAACATAAATGATGTGAATCAGCCAGCTCCAGTCTCATTCCAGCGGTCACCTTTACATTTCTCACCCAATAACTTGAATAAATCAGTGCTGCCACTACTTTGCTTTGAAATCACATAGCAAAGGATGAGATTGCAATAAAAATAGTGTAATCTGGGAGCATTGATATGGAACTGTTTGCAATCTAATAAAGATGCACATATGAATGGGTGGAATGTCATTGCACTGTTGTAGTTTCACTTTGAGTTACCAAGAAAATGTATTGAATGATTTCCATTATTGATTTCATTTGATTATTTTCTTTTGCCATTTGATAATACCATTAATGATGGCATATATGCCTCAAGAATATATCTTTTAAAAAATGTCACATTGTAATAACTAATAACCTTATTTCAAGATGTATATACTCTTCGTAAGTCTGAAGAAAATAAGGGTTTGAGTGGTTGTTACTGTTGAATGGTATCCTCATAAGCTTCCTCTTAGATGACTGGCACTTTTGTTGAATAGTCTGATTTACAGACATCCAATTATATTGATTTTGCACCTCAAAATGTGAAGGAATTTGTAGGACTTTGCTTGACTATTGTATTTGTTGCTACAAGAATTGAATTCCAGTATGTATCCAAAATACTTTTAGCTGTTTTACAGCTGGAACATTCTTGCTTATGTGAAAATGCACTGAAATATTAAATATACAGAATATTGTCAACTTTCTTTGTACAGTTATTTTCTTCAGCAAGTTCACAAAGACTTAGAATTGAGTCCTACATCATGAGTGTAACTCAAAGTTTGATGCTAAAATGCAGTGGTGAGATATATTTAGTTGGAAACCACCAACATTGGATCCTGTAAACATTCCCATCTGCTGTTTCATACAGTAAACCACCTAGTAAATAAGCCTGACATATTTCAATAACTCTATTATTCATATTTCCTCCTTTTTAATGTCATATTTCATCTGTTGTAAAAGCAGCTGAATTTCTCTTATGGATCCTTCATTCTCTTTCTTTTTGGTTTCTCCGTCTGCTGCACCCTAAGGCCGCCCTTCCCCTCCCCTCCTCCACCTGCCTCCGCACCCCCAAGAATGGACACTGACTGCCTGTCTATATATATCCCTCAGAAGGGGCCAGCTGTGCCTAAATGTTCCCTGCCCCTCTGATGCCGCCTCGTCTGGTGTAGGTTTGCAGCAGGGGCCAGGGCTAAGACGGTAGACTGTGCCTTCCTCAGAGAGGGCAAGATGGTGGATGAGGCTTAGGACCATGCTGAAGATCTGACCTGGACTTAAGGAGATCAAGGATTTGTTAAACTAGGAATCTCATTTCAGGTTTTTGGGTGAATTTCCATCACATTTTGTGGAAAATAAGAAGATTTTACATTTGGGAGATTCAAAATGGAGTCAGGTGGCGGCGGTGGTGATGGTGGGGTGGCAGCTTTGGCCTCGTTCATCATGAATGAAGAAGAACTGAAGAGAAAGCAGAGGGAGAAGATCAAGAAAATGCAGGCCACTGGAGGAAACCCTCGACCTCCGCGTTCCTTGTTCTTCTTCACGCTCAAAAACCCTTTCCGCAAGACCTGCATCAACATTGTGGAATGGAAGTATCCTTCAAACTAACTTGATTTTTAGTTGGTCAGTTCCCTTTCCATATAGCTTTGGACTGTGGTTTGATGTTCATCTAGTTATCTTATTGAATCGTAAGCTGAGATAGGCATGTATTAGAAAGGCATCCGTCCCCCAGAGAGATGGTTTAGCATGCATGCCAGAAAAAGCACACAGCCACGGCTTTGTATTACTCAGCTTTTTAATTTTCAACAAAACCATAGCGAGATATTTGCTCCATGAAAGATATCTTGATTTGCGAGGTGGAGAAAATAAAAGAGGCGCAGTTGTTTTTCGTAATCCCCAGGTTTAGTGTCTCTTAAGGTGCTGAAATCTCTGTCTCAGTTGTGAACTAAAGGTGTTAAGCTTTTGTCATGTGTCAGACTCAACACGGTCAATTGAAAGCAGTAGTTCCCGGCCTTAACTTAGAAGATGATCAGGATAAACCCCAGACTATTTACAGCCAGTCAGCAAAACACTATTAATAAGACTTTAAACTAGTGTTAATTGTCCCTATTTAGCCTAGAGTTTAGTTTGTTTTAACACGGCTTTATACCCCCAGTTTCACAGAAAAGGTTTAAGCAAGTCCCAGACTAAAATGCATGTTTGAGCTGGTTTAACTGTAAGCAACTTACTACTGAGATATCTTAAAATATGTCACTGTCAGTGCCATTGTTTTCTCTCAAGATTCAGATCAGTAATGTATTTTTGTAAGACACATTTATAACAGCTTAGTCTAAACCATGTCAGTGAAACCAGGCCATAGTGTTTTTAGCACTTAGATTGGCAATTTCGGATATGCAAATATGATTAAATGCACATACAGATATTTGTAAGAATGCTGTCTCTTTCATAACTGTAAGTTCCTTAATTACAACCAAGAACAAGAATCGCCTGTGCTGCAATTAAAACAAAAAGGTGGAGGCGGCTTCTTTGCTTCCTCTTTTGAGATCACCCTTGGAGACAAAACAGCAATATAAGCCTACAATAAATATTTGCTTTACAAACTGAAAACTTTTACTTGATGCGTTCACAAGAGGCATATAAATGGAAGTGTGAATAGGAGGTGTAATTTTGGAGCTATTTGTCTACGTGTATTTATACAGTTTAATAATATTCTGGCTGTGTACAGCTGTTGTGTAGGATCACTAGTGGACATGATGCTGAGTTGGCAGGGAAATTCTGATTCCACCCCCTAGTGGCAGAAATGCACACAGAATTACAGTTAGTTTTGTTTTTGTTGTTTAGAATTACAGTTAGTTACAGTTACAGGCTACATGTAGTGTACAGTTTAAACTCAGCAATAATAGACGATTAGTAAGTATTTCTGAATTCTGAAGCCAAGAGAATTGAGAAAATTTAGAAATACTTCTTACTGGCCATGAAACTATTTCTATCATGATACATAAATTTGTAATATATACTGGATGTATTAAATTATTTATTTATTAAAATAAAAAATATTTTATTTTATAAATATAGCCTATTTAGGTTTTTTTAATCGTATATTTATTATATAATATATATTCTGTCCTAACAAATGTTTATTCGGATGTAAAATCTGATGAGTGAGTCCTTGATTACAATTTACTTACTGACCAAATAACTGTCCAATATCCCTTTCTTTTATTTAAAAACTGTTAATTTATGGTTAAATCTAATGTATGCAAGACCTGCTTATATTCATCACAAAGTTGAATGTGAAAATCTTTACTTCAGTTTTCCAGTGGTAGTTTGTGCCATGTTTGCCCAATGTTTTCCTGAGCAGACTCCATCAGACCCTTTGAGATCATTATCCTGCTAACTATCTTTGCTAACTGTGTAGCTCTGGCTGTGTTTCTCCCTATGCCTGAAGAGGACACCAACAACACTAACCTAACATTGGTGAGATGTTCTTAAATTACATGTAGGCTATCATAGGAGAACATACAGGTTAAACAAATAATCCCTGATTCATTCAATTTACTAGTAATTTGCAGTGATACATCAACTCATGTGGCAAATAAATGATATCATGTTTTATGGCACTACTGGATTAAAGGGATATGTGCCTCAGACGCCTCAAGTGTTGCCAGATAATCTGAGAAACTTCCATTTCCAACATCAAGTGTTGCTCAGATCTATTCAGGTCTTTTAACGTACATGTGTTTTGAAACTGATACATGCGCTAAAGTTTTCTCCCAGTTGGTGTTTGCACCGGTTTGCACTGGATTCCTTTGGATTAATAGCCTATGTGTGATTTATATAAATAAGCTCTTTTTAAGTTTAAGTTAATATAGGCCTACCAACAATGCAATTTAGAACATGTTTTAAAACTGGAAATATACCATGCTAGCAGCAGGTGCTGTTTTGTGTCGTGGGTTTTATATTTAGTCTTTGGTTTGAGATGTGCATGTCCAAAGGTACTAGTGTGGTGTTTAAAAATATACTCAAATCATGGCAGGGGATTTTCATGACGCATTAATCTAGATTTTATTGACATGACCGTAGAGCAGACTTGCAAGATAATGAAATCATTTACCCCATGTGGCCACAGAACTTTGCTGTTGTTGACTTGAAGTCTAGGTGCCAAAATGTATTTCCTATGTGTAACCTTTTTGGTTTTGGCTATATAAACACTTAAAAAGAATGATAAATCCTCTTTACACAAGCTTATTTCATGACTCAAGCTTCATTGGCGGTATGTAGGTCACACTCTTTCCACTAGCGTGTGCAGTCATATTCACCTCTCTCAGAACATAAGGTGTTATTACATTTCAGATTACACAAATCTGAGCCCCACTCACTTATTTACTCCCCTGGGGTTACAGTGACTGTCGGTGTGGGTCATCCATTCCTTAGATAGTAAGTCATGAAAGAGGAGCTGAGAGTGGATCTCAGACATGATCAGAATTATTTTGATATGGCCTGCTAGTGTAGAATGAGAGGCAGTGTGCTGTGTAAACATTCAGATTAGATCCTCACTGCACATCTGAGGAAGGTTGTTTGGTTTGGCAAATGTTAAGGTTCAGGTTTTAGAGCCACTTTGCATTTGTTTTTTTTTAACAAAATGCGATGTAGTTGACAGTGAGTTATAGCTGCTAATAGTCCCTCTGAGATATAAAGTCATTTTAGGATGTGGAAATAACAAAACTTCCATGATATGTCCTTCAGAAAGTCAAAGAAGATGTCCTGTAGTTTGTGCTGTAATTTTTTTTATGTTAATATTCTTCCAATTCAGCTTAATAAATAAGAGTCAGCTAAGAGTAAAAGCTTAAAGTTGGCATGAAACAGAAGTTGCGCAAGTCTTTTCTTCCATATTGTGTCATATATAGTAGTGAAACGGCTTCTTGAACAAGAACAAATTGTAATGGGACTTGTGGTTTGCTATAGTTGTGCAGGTATGACGTAAATTTGTAGGCCAAAACGCGAAAACAAGTTAGCATTTTAGCATTGAAGTTAATGAGTTTTTTTAATGGGTTTTTGGTTAATAAATGGCTGAAATAACAAATAAGGTCTGTGGTGTACTCAAGCTCAAGATACTTTCACGTTTTATTCTACGACATAAAATACATCAGCATTACCCCACTCGCAATTTTTTAAGCTGTTACGTGTCTTGAAAAAGGCGGTTGCTAGATAAAACTGAAGGAGTTGAAAGAAGCTTTGTGGTGATGAGGTTGAAGTTGTGGGACCATGGTTCGTTTATAGTCTGCATTTAGGCTTCAAAATTCATAAAAGTTGTGTTAATCTGAGAAGACCATCTTGATGGACAAAACGTGTAAGTATCATAAACTTTTACTGATCACAGAGCTTGTTTTTTGTGATAATCCAAAAACCTAGGGAAATCCCGTATTGGGTTTCTGTCGAGGGAACCAGTGTGATGCTAACTGCCGTTTGGCCTACAAAGGGATGTCATACCTGCAGCAGTCTATTGCTGTGATGTCATGTGAGTGATAGGTTGTCCCGCCCTTTTGCCAGTAAACACATCATCAGGGAACAAAAGAAATGTCGTTTTTGAAAAGAAAAGTTATTTTGATTAAAGATTACGAGGGAACATGAATTAAAAATAATATGCACAGATAATAATTTATAATAAACACTGGTATGTTCCATAAAATAAAATAAAATGTCAATTTTGATTTCATGTTGACTTTAATAAGCAGAGACAGTTCTGAGTGCATTTTATTTTATTTCCGTACAGTAAAAGTACAGTTTAAACAGATCTTTATACAGATTTAGTTTTTATTGACCAAACCCATCACAGTTGCCATTAAATTACAAACAAAACCTTTAAAAAAAAATGTATTGTTACTGCATCATCTTTTACACCCCATTAATCCCTCCTTTAACACTGTTTGTTTCCTTGCAGGAGAGTCTGGAGTACATCTTCCTGATCATTTTCACTCTGGAGTGCTTCCTAAAGATAGTAGCGTATGGGCTCCTGTTCCATGAAGGAGCCTATTTACGAAATTGTTGGAACTTATTAGACTTTGTTATTGTGTTCATGGGGTAAGATGACTTTCAGAATATCCAGAAGTCACACAAAAATTGTTAAAGAAGTCACACACACAATTGTCTTCTGAAATGATTCTCAAAACTGTCCTGAACTTTTTGTAGAGTTTGTGACATATTAATAATCCATGCAATATAATCTGAAATTGTTTTATTAATTGTTTTATATTCATTAAGTAATAGTCCTTTTAAACTGCTTCCACAGGCTCTTCACACTTTGTGTGGACACCATCAACACAATAGCAGGAGTTCCCAACGAGAAGGGAGGCGGGTTTGACATGAAGGCTCTTAGAGCGTTTCGAGTCTTGCGACCTCTGCGGCTCGTCTCGGGAGTTCCCAGTAAGACTTTTCGGAAAAAATAACATCGCAATAGCACCACAAGTACTGCAACTAGATCCGAAATATACTCACAACATAATATCATAATTACTTTATATATAAGTACACTTACATCATATTTTTAACAAACTGAGTCACTATTGAGTGAAAATTGCATGTTAAATAGGTGCTTACACAACCTATTATACTCATGCTGTTAACTATCATGTAAGATTAGAATATAATGTCTTTGCCAAAAAGGTGGTGTGTTGAAAGTGTATTTGTTGTCATCCAGGCCTGCAGGTGGTGATGAGCTCTATTCTGAAGTCCATGTTGCCCCTCTTCCACATTGCATTGCTAGTCCTCTTAATGGTCACCATTTATGCCATTATGGGTTTGGAGCTGTTCAAGTGTAAAATGCACAAGACATGTTACTACCAGGGCACTAGTGAGTCTTTTTATTTGGAGACTGATAACTGATCTTTAAACATATATTAAAGTGCATCTCATAATTGAAAACAAGTTTTAAATATGTTAAAGAAAATACTTAATTCTAATCATAATGAATTGACAAAGCAATACTTAGATTTGTGATCTAAGCTTTCAACCTCTGTTTCAGACATTGTTGCCACCATGGAGAATGAGAAGCCATCACCCTGTGCTCAGGCTGGACACGGGCGCCGCTGCACCATCAATGGCACTGAATGTCGGGCAGGTTGGCCTGGTCCCAACTTTGGCATCACCAATTTTGACAACATTGGCTTTTCTATGCTCACAGTCTTTCAGTGTATCACAACGGAGAGCTGGACTGATGTGCTCTACTGGGTAATTACTTATAGGCATGATAGTCTTCCTTATTATTATCCTGTAGAGAGACCAGAGGACAATATTTCTGCTATTTTAATATAATAAATAATAAAACTACTCTATGCTGATGTTACATTTTTATTGATAGGCTACTATATATCAATCAGTATAGGCATATATAGTAGCCTATAAATTATGCTGATATTCAGACCAACATTAGGTTTTTATATTGGTTTTATACAACACACTAGTACACAAGAAATTAATATCGGGTACATTTTAGATACAATATTCCCAGTTACTTTGTCTATTTTTGCTCCGCACAGTAAACCTGTATGTGAACATGTTTGTTAAAGAGTTAGTTCACCCAAAAATGAAAATTACCGGTATCCCATAATTTACTCACCCTCAAGCCATCCTAGGAGTTATATAAAAATATCCTGTCTCTTCCAAGCTTTATAATGGGAGTGAATACATCCATCCATCATAAAAGTAATCCATACGGCTCCAGGGGGTTAATAAAGGCCTTCTGAAGCGAAGCGATAGAAAAATATCCATATTTATAACTATAAACAACAATCACTGGCTTCCAGTAACGACCGTACGCAAGTCTAGTTCCGGTGGAAGAGTGACCTCTGACCCGAAGCATTACATATTGATGAACACTAAAGTGCAGAGGATAGAGCAAACCAAAACACGGGTCATGAATTAGAAGTCTAAAAACGAGAAATTTTAGAGACAAATGTTGGAGGAGCTTGAGTTTGTTGCCCAGTTCTATTTGTTTGAACATCGAGAAAAAAAAAAAAAAATTTGTTTGAACATCTACTCTCACCTAAGCTTACGCTACTCCTACTTCCTACGTCATGCGTCAGCCGTCGGGTCAGAGGTCACTCTTCTGCCTGAATTCGACTTGCGTATGGCTGTTACCGGAAGCCAGTGATTATAGTTTTCTTCATATATTTTTTAAATGTTTTATATATATATTATTTATTTTTTTACAAAAACGCATAGCTTCGCTTCAGAAGGCCTTTATTAACCCCCTGGAGCAGTATGGATTACTTTTATGATGGATGGATGTGCTTTTTGGAGCTTCAAAATATCAGGTACTATTCTCTCCCATTATAAAGGTCGGGAGTGGCAGGATATTTTATTAATAAAACTCAAAAGAAGAAAGTCATATACACCTAGGATGGCTTGAGGGCGAGTATTGCATTTTTCATCTCGCGAGTGACACAGTGTTCTAGAAAATAGAACTCAAGTTAAAAGAAGTTCAGCTGAAGACTGAAGACATTTCTTTTCCCATTCCACTACCCTGGGTTCTGCACGCAAAAAAGCGTTCTGTGTGAAAGACCCCTTAACCTTGGCACATAGCCAAGAAATACACAAATGTAGTATTTAATCTCTCAATGAATCGTTTTGATTACTTACTCCTTTTTGATTGAATGTTTAGAAACATTTTGATTATCGCCACCTATTGCTGGAAAGACGTAACCTGTAAACTGAGTCACTGAAAAATCGCCAACACGAATGCACAAGTCTGTCTGGAACGCAATTTACGATCATTTAAAATGACTAAACTACATAAAACATAACTTTAAAAACTAACACTAAATCCTCATCTCATGTTTGTCAAAATCAAATATTGTGATGATTCGATCTTTCAGATTAATGATGCCATGGGGAATGACTGGCCCTGGATCTTCTTCCTGACTCTGATAATGCTGGGCTCCTTCTTCATCCTCAACCTCGTCCTTGGAGTACTGAGCGGGTATTAGGTCTTTTAATTCAAGTTTTTAATGAACAGTTTATATACCAGCTAAATCTCTGGGAGTTAGAGATGAACTTAACAATTGTAGGCTACTTTTTTCCCCCATCCAAATACACTCAGTGGCTAATGAATCATGAAACCTGGCAGAATAAGTTCACTGAAATGGTTTGTGGGACACAGATACATTTAATCAACTTAAATGGTTCATCTAAGCTACTTGTAAGACATATACAAGAATATCACATGACCATGCTGCCATTTCAGCAAATTCAACTACATCGCTAAATGGCCTAATTGAGATGAGTTTTTTCTCTCTACAGGGAGTTTACTAAGGAGAGGGAGAAGTCACGGTCCCGAGGAGAGTACCAAAAGCTACGAGAGACACAACAAATGGATGAGGATCTGAAAGGATACATGGAATGGATTACTCTTGCTGAAGTTATGGATGGAGATTCTGAGGGTAATGGTGCTATACGGTTTATCTGTCTACTTATCTGTCTGTTTATCTATCTATTGTCACATAAATGGTCATTTTAATGTATATTTGTCTAAAAGCGCAAGAACAGCATCATCAAAGTTTCTTACTACTTCTATTTACTCTCCAGCACTTCTTCTTCTTAGAAAGGACACTGATTCAGAGACAGATAGTTTATACCAGATTGCGGGGATCAACAAGGTGGTCTACTTCTAGTGAGTATGCAATCAAAAACAACATTTTTAATCATGATTCAACTGAAGACTGATTCTCCATTGTCTCACTGTGAAAACAACAGCCGTATTGCACGCCACTGGAACATCGTTTTACGGAGGAAGTGTCATGGCTGGGTGAAAGCTAAATTCTTCTACTGGTGGGTTCTCCTTGTTGTGTTACTCAACACTCTGGTCATTGCGACGGAGCATCATAACCAGACTGAGGGCTTAACAAGTTTTCAAGGTCTGTTCCATAAAGCAATACATAGATTCCCAACTCCTATTTAGTTTGTTGGTTGTTGTAAGGAATCTTTAAAGTAGAATCATCCAATAACTTCATATATAATTTGGGGAATATAGTGCCTATACTAATATGCTGATCAATTTTGCTGTTTGCAGACACTGCAAATATAATCCTGCTCATCTGTTTCACGATTGAGATGGTTATGAAGATGTATGCGTTTGGTCTGAGAGCCTACTTTATGTCCATCTTCAACCGATTCGACTGCTTTGTGGTCACGATTGGACTACTGGAGATCTTCCTGGTCGTGTCAGGCATCATGACACCACTGGGGATCTCTGTGATGAGATGCATACGACTCCTACGCTTATTCAAGCTAACAAAGTATGTTCACTTATTTAAACCTACACTAATAGAAAACAATATTAAACTTTAAGTAAAGTTTCCATATAATAATATTTATTAAATTGATTTGTCTTAATTTCCAAATCTTACCCGTCTTAACTTATTTTCCTGCAACAAATCACAAGAACTGTTTTTACTTATAAAGCATAATTGTATCAATATTTTACTGTGTGATAATATATGTTGCTGTGTTAAATATAACATACATTAATTCATGAATTAAATAAATATTTTTTTATTATTCATTCATTCATTCGTTTTTAATGTAGCATTTTTATTTCTGTTAAAATTACTGACATTATTATTGTTATTGTTATTTTTATTATTAATAATATTTTTTTCTACAGTAAATGACCTCCCATACACAAAATGCCTGTTTCCTCCACCAAGGTTGCTGTTTTCTCTCATTGATCTTTAGGTACTGGACATCACTTAATAACTTAGTGGCATCCCTTCTAAACTCAGTGAAATCCATCGCCTCCCTGCTCCTGCTCCTCTTCCTCTTCATCGTCATCTTTGCCCTCCTGGGTATGCAGGTGTTTGGTGGGAAATTCAATTTCCCTGACAGAGTGGTTCAGCGCAGTAACTTTGACAACTTCCCACAGGCCCTCATCAGTGTGTTCCAGGTACTCCGACTGCTATTTTATTGACGTTGTTCTCTGATTACGGAAGCTGTTTATGTGAAGTTGGCCTTTGTTTTCAGGTCCTAACCGGAGAGGAGTGGGACACTATCATGTACAATGGAATCATGGCTCATGGTGGACCTCAATCCCCAGGAATTCTTGTCAGCATTTACTTTGTAATTCTATATTTCTGTGGAAACTGTATCCTTTTGAAGCATGTCATTATTTTTGTGTCTCTGGTGTGCATTTACCAGAAATGCTTGGAGATGATCAATGGAAATGCAGTATGTTTTTTAAAAAGAATATAGCAAAGCACTTAAAATAAATTGTACATTTGCCAATGTTTCTGCTACTAAGTGGGAAGTGTTTCAGATCCAGTAATGTTATATTGTTGTTATAAAGGTGTTTGGGCTGTTCCTTAGCAAGCTGTTGATCAGTCGTTCTCTTGAATGTGTTCTTGGCCATTGCTGTGGACAATCTAGCTGAGGCTGAGAGTCTGACAGCAGCACAAAAAGAGAAAGCAGAGGAGAAAGCCCGAAGGAAACTCATGAAGTAAGAGAAAATCTACAGTATTTAAACACACTTCTGTTCAAAAGTTTGAAGTCAGTAGGCTGTTTTTTTTTTGTTTTTTTAAGAAATTCATACTTTTATTTAGCAAAGATGCATTAAATTGATCAAAAGAGACAGTAAAGACAATTATAATGTTATAAAAGATTTAAATTTCAAATAAATCTTCAATTCCAAATCAGCATATTCGAATGATTTCGGAAGTATCATGTGACACTAGGGGTGGGCGATATGGCAAAAATATAATATCACGATTTTTTTCAGGAAAATCACGATTCATTTTCATGTTGGTTTTAATATTTTGCAAGTGATTGAGCATTATAGCCAAACTAATGTCCCTATTTTAAAAACAAAGCCAAAATTTAAAATAAAAAAGAATGGCAGACATTTAGGCCAAAGTGGTGAAGATAAAAATCTTTGTCATTATTTTCTTTGTTATTAAAAGATAAGAACAAAGATACACATTACATACACACAACATATAATATACAAATGAAATAAACAGTGCTTTATTTTTTCAGCTACAGTAGATATATTTAACAGAAGCATTCAAGAAAGAAATTAAATGAACAAATATAAAAATAAAACACTACATAGACTTACCATACCAATATATCAATTATACATTGATACTTATTAAAGATACTATTAAAGTTATCAGAGCAGTGAGTGATTTTACACAAACAAAACTAGACAAGATACAATTGAAACATGAACCTGAAACAAAACCCAAAACTAAATGTCACAATATTATTACAAATTAAAATAACTGTTTTCTATTTTAATATATTTATATAATGTAAAAATGTAATTTATTCCTGTGATGGTAAAGCGGCACGGAGAAATGTTTAACTTCCAAGGCTTTAAAGCACATGCAAATAGGCAAGGGTTAGGGAAGGCAAGTTTATTTATATAGCACATTTCATACACTATGGCAATTCAAAGTGCTTTACAGAAAGGAATTAAAATAATCACAAAATAAAAGCAAGGAAAATTAAAACAGTTATAAAAGAAATTAATAGAGATATATTATACAGTTTAAAAAAAAAAAAATGTATTAAAAGAGTAAAAAGATGATACATAGATAAACTTCTCATCTGGCACAACTCTGAGATTTTCCCATGGTGATTGCACTGTGTCTGTGGTGTTCTTTTGGCGCGCCTAAGAAATCTATTGGACGTCTCCGATGGACCCGATTTTCCCCTAAAAACGGACAGGAGGAGCTCTAGGACTGACTCACGGTGTAACCTCGGGTTCACTGCCCCATCAGTCCGCACCCCTAAAACCCATTTGTTCGGAAGCTCTAGGAATGGAATCCATCCAGTCCGCACCCCACAGAACCTCGAGTTTAATTACACATCAAACTCACTACTCCACCACAGACACAGGTTGTACTGGCACAGTACTCATTCAGTATGCACAGCTAAACAGATGTGTTTTGAGTTTGGATTTGAATGTGACTACTGTAGGAGCACATCTGATCTCTTCTGGAAGCTGGTTCCAGTTGCGGCTGGCATAATAGCTAAAAGCAGACTCACCATGCTTAGAGTGAACCCTTGGTATTTCTAGCTGATGTGATCCTAATGATCTGAGTGATCTGTTAGGTTTATATTTAGTGAGCATATCTGCAATGTAATGAGGTCCTAGGCCATTGAATGATTTATATACCAGTAATAATACTTTAAAATCAATCCTAAATGTTACTGGGAGTCAGTGTAAAGACCTGAGGACTGGTTTGATATGTTCATATTTTCTGGTTCTGCTCAGAATCCTGGCAGCAGCGTATGAGCTGCAACTGTCTTATGATCTTTTTGGGAAGGTCAGTGAGGAGTCCATTACAATAATCCACCCTGCTGGTGATGAAAGCATGAACAAGTTTTTCTAAGTCTTGTCTGGAAACAAAGCATCTAATTCTTGCAATATTTTTCAGATGATATGCTGATTTAGTCATTGCTTTGACATGACTACTGAAACTAAGGTCTGACTACAAAATCTCACCGAGATTCCTGACTTGATTTTTTGTTGTTTGACCCCTAGCGTCAAGGTATGCGTTCACCTTGAGACCTTCATCTTTGTTTCCAAATGCAATGACTTCAGTTTTGTCATTGTTTAACTGAAGAAAGTCAATGGGGCTGTAGTCGTTAGGCGATAGGGCTAAGTAGATCTGTGTGTCGTCTGCATAGCTGTGGTAAGCAACTTGGTTCTTTCTCATTCTTTGGCTCAGTGGGAGCATATACAGGTTGAACAGGAGTGGCGCAAGCATTGAGCCTTGAGGGACTCCGCATGTCATGGATGTCCACTCAGACTTATGGTCACCTATACTCACATAATAACCTCTCCCTCCTAAGTATGACCTGAACCATTTTAGGGCTATCCCAGAAAGCCCGACCCAGTTTTCCAGCCTGTCAAGAAGTATGTTATGATCGATGCAGCACTGAGGTCGAGTAGTACCAGAATTGATGTTTTGCCTGTATCACTATTTAACAGAATATCATTTATTATCTTTATGAGCGCTGTCTCTGTGCTGTGATGCGGTCGGAAACCAGATTGAAAATTGTCAAAGTATCCATTTGAGATTAGGAAGTTGTTCAGCTGATTGAAGACAACTTTTTCAATGATCTTTCCAATGAAAGGAAGATTTGAGATTGGTCTGTAATTGCTCAATATGTTGCTATCCAGATTGCTCTTTTTCATGAGGGGCTTGACAACTGCAGTTTTAAGGGACTTTGGAAAAGTCCCAGAGAGAAGTGAGGAGATCTGCTTCTAAGCAGTTTAACACACTTTTGAAAAAGGAGGTGGGGAGTGTGTCAAGGGCGCAGGTTGATGTTTTAAGGTGCTGTACTGTTTCTTCCAAAATGTTAGCATTCATTTCTTCAAAATCAGACTTTCTGAGGATGTGTTCTGATCTGTCTTACCTCAGTGCCACACGAGGATATGCTGATCGCCTTTCTGATATTTTTTACTTTCTCAGAGAAGGAAGCAAACTCATTGCATTTGCTGTCTGAGAACATTTCATATAATGAACATTTGTGAATTGCAGTATCCTGTGAGTGTAACTCGACCTCTGCGTCAACATGTGATGTGGTGTACGTCGCATTGTACAGTATGTGGGGGCGGAGGCGCCAGAACTGCAACTGATAGAATACACTGTAGCAAGATACTACGATATTTCTTCAAAAGCAGACCGTGGAGACAAAAATCGTGATATCGCACACCCCTATGTGACACTGACGACACTGATAGTAATGCATGCACAAAAATAAATGACATTTTGAAGTGTATTAAAATAGAAAACAGTTATTTTAAATTGTAATAATATTTCACAATATCACTAAGAATATTGCCAGAGAAGAGTGAGGAGGAGAAGGCCCTTGTGGCTAAGAGACTGATGGAGGCCAGGAAAGCTGAGGGAATGTCCACCACAGCCAAGGTATGTTTGACACCTCTCAGAACATTGCTTATTTTACATAAACCTTCTGCAATGCTTTACTAGTTGGTCTTCTAGCTAATACTGTCAAGATGATCCAAAATGCAACAGCACATTGGATCTTCAATCGGCCACATCAAATTCAAATGCCTAAAACAGTTTCATCATGTGTTTGCCTCCAGCTCAAAATAGATGAGTTTGAATCAAATGTTAATGAAGTGAAGGACCCCTTTCCTCCTGCAGACTTTCCAGGTAAGGTTTAAATAACATCGGAGGGCTCTGCACTTCATAAAATGCTGACACCGCACACACTTCATCTCTAAACATGTAAAGGATGAAGTTCAAAGATAGCTGATCTATTATAAGTAAAATGTATTATTAGCTCCAGCCTCCAAGCTCATTTATGGAGCACATTTCAAACCACACTGCTGGCTATTTTCATGTGGTTCTTGAGCTGTGTAAAACTAAATGATATGTACAGCATCAATGCTAATCAAAATCTTAGTGGATCACAAATACGCACATAGATCTGTGAATGTATGTGATGTTTTTGAGTTGACTGAGCTGTAATCCATCACCCCTGCTCAGGTGATGATGAGGAAGTTGAACCAGAGATCCCTATCAGCCCCAGACCCAGACCCATGGCCGACTTGCAGCTCAAGGAGACAGTGGTGCCCATGCCCGAGGCCAGCTCCTTTTTCATCTTTGGCCCACAGAACAAGTTAGACTTTATGCCCTGTTTTTTAATACAATGTAGAAACTAAATTTAGGACTATACTTGAACTGTGCCTAAATGGCCTCAAAATGAAGTGTTAGTGATTCGCTGTCAGTGGTTAGTAACCGATGCTCTCTGTTGAAAGGTTCCGGAAGCTTTGCCACAGGATCATCAACCACACCACCTTCACCAACATCATCCTCCTCTTCATCCTCCTCAGCAGTATCTCCCTGGCTGCTGAAGACCCCATCGACCCCCGTTCTTTCCGAAACAAGGTACCAACATTTTGATCACTGTATTGCTTTGACTGAACTTTTAGTTATCCGTTCATAAAAATCTGCAAAAATCTGCAATCTTCATTCATCTCACAGGTCTTGGCTTATGCAGACATTGTCTTCACGACTGTCTTCACCATTGAGATTGTGCTGAAGGTAACATGCTTGTTAACTTTATTTAACTTTCAGATTTGTGATTTGCCTGACATGTAATTCAGAATTGACCTGTGTATTTTTAGATGACGGTTTATGGAGCGTTCCTGCATACTGGCTCTTTCTGCCGAAACTCCTTCAACATTCTAGATCTCATTGTTGTGGGTGTTTCCCTCTTGTCCATGGGCATGGAGTAAGTTCAATAATATTTTATGCTGTTTAAGCATCACTCTGTTGGATAAAGCAGTTATTTAGTGGCTGTTTTACCATTTAGCAACACTCAACAGATGGACGGTACAAACCGTATAATCCAATTTTTGAATGAATGACTCAAATGACCCGATTCTATTTGGTGAATCAAAAACATACAGCACGACCAGTGTAGTGTGATTCCTGAACCGAATGACTCTTATGAGCCAGTTCTTTTTAACTAATCAGAAACACACAGCATGCAGTGTCATCCAATTTCTGAACAAAAACAAAAACAAAAAACAAGCGTTACCAACATGGTCCAAATGTTTCTGGAATGAATGACTCATATGAGCCAGTAGCTTTTAATTAACCAGAAACACATAGTGCGACCAATGTAGTCCAAATAATTCTGGAATAAATTACTCTTATTAATAGTTTTTTTAGTGAATCAAAAACACTTAGCATGACCAATGTACTCAAAACGATTCCCAGACAAATTACTTTTATTAGCTGATTCTTTGTAGCAAATCCAGCGTGACCAGTGTAGTCTAAATGATTCCTGAATGAATGACTCATATGAGTAATTTCTTTTTAGTGAATCAAACACATATAGCAACTTACTTCACATGTTAACGTGTAGTTAATGAAAGACATTGTGAATTTTTTGCTGGTTTAATTAAAAAAATAATAATATTCAGTCAAGACCAATAATTGGACTGCATTACTGGATTGCAGGTCTAGTACCATCTCAGTGGTGAAGATTCTCAGGGTGTTGAGGGTACTAAGACCTCTAAGGGCCATCAACAGAGCCAAAGGGTTAAAGGTGTGTATGTGTTCAGCATCCTAACTAAAAAGCTGCTTTGATTTGTGATGTGGCATTTGTCTGTGAATTTATATATGGATAACTGCCATCAAAACAATTTTGAGGACATTTTAAATTCTGATATTAAATGGTTGCATTAGTACTTAAGCAATCTTAAAAGCATTCATGTTAGGCACTAAATATATTTAAATTCCCCTCTCCAGCACGTGGTCCAGTGTATGTTTGTGGCTATAAAGACCATTGGTAATATCGTCTTAGTCACCATGCTCTTGGACTTCATGTTCTCCTGCATAGGAGTGCAGCTCTTCAAGGTGAGACAACCTCCATATTGTGCTATAAAACACTGGGTTTTGAAATGAAAGAAAGCTATTGAATGCTGAACGTTTTATCTTTATTCAGGGGAAACTGTTCTATTGTACGGACCCCTTACAAAAGACAGCAGAGGAGTGTCAGTGAGTATTTTTAGCCACATTTCTTTGCTTTTTCCTCCTCATGTTGCTGCTGATAAGTATCTAAAACATATCTCTTGCTTTTGGTTGTTCTTAGGGGAACATTTTTAAAGCATGTGCAAAATTCTCTTCATGACACGGAGGTCCATCACCGCTACTGGGTAAACAGCGACTTCAACTTTGACAATGTGCTGAACGGCATGCTGGCTCTCTTTACCATTTCCACATTTGAGGGCTGGCCAGAGTGAGTGTGCGAAACATCTCATCCTATTAAGATCTTCATGTGACTATAATTTGAGTTACACTTAAAATATTGTTTCATCTGTCAATAACATGTTACACACACAAAACCTTCCTTCACTCATTTTCAACAGGATCCTCTATAGGGCCATAGACTCTAATGCAGTGGACACAGGCCCTTTGTTCAATAATCGTGTGGGAATCTCAATATTCTTTATCATCTACATCATCATCATTGCTTTCTTCATGATGAACATCTTTGTGGGCTTCATCATCATCACTTTTCAAAAACAAGGAGAGCAGGAATACAAGAACTGTGAGCTGGACAAGAACCAGGTTTGACAAAAATTTGACAAAAAGATTTTTCCTTTAACTCCACTTTTATCGTATTTACACTATCAGGTTTATGCTGTCCATGCATTGTGTTTTGTGGATTTTCACAATAATTTTTTCTTGCTGTCTCACCTCTCACCAGCGTCAATGTGTGCAGTACGCACTGAAAGCGCGACCCCTCAAATGCTACATCCCGAAGAACAGGCATCAGTACCGTGTGTGGTACTTCGTGACCTCCTGCTACTTTGAGTATCTCATGTTCTTTCTCATCATGCTCAACACAATGTGTCTTGGAATGCAGGTAAGCAGTTAAATAGCAGATACATTTATTTACAACTAGTTGTGTACACTACTGTAAAAATGTTTGGGGTCAGTTCGATTTTTTTTAAAGATACTTAAAGGGTAAGTTCTGTCATTCTGTCATTAATTCATGACGTCAGTCCTTCGTTCATCTTCGGAACACAAATAAAGACATTTTTGATGAAATCCGAGAGCTTTCAGTCCCTCCATTGGGAGCAACACAATTTACACATTCAAGGTCCAGAACAGTAGGAAAGACATTATTAAAGTAATCCATGTGTCTCCAGTGGTTTAACCTCAATCTTATGAAGCGACGCAGGTGCTTTGTTTGCGCAAAAAATACATAATTTACCTCTATACACCTCTAGCGAGTTCACAGAACAACTACCAGCCTTGAGTCAATACAACACGCATACGTCGTGGTGCTCCCCCTACTGAATTGCAGGTATCATATGGAGTCACATGGATACTATGTAATTTTATTGCTCCATGTAATATTAACTATCTTTGAGTTCAAATTGTATTGGCTTTAAATTAAAAACCATTATAAAACCGTTAAAAACCCTTATCGTTTACCATTATCTATAACCATGATTTTAAAGTAAAGCTTTATTGTTCCATTCAGTCAGTATGTTGGTCAGAACAATGTTCAGTCTATATAATATTTCATAATACAAAAATGCCTGTTATGTTCATCTCTTGTTTCTCTTCTCTCTGTGGTATAGCACTGCAACCAGTCCGATCATATAACCAAACTCTCTGACACTCTTAACCTCATCTTCACTGTCCTGTTCACTGGCGAGATGGTTGTCAAACTCATTGCATTCAAAGCAAAGGTACTCCTGCTTCCTCAATATGAAACTCTGAATAAATTATGTGCTATATTTTAATACGTTGTTGGTATTTTGTGCGTCTTCATACAGGGTTACTTTGGAGACCCTTGGAATGTGTTTGATTTCGTCATCGTGGTCGGTAGTGTCGTGGACGTGGTCCTCAGTGAGGTTGATGTGAGTATGGCAAAATATTCGAGGCTACGCAATTATGTAAAAATATTGTCGCAGTGATTTAAATGTTTTGTAAATGTCTCTACAAAAAGTCAAGCATTTCAAATGGCGACCAACAATGGCTTGTATTTTAAACCCGTATTTAGCGATACATGAAGCACAGACCACAGCAAGCAGTCAATATCAGCATTAGTGCACAGGAGGTACCGATTTCATCAGCTCCAGCTCGATTTTCTTTTCATCCAACCAACTTCACTCATCAGTGATGGGCTCATTTTCATGATTCATTTCACTTGTGTTAATGAACCACCCTCTTCCCATCTTTCACAGCTGCTTAATACACACTGCTGCACATCCCCGAGAGTGATTTGATGCACTTTTTATTGCCTATATAAATAACCAACTTGTTTTGGAAGTGTGATCCATAATTGTGATGTTATGTTGATGTTTGTCTCTGATTCCCAAGATGCATTGCCGTTTCTCTCATGCACTACATTCACACCTTTCATCTCTCTGTTTCCCCTCAGGCTGCGCTGGAGACCAGCGGAGGAATCTGGTGTCTACATGGTTGTGCTGTAAATATCATTCTGCACTGCATTGGACTGCTGTGAAAACACACACCACTCAAATTATCTCATTCTACAAGACGAACAAAAAGAACTGAATGTGTTAGATAGCCATTAATAATCTTGAGCTCAATCAACAGATTCTTACTAATGGTTTAAAAGCTTTCTAAAAAGTTTAAAATAAAATGCATTTTTGTTTTAGTCCCATTTGTTTGCCTAAATAGTCTGATTTAAAGGGGTATGATTTAGGTAAAGTGTATGTCTTGACTGCATTTTATTTAAAAGCTTAAATATACACAAAATATCTACTATGCATGATACCACATTATGGTGTTGCTATGTATTTTTTTTTTTATATTATATTATATTATATTATATTATATTTTTCAGGAAGTGAATCCAATGCAGGCAATTGCTGTAAGTACATTTTCCTGGTTTGTTTTCTTTTTAAACACTTTTTCAAATGTCTAAAACTTTTAGCATTTGATTTGTTTGTTAGGTGGAGCTAAATATTTATCTCTATTTTACTCTATTACAGGATGCAGAGAATGTCCGAGTTTCCATCACATTCTTCCGGCTGTTCCGTGTGCTGCGTCTCATTAAACTGCTCAATCGCTCAGAGGGGATCAGGAACCTTCTCTGGACATTTATTAAGTCCTTCCAGGTGAGACAAGAGCATTACAAATCAACAACTTGATCACAAAAGAAAACGAAAATGTTTGGGGACCAAACTGTCAGAGAGATTTTTTTATTATTTTTTAAGAAATTAATATATTCAGGTGCATTAAATTGTTCAAAAGTTAAAATGTATAATGTTACAAAAGATTTCCATTTCAAAAATGCTGTTCTTTCGAACTTTCTAATCATCAAAGAATCCTTATTATGTGTTTTGCTGTGTTTGTGATCAAATAAATGGAGCCATGAGAGACTAAGAGACATAAGAGACTTCTTTTTCGAAAACAATGGAAAGGTTTTATGAAAAGTAAACCTTGCTTTAGCTTTAAGCGGATGTTTCTTACATTAAATGATGTTGTGTTCCTCCTTCAGGCACTGCCTCATGTGGCTCTTCTCATTGTCATGCTCTTCTTCATCTATGCTGTCATAGGGATGCAGGTGAGCTTCCCTTATCTGGTTTCTCTCAGTTGTTTAAATGTCCTGTTTTTGCTCTCCTTCTTGTTATAATCTTTTCTCCAATTTTCATTCTTCCTCTTTCTTTCTCCTCCTCTCTATAGATGTTTGGTAAAATAGCCCTGGTCGATGGTACAGAGATTAACCGCAACAACAACTTCCAAACTTTCCCCCAAGCTGTTTTGGTATTGTTTCGGTAAGTCAACCATGCACTTAGGGAAATATTTTTTTTGCTTGTTTGTTCTCTAATGCAAGTCATTCTTTGCAAACCATTTTATGCAATCTCAGCTTGAGAGCTCATATAGTGCAACTCTGAAAAGATAAAATGGCATTTTTGTTGAATAATCAGCTAACTTGTCAATGTGTGGGTTCACAGTGTTGCCACTGGAGAGCAGTGGCCTAGCGTCATGCTAGCCTCTATGTACGGGAAGCTCTGCGACCCCAAATCGGACCACGGCCCTGGAGAGGAGTATACCTGCGGCTCCAGCATTTCTGTCTGCTACTTCATCAGCTTTTACATGCTGTGTGCATTTTTGGTAAGCAAATAATGGAGCTCTTTTTTTCTCAAGAAAATTCAAATACAATAGGATTTTATTGATGTTCAGCAGAGATAGGTTTTTACATGGAAACCAACTCTAAATACTGTATCCAACATTGTTGAAATCATTCTCTGGTAGGTTATCAATTTGTTTGTGGCTGTCATTATGAACAATTTTGACTACCTCACTCACGACTGGTCAATCCTCGGTCCGCATCACTTGGATGAGTTCAAGAAGATCTGGGCGGAGTATGATCCTGAAGCAACGTGAGTTAAATCACATGAGGCTCCAATGCTAATGACATCTTATCATGTAGCTTTGTGCTTCTTGGATGTTGTTAACATTTTATGAATTTTATGAATACATTGTCTTATGTCCTTATAAAGGGGACGAATCAAACATCTGGATGTAGTCACTCTCCTGCGGAGGATCCAACCACCATTAGGTTTTGGTAAATTTTGTCCTCACCGCTCAGCATGTAAGGTAAGAGAATTGGTATTACTTTTTTGGTTTTGTTTAGAGTACACTACCATTCAAAAGTTTTGGGTTGGTAAGATTTCTAAATGTTTTTAATGTTTTCTTATGCTCAAGACAACATTTAATATGAAATATTATTACAATTTAAAATAACTGTTTTTTTATTTGAATATATTTTAAAATGTAATGTATTCCTGTGATGGCAAAGCTGAATTTTTAGCAGCCTTTACTCCAGTCTTCAGTGTCACATGAACCTACTGAAATAATTCTAGTATGCTGATTTGAAGAAACATTTATTATTACAGATACAATTTTTTATAAATTGCTGAATACTAGTACTAATTTTAATTTTAAAAAGTCTTACTGACTCCAGTCTTTTGATTTGAAGTGTATTTCTACACGCATTTTTAAAATGTATTTTGAACTTCCACCTCAGCGTCTGATTTCCATGAACATGCCGCTGAACAGTGACGGCACAGTGACCTTCAACGCCACACTCTTCGCACTGGTCAGAACAGCTCTGAAAATTAAAACTGAAGGTGTGAAATTGAAATCAAATTTAGTTTGCAGTTAATTTCTCAGCATAGTATTTAACTGATATTTTTCTGTTAGGAAACTTTGAGCAGGCCAATGAGGAGCTGAGAGCCATCATTAAGGCGATCTGGAAACGGACCAGTATGAAGTTGTTGGACCAGGTCATTCCGCCCATTGGAGGTGAAGTCATTGAACTCATTCATGTCAAGTTTTTTCAACAATGATCCATTTCTGACTAAAATGAAATTCTATTGGCTGCAGAGGATGAAGTCACCGTTGGAAAGTTCTATGCCACCTTCCTGATTCAGGAACATTTCCGCAAGTTTATGAAGCGGCAGGAGGAATACTACGGTTACAGGCCCACCAAGAAGAACACTGATGAGATTAAGGTGCACTTTATGATACATACCTGCAGTAAATATCAAACCAAGTGGCATTATTTTAAAGATAGAAAAATACTTAAAGGGATACTTCACCGATTAGCATTAAGCTTTGTATCAGTAGAAACCTGGTAGTATTTTCGAATGACCGTGCTTCACCTCCCTCATGTCCCCCTGAGATGAGAGATTTCTGTATTGTGTGTCTGGAAAAAAAAGACTAGAGACTACAGCCAGTAGTAGGAGCTGGTTCCACATGTATTCAACCCGCCCATAGGGGGTGGGATCTCACGATAAAACGGCTTATTTTCAGTTTCCAGTCAACTAGTAGCCTAGTTGTATCATTTCTTCCGATACTGCCCTCTGTAACCGGTAGGCGTGGCTTGGGAGTGGCCTCGTAGGGCAGCGAAGGAAGTGCATTCTGGGAGTTGTTGTCTTTCATCCACATGAGCCAAAAATACATTTTCTGGCTTTTCTCAGTCTAGAAAGTAGCAATTCTACTACATAAATGACCCAATTTAAATACACATTCATCTTTCCAGCGGCAAAATATCCCTTTAACTAAAAGAAGTTTGCTAGGTTGCAAATGATAAAACGATACTATTTGCTTCGCTCTCCTACCCTGTCCATGTGCTGCTCTGGTTTTGCAGGCAGGTCTGCGCAGCATCGAGGAGGAGGCAGCACCCGAACTACACAGGGCCATCTCAGGTGACCTGATCGCTGAGGATGAGATGGACCGTGCCTTGGAGGGAGGAGAGGACGGCATCTATAGGGTCTGCAGTAAAGCATCTTCTTAAGGAAATAGATAAATGTAGATATAGACATCCATCTGGACTTACTGTGTCTCTATCTATGCAGCGGACTGGTGGTCTGTTTGGGATCAACGTGGACCCCTTCTCGTCTGAGCCCAGCAGCCCCCTCTCCACACAGATGACCAGCCAGAGGCCCCTGCAGTTTGCTGAGACTCGACTGGAGGATATAGAGTCCCCTCCAGACTCTGTCTTCCTCCCGAACACTGAGTTCTTCCCTGATAACATGCCAACGAAAACCAACACCAATAACAATGCCAAATTCATTGAAGAGTGAGTGGATAACTTTAATGAAAAAGTGCACTAAATGTGTATCTGTAATGGTCATTATGCTCATCTGATGTTTTTTTAGGATGTCATCCAGGTTTACTTTTGAAAGCGAGTCACGGTCAACTACTGCAAGCAGAAACTATTCATACGAGGACATGAGTGAAAACAGTAGGTGGTCAAAGAAAAATAGAAACAATTATAAAATGAATAAATTTATTTTCCATTGTGATATTATTGTCAAGACAATCCACTATATTTTATACCCTAATGATTCTCATTACTTACTGTAATGATACAGTCATTTGTTTTACAGTACTACATTAAAAGTACTGTTTTATTTTTTTATTAAATGTTATTATTTAATTTTTATTAAATGCAGTATAACAAATGCCTCATTATACAGTACCGTTCAAAGGTTTGGGGACAATACGATTTTTTCATACGAAAAAATTAATACTTTTAATCCGGAAGGACACATTAAATTGATCAGAAGTACTTTGAAATGAACTTTCTATTAATAAAAAGAGTCTACTGTACCAAAAATAATAAGCAGGACAACTGTTTTCAACATTAATAATAATAAGAAATGTTTCTTGGGCAGCGAATCAGTATATTAGAATGATTTCTGAAGGATCATGTGACTCTGAAGACTGGAGTAATGATGCTGAAAATTCAGCTTTGCCATCACAAGAATAAATATATCAAAATATTGCTGTTTAAATGCAGTCTTGGTGAGCATAAGATACTTCCTTCAAAACATTAAAACATTTTGACCCCAAACTTTAACATTAAAAATATATTAATCTATCAAGCCTATCATAATCATCATATCATGAAGAAATTGCATTGATATTCATTATATTGATAGTAATCTACACATTTTATTGTATAAATTACATCATTTCCTGTGCAACCAATAGGAGACTCCCGTTTGTATGTGGGCGGAGCCTCAAGCGTTGATGACAGACAGCTTTCAGATTTCACTGTGAGGACTGATATCACACAGGTGTGGACAAATGTTGCATATCCTTAGCTGAACACAGTACGGTGACTTTTCTGATATTCCTGACAACTGTCTGTGTGTGTGACTCTCTCAGTTCCCATATAATCCCTCATATGGAGCATCAAATAACCAGAGAGCAGCAACAGAAGCTTCACCAGCCACCGACAAACTCATTCAGCAGGTAAATTACATCTCATGTACTGTACATTCATTACAGACCTTCTCAGGGAAGACAATTAAGCTGTATTTCCCATTAATCCGCAGGCACTGAGAGATGGTGGTCTAGACTCCTTGGCTGAGGATCCACAGTTTGTATCTGTGACTAGGAAGGAGCTGGCAGAAGCCATTAATATTGGTGTGGAGGATATGGAGGGCATGGCTCAGGGTATTGTAAACGGGCAGAGCGGCAAGGTAACGAAACGTAAACGGCGTCCCATCCCAGTTCCACCCGGTACCAAGCCAGTCAAACCCAATGAAGACACCAGTGCAGTGTAGATCGATACTGAGAGACATTCAACAAATTCATGAGACACCATCAGCCTGAATCCTCTGCCATTGTACAAAATCACTTGCTTCACAGTTTAGAAACAGGTGCTGTTTGTTTCGAAAGGGTGCTTTTACAAAGATCCGTAGTCTGTCATACAAAGTCTGGTGATTTTTATTTCGACTGGCTACTCCGATTCAGGACTCGTTTGTTTTTTTTGGTGACTGAATTTACCAAACATCCTCAATAAGTGTTCACACTTCTGTTCTGTGAACATTTACTGTTGAGTGACTTGCATAATACAGACAAATGCCTGAAAACTTTGTTATCCGTGGACACAGAGACACGAAGACAAGTCTTTTCTTTTGTTTGTCTCGTGCCTGTGGTTTAAACTGCACATATTTGTAACACTAAAATGGTTGACTGCTCGCTGTTAAGTTACGTTCATAGGACACACATTATTTAAGAAATTATATTTACGTTTTTTTTTGTATTTTAATTATAACATTATTTGTTGTTAAACTGAAGGGGGTTTAAAATCTTGGCATCTTGTTAAGAGAAAAATGTTTAGCAGCTCAAAAGGTGGATATTAGAATGACAGACTGTATACATAAAACATATTGGTTCTAAAAATAAATAGGAAATTTATTTTCTTTTTTGTTAAAAGTGAAGTGTTTGCATGCCTGTGCTCTGTGATTGACATGGCAAGTACAATATGCAAAGCACTTCATTTGTGTTTTTACATTTTACATACACTCAGCAGATGCTTTTATCCAAAATGACTTGCAAATCAAGAAGGTATATTAGGGCTTGTAATGTCTTATAAAATGTAATAGTTTTTTTCTGCGAATTGAAGTGCATGTTCATATGTTTCACATGAGCCTTTACATTCTTCAAAAGAATCTTCCTCAGTGCTCATAATGGGATTGAAAATAAAAAACAGCAAATTTTTCTGAAATATGCTATTAATATATATATATAGGCTATACATATATATTAGGCAACAGTTGAGATAGGGCAGTGGAGGAAAAGAGAGATAATGGGATCAGTATGTGACGCAGGCCAGATTGTCCCTGTGAGGGCAAATGTTTTTTAGTGTAGTGCACTACCCACAGGCACTGACACCTTTATCCTTATGGGCCGTTTACATGACACCTTTTTCATGTGTTTTGGCCGTTCATTTACACAACAAAGGCGTTTTGGGGGCCTGAAAACGCAAACATTTGAAAACGGGTTTCAAAGTGCACGTTTTTGAAAACGATACTAATAAAATCTCTGTATAAACTACAAAAACACAAATTTGTGGAAACGGTGACGTCATGCAGATGCGTATTACGTTTTCAGTCTAGAGGTGCATAGTTTTCCAGTGTTAGGGGTAGTAACAGATTACAAGTAACCCCAGTTACTCAATCAGATTACTTTTTTCAAGTAGTTATTAAAGGAACACAAAATATCTTACTTTTTCAATTAAATAATGGAAGTTTTTTTGTTTTCCGATTTATTGACTCACTGCTCTCCTGTCACCATGTTCAGAGGCGTTGTGTGCGCTGTGTAAACATTTCAGTAATCTAAATGTGAGCAGGCATTTACTCATTTACTTTTTAAAGCAACACTAAGGAACTTTTCCTCTTCGGTCGCCCTACAGGTTGGAAGCGGAATTGTCCATTACCGCTGTCGTAAATAATTTCACCTATCGCTCGCTGTTTATCCAGCACCGGCTTTGGAATGAACGATGTCCACAGATAAGGTTGAGTATGTTGCATGATTTCATGAAAGTATGATGTATTACGACATCAGAAACGAAGGAAAACTAAATAGGCCTAATGACTATTGTAACGCTTGACATAAAGCAAGTCAAATTTGTAGTTTTCTTATGTCTCATTCGAACTACAGAAACGCGACCCGGTTTGGCAAACTTGTATAGTGTGGTTATAGCAGATATAGGGCTGCAAAGCGAATCCAGAAGTGCCTTTCACCCTGTTACGACTTCTTGAACCACTGATACGATTTTGGAAACCTTATTTTAAGGTAAAAAATGTTCCTTAGTGTTGCTTTAAATCCAGAATGGTTTGTTTGTTTGAGCTGCGCCCTCTACTGTACAGACATGCATTTGCATTTTCTCAGCCTGAGGCTTTTTCATTTCATTTGTTTACATTTGCCACAAAAAAAACACAAAGTTATTAAAAAAACAAGTAATTTTCCCCAACACTGGTTTCCACTAATCAAAGCATGCAAAGCATGCACATAACAAATACAGTGAAGATACTTGACTAAAATAATAATGAAAAACTCTGAAAATAATGAAAAAAATATCACTGAGCAACAATGTACCAGTTTTGTGAATCTTCTAAACATAGGGACTACTGACTGTTGCAGCGTTGCACCTTTTTGAAATATAGTTGAACTTGAAAAACAGAAGAATGTATTGAACGATGCCACCGATTGAAGTCTTAAAGCTTCTGTTGTACAAGGTTTGATTTGTCATTTCTGTTCAGAACATGTTTTTATATTTAATTGCAGTACAATATTAAAGTACAATATTTTTTTGATGCATTTGCATTGTGCAGATTCACACATTTTCTCTTTCCACCTCAGCCTGTGTGTCTGTGTCTGAATACATAATGAGGTTAAAAATGCAATTTTATAAACAGGAGAAACATTGTTCACTTTTTTTCTTTGGAAATGGGAAAAGGCTCTCTATCCATTTCAATCTGCAAATCATTTGGGGGTGGTAGTAATGCTTAAAAAATAAAGGATATTAAACCACTGTTTCTCAAATAAACGCAGAGAAATAATCTCATTGCTTTTGTTTTTTATTTCACTGAATGTCTTTAATCATCATAATCCAACTACACTGTCACCCTATTGAGCTTGCAGCTGCATTAATTTTGCCAGTCTGCACATACAGTTAAGAGCAACTGCAAATAGCAAAAAGCAAAGGTTAGTATTTCTGTATTATTATTTATATCATGTTTGCTCTAGAGAGATGGAGTGATGGAGTGATGAGCGTGCAGCTGTACTACACCGCAGAGAGGGAAACTTGAGAGCAGCTCCAGATACTATTAATACTGCGACACGTTACAGCTCAAGCCTCTTATGGCGTGAAACTAAATCCATAAAGCAGAGATGAGAAGTTTAGACAGTGTATGAACGGACGTCACAAATGTAAACTCCCTACAGTAGTTAAATTAAGACTAACTTCTACAATAACTGATCCCAGTAGGCTTCAGTAACAGAAGACATGCAATTCCACAAACAAAAGGAGGAACTTAATTACAGTGAATTTATTTATACAGCATTTTACTGACATTAACTAAAGTCACATGGTGTGGTGTAATCAAACAACTTAAACACGATTAAAGAAAATACAAAAAAGTCGCTAAAAACTCTGGGCTGATGGTTCCCACACTGAGGGATAATGTCTTGAAAGCTCTGATGTGACAAACTGCACATTTCCAGCAGTCCATTTGAATGAGGCACGTCCCCTCAGATGAAGTAGTGAGGTTTCTTGACATTTATGCCATACTCTGTCAGGGCCGGTGTCAGATCTTCCATTGTCAGCGTGTATTTCTTGTCCTGGAGATGAATAGTGTGTACGAGAGATTTTTACACCACATTTTTATTTTGTACAAATTATGACCTGCAGATTAAATATTCATTATATGACAGATAACTGTGAGAATTTGTGAGCACAAACCTTGGCCTTGTTTCGAGAGCTTCCGGATGCCGTGCCCTTCATTTTGCAGTGCTGTAGTGCATCGTTTGCAATATCTGAGATGAACTTCTGTGACGCCAGGGATATGAGACGGATTCTGACAACATACAAGAGGATATTGATGTAAGCAAGATTTTGACACCAGATATTTATATTAAGAAATACAGCATTTCAACATTGCCTAATGTATTAACAACAATGCAATAGAGTACAACCGATGTCGATGGTATTAGTCGATGGTATTTGCTTCTGCTGAAGCCGTCAGCACGCATTATTTCATCTCATTTTTTAAATAATTGTTTAACAGTGGAATTCCTGCTGAAAAACTACATTACCCATGATGCTGTACAGAAAATGAAACCAATCAGAGTCAAAAAAGCAAAATATCTCTTTAGCTCCACCCACTCCCCTGAAGCACTGCAAAAATGTAATTGAGTCGATCTCCCTTCGCTCTCAAAATACTGAAATGTTTATATATATATATATATATATATATATATAAAACTTAAAATGTATTGTTTCCATACATAATCAACGTTCATAAATTAATTAGTGGTTTTATATTTCTCCATTTTTAATTTGATTATGCTTCATGGGATTATAGTTCTTTTCATCACTACAACCATTAAGTCTGGTACCT
Source organism: Leuciscus leuciscus (assembly GCF_965113295.1). Classification (NCBI taxonomy): domain Eukaryota; kingdom Metazoa; phylum Chordata; class Actinopteri; order Cypriniformes; family Leuciscidae; genus Leuciscus; species Leuciscus leuciscus. The sequence goes on from NC_138737.1 coordinate 14,999,813, forward strand.
TTGTCTTTTTGTCCGATTTTCAAATACTTTTTTGGTTAAAATCAAAGTTTATAGTGTTTCTAATACAACATTTCTAATTTTCATTTAAGTTGTATAAACTTAAGTTTCTCACCAAATATTTTTATTTCAGTTGTTTTTCAAATAACTAAAATGTTTTAGTAAACAATATAAACAGAAAGTTAACATTCATTAATGTGGATGCTAATATAGTTCTCGTTCATTATGTTAACCGGCCTCCAAACTACATGCAATATGAACAAACTTATGATCTTGTTAAAAAAAATTATGTTAAAGTTTGTTTTAAGTTGGCTACTCAGAAGCATCAAAGCAAACCTAGAGAATTAATTTAGCACCACAGCCTAAAAGCTTTCTGAGACAACATTCAATGTTCAAAGTTAAAGGGATAGTTCACTTTGAAATTAATTTTTGGTATGTTTTAGCTTACCTCAAGGGCATCCAAGATGTAGGTGTCTTTTTTTCCGCAGTAGTTTCAATTTTACTACTGAAGTGATCTGATCTGACGTGTACGCAGACTGGTGCATAGATATATACACACTAGATGTCGCCTTGTCTACGGCAGTTTATTGGAACGAATGTCTTTAAGGCGACATCTAGTGTATATATCTATGCACCAGTCTGCGTACACGTCAGATCAGATCACTTCGACATGGCTGCGTATAAGTGGTAAAAACGATATAAATACTGTTCATTTTCTCACACAAACCGCTCGTTTCGTGTCTTAGGCCATCAATGTGTACTTACGATGGGGAATTGTTTCATTTGGACGACGGGGAATTGTTTTAATTTGGACTCTGTGCTTGTGTTTTGAGATAATGACCATAGACCTGCATTATATGACTGACAGACAAGAACGGTTTGACCTAAAATATCAAAATTGAAACTACTGCGGAAAAAAAGACACCTACATCTTGGATGCCCTTGAGGTAAGCTAAAACATACCAAAAATTAATTTCAAAGTGAACTATCCCTTTAACTCACATTCTTGGATCTGATGCTTCAAAACCAGCTCGGTTGAGGTAGTATCCTGTGACTGCGTCTGGGATCTGAAACACAGACAGTTTGTTAACAGTGCAACTCACAATAACCAAATAATACACTGCAAATATTTGCAAAATATGCGGACTCACTGTAGGAGTGTAGTCCTCCAACTGCATCAGGAAATCGGCCAGTGGTGTAGTTGAGATGACGGGTTTCACATCTCCATTGGCGATCCCTGTGGGCACATACACCCCGTTTGACACGGTGGAGTCGGATGATGGAGTTGCCATGGCAGCCGAAGTGGGAACTGTGAAGGGGGGGAATTACCACAGACGTTCAGAACTGCACATTTCCACTATAAATACACTCCTACCCATATTTACAATCTTATAAAGACCACTACTAGTATAGCTAAATGCTAGACGACAACAGCAAGTATTTGAGCATTCAAACTGTCGCAAAGAAAGTTGCCCCACCATTACTGCTGCCCACCGCAGGGATGCTGCTGGCGTGCGTGGAGCTGCTGTTCGGGACGCAGTTGCTGCTGGATGTAGATGTGATGGATGCGGCGGCTGCTCCAGTCTGTCCGATTTGAGGATGATCCACGTTCATTTTTCCTGCTTAGTTTCAATATTCGAATGCGCTGGGGGTACTAGACAAAATCTACGTAGTTTAAACTAAGGAAAAGTTAAGTCTAACACTCATTCATGAAGCTAAAACAGCGGGGTCGGGGATCAATCGCTATGTGGAGAAAAATATTTACGCTGGAACCGTGTCACGTGATCATCAACACTTCCGGGTGCAACTAGTACGAAAGTCCGGACAGCTTGAGCTTCATATCAGAAATGTGAACAATAGTTCCTGGATAAATAGCGTTTCAGCTAACTTTTATTTATCAAAGCGTGTTTTGTTTCACTACATTTTAAAGCGCAAACCTTGTGTAAACTATTTTGTATTAAAGTACCTTTTGTAATTTTGCTAAATGGAGATAAAAAAGAGAAACATCTTTCATGCGTCAACCGACGAGGGCTTGCAAATAGCTCCACCTAGTGCTTGACTTCATACTTTTCAAGGTAATTTACAAAACATTAATTTCATAAACTTGAGTACTTTACTCGTGTACACTACCTTCTCAGTGATAGCGTGCCCAGATTATCAAACGTAAGTCTAACAAAACAAATATTTCTAGTACTTTAAAACATTCAATTATATTTGTGTGTGTGTGTGTGTGTGTATAAGTTATATACTACCCAATATATTTCATATTGTTTCTACATTTTATATAAGTGAATGAGTAGGACACATAACATAACCATATCAATGACCAGTATAAACAAATTTTTCCAAATTAAAAGTATTTTTATTGTCACAAGAATAATTATACATTTTAGTAAGAAAATCAAAAATAAATGTGCATATTATAGAAGCCACATTTCAGTATGTATAAGCCTACAAGAGTATGATACCATAACCACCAGTTTCAACTGAAAGAGACAGTGACAGTAAGGTACAGATATGGTCAGGATGGTTCAAGGCCCTTTCAACCATTGTCAAATCGCTGGAATAAAAAATGAAACGATATAAACATGCCATAACATGAAATTGTTTAAGTACACTGTCATTTCCAATCCTCTTGGCATTACATTTCACAGAAATCTAGCAAAATAAAAAGTTTAAAAATGTTGTGCTTTTTGTGTTCTCTAGCTTGGAAGGAGCAGATTTACACGTAAATCCATAGAAGTTAATACTGCCAAAGCTCTATTTAAGTTATTTAGACGTGCAAACATTAATTATAGAGCCAAAACTGTAAAGAGGGATTTTAATGACTAATCATGACTTTTTAAATAGAATCTTAACATTGTAGATCAGTGATGTTTAGTCTAGATTCTAATTAACTGTTCTCATATTAACTCTAATGATATCTGCTGAGGCTGTTGATCAGTATCATGAAGGATTTCAGGAAACTTTACAGCGGAATGTTGTACTAAAACAAGCCTAACACAATACCGAAGTGCGAAATCATTTGGCACAACAATGGAACAGCTAACATCTCTCTCCCTCTCTCTCAAAAAAAAAAAAAGAAGAAAAAAAGACAGATGGCTTCTAACAGAATGCAAAAGTTGTTTGATTGGTGTCATCAGTCGACTCCTCATTCACCAACCAATAACATATGAACTACTATAATAACCCCTTAAAACCCAATATTCAAAATACTTTTCAGTTAAACGGTAGGTAACAAAAGAAAAAGAAAGTAGATGGCTGGAAAGATTGGGAGACAAATATTTATACACCTATTGTTTGAATTTCCACAGAACTAGTGAACAAACAAGAACATTTACCAGTGACACGGAACACAGAAACAAGGAACATGAAGCATAGCAGTTGCCAACAATATTGACTCTAATGTAGAAAAGAATAAAGGTATTTTGCCTTTATTTATTTGATTGTAAAGGATAATCTGATACACGGAGAATAGAAGGGAGACAAGATTGTAGGCAACAAAATACATATTGAAAAATAAGAATGTTTCTTTTCACAAGACCCCTTTCCATACAAAACTAAAATTATTTTTTCATTTTCATCACATGAAAATATAGATTTGTCTTTATACATAGCATCTCAGTTACTTTTGCCACAGTGTACTGCATGTCACATGACCATTAAACGTTCAATTCGTTACGCTTGTGGAATGATATGTTCCCTCATTTTTCAGATGTCACAGTAATCTATTTTTTAAAAATAGATATTTAATAAATAACATTTGTCATTTTGATGCTGGAATTCATGCACCAGGTCTACAGAACAACCATGCCTATATATTATTTTAATAAATCAAAAGCCTTGCTTCTATTAACAAAACACACACGCTGAACTGTGAATTGGGTGTTTTGCAAGGCTTCTAATATTGGTCATAATTTGACAAATATTAAGCAAGCCAGATTTAGGCAGTACTGTTGACACTTGAGAGGTTGTTCACCCAAAAATAATTATCTCACCATCATGTTGTTCCAAACCTGTATGACATTCTTGCTTCAGTGGAACACAAAAGAATATATTTAGAAAATGTTTAAGTGTTTTTTATCCATACAATTAAAGCTAAAATAGTTCTGGACCCCACTGACTTTCATTATATGGATAAAAACAGTTTAAGCATTTTTCTTATGTCTTCAGCAGAAGAGAGTTATACATGTTTAGAACAACATAAGGGTGAGTAAATAAATCTTTGGGTGAACTATCCCTCTAAACAAAAGCTGAGGTGGTGGATTTCACTCATCCATCTGGTATCTGACCAACCCCGTTAGCATTTCACAGTTACTTGTTTAGCACACATGGAAGCTCAATACAGGGGTTCAGAGGTTAAACAGTCAGATGACCTTGTCCTGACAACACCTACATTGACATGAACCACAAAGTTGTTGAAACTAAGTTGCAATTACTTGCTTTTGTAAGCCATTTCAAATTTACAGTCATTTCCCATTTTGATTTTATAGACCAATTGTAAAACATGTGTGTGCCACATTTAATACTGGACACCTTACAGACTGAAGGGAACCATGTATGGACAACGACACCACAGTGATCATGCAAAAAACTATATATAAACACTCAACAAACACCATTACAATCATCACCACACATGCATACACCCAAAACCACCTCTTCATCTCTCTCTCTGCTCAGTAAAAATATAGACTATTTTATGCTCTTAATGTATCTGTGAACAAGAGCAGAGATCTGATGTACACTAATCCTCTCATGTTTAAAGGGTCATTGAGGAAAATTGCATTAGTTACGGTACAGTGTAAAGCATTTCTTGCATAAACAGGAAATTATGCCACTGATATTAATATAACATAGGATATGGCATACTGAGAGTACAAGTCGATTAAAAAATACTTTAAAACCCCTTAAGCGTTAGAATTAAACCTACTGACACAATCGAGAAGAACAAGAAGCAAGATGCCGTTAAAGTTAAAACGATACTGACGCAACGATGAGGTGAATGAACTACAGTACATATATATACTCATGCGACTGCAACAGAACAAATCCAATCCAGTGTACTGAGATCAGTGTCTGGCTTCACATTCAAAATCAGCCTGAGAGAGAGCGAGAGAAAGAGGCAAAGATAAAACTAGACAAGAGATCCGCTCATGAGCACAAACTACACAGGTGTTCCCTCTCTCAGGAAGATGAATCTGCATGAATCTGAGCATTTCACAGCCTTGCATAGTATCTCTGATTGCGGGGGACTCTGAGGACAGACAGACAGACACACACACACACACACACACACAGATGAGTAAATCGAGGCTGTCGAGGTGGATGCGGCTATTTGAAGGCTGACTTCAACTCTTTGAAAGCGGCTTGTCTTTGTTTCCTCTCTTCTGCCTGACGCTTCTTCTCCTCCTGCTCATTACGGATTTCCGCCTCAAACCGGTTTGATTCGTTAATGGCGTGCACCTGTCACAGAGGAAAATATACATTTTAGGTGATCCTAAATTGAATTTTCTTATCAGTGGCATTCAATGCAACTCATCTAGGCAGGAAATTAAAGTCATTATTAAAACACAGAGCTATCATAGACTAAGATGGGTTTAATAATATAAAATAATTTGAGTTTTTTGGGGGGGGTTTGTGCTAAGGGGTGAAAATAAAAGTATTAAATGTCATGATTCTTTACTTTTGCCTCAAAGAATGATTTGGCTCCCTTCACTCCCTCAGTTGACACGTCAATCTCCGACAAACGTGCCAAGACGTGAAGTCCGCTGTCCTCTGCCAGCTCTCCTGCTGCTGCTTTTCTGAAGATAAGGAGAAACTAGAGGAAAGGATGGAGGTGATTAATGTGGGGAATGTTCATCCCAGAAAATACTAGTTTCATGTGAAATACAGCTCTTCATAATATACGTTTTGCTGTAAAATACGGCCAAATCTGCAACCAACTGTTTTAACACACACAGGATTATTTACCTCTCTGAAACTGAGTTTGCCATCCAAGTCTTCATCTACTTCTTTGATCATGTTCTTCAGGCCCAGGTGAGTCTGAGGTGCTCCGAGTTTCTCCATCATCAGCTTCAGCTCCATCAGATCGATGTAGTTATCCTTCTCTGAATCATACCTGCACACACACACAAGAAACCAAATTATTGAAGCAGAAATATCATGGAAAATAAAACATTTTATGCACCATGTTTCTGAAAGGATCTTCCCATTTCATCACTGGTGATATTGCTACAATGCCTCCAATGATCAATAGAGGGCAGTGCTGAAGAATAACTGGCCCCTAGCTTAGAAGGGAAACCTTGGTTGTGTCCGAAATTGCCTCCTATACCTTCCTATGATGGCACAGTCATTTGTAGTGGTGTCGAAACCATAGTGTTGAGTGCACTCATTAAATCCTGTAATGCACCGCACGACGAGTGTACAACTGAAGTGCACTGAACAGCTAGAGAATACCCATAATGCACTGAGGGCATGAATGAATTCCCCTGTCTTGCCAGAAGATGGCACCCACAGCTGAATTATCCATCCATCCATTTTCCAAACCACTGGTCCAATGTAATGTACAACGTAATATTATACAGGTATAAATTCCTTTTTAATTGATTATTATATTGAAAGCTCACCAACATGTATAATCTCAAAATGCTTATAAAAAATGTCAAGAAAATCAATTCAATTCTCAACAAATGAATGAAAACGAGTCTGTGAGAGATAGAGGTACAGTCACAGTCTGTTCAAAATATATATATTTTTATGACATTAATGCAGTGGTGGTGGTTGAATGACCTACACCAGTGGTTCTTTTTTACTCCAAGGCCTGCTTTTTCTAAAACAATATTCTAATATCCGAGCGGATGTGGACCTCTGCTATGTTTCTGGATGTCCGTATAATGTTGTACATCTTTATCTTCTAGTGGGTTTTATTACGTTAATACAACTAAAATTTAACTCATTTTAAAACCATTGGAAGTTTTCTTAGGCCCCTCAGTGGGCTACGACCCCCTGGTTGAGAATCACCGATCTACACCAAGGTAGACTATACATCAGGGGCCAGTTGCATAAACGTAGCCATTATGTTAAAACTGTGTCTTAAGAACTAGTATGACCAACTAGCAGTTAGGAAAAATCAGTCTTACATTTTGCTATCACATTAGACCAATCTACGTTTTTATGTATCTGAAGTTATGAACATTCTTAATCACTAACTTGATGACTAACCTGTAAAATTGATGTCTGACTTGTAAGACTAGTCTAAGCAGTTTATGCAACTGGCCCTAGACCAACCAGTCTTGTTTTCACTTATGTACAATTAGATATGGCATCTACCCTGAGTAATATACATTACGCGCGGAATTTTACAGGAAATAATAAAAGCTGACCTGCCAGCATCAATATCATCAGTCAGAGCAGAAGTGTTTATTAACAGTCACACATTTATTAAACTTGCTGCTGAGGTCATCTTAATGTCTCCGCTGCTTTTTTAATAAATACCTTATGAGCTGTTGGTAATTTATTGAGTTAATAGTGATCCAAGACACCAGTGTGTACATTTGGCAGCATTCAATGTAAACTTTAAACAAAATCTGCAGACTAAACATAAGCTAAACATCAAGTCTTTCTCGTTGATCTTAAATCTCTCTCACAAACGAACACACTTCCTGTGGTACAGCAGAGATGTGATCGCTTATGGCTTATAAAACAAGACGCGTTTTTATCTGCCTCCTTTTCTATCTATAACGAGAAGGTGAGCTGAACTTATCCACAGTTACACATTTTCAGGTGCAAACTAGGTCAGAAAATTGTATGTTGGTGGGTGAGTGGTTGTGTAGCAATGTGTGTTAGTGAGGATGGACTAGTCACTCACAATCATTACGTATGAGACCACTTCCTCCACACGTCCACAGGCAGAAACACGCATATTGCCTGAAGATGAGGTTTTACGTTTCCATGGCAACAGGGCCATTTTATTAAAAGTAGAGGCCAATGTATTTTTTGGATGAGGCTCTTTATCAACTATTCGAAAAATCTTCTTCCTTTGATTCTCACTTCCTTGTCATTTTGTTCTTCCTTCCCTGAAAGATACACCCGATAGTGTCCTAAGATTACTTTACAATGTGTTTTGGAAATCTATATTTTGGACAAAAATAAAACATGAAATTAAATTAAATAAGAGATATTTAAATACATTTAAATATATTAAATTTAAATAAGAGATATTAAAATTAAATAAATATTCTGACCCATTCCTATTTCCTACTGGATTCTGGTGATGAGTTTACCTCCCTCATTAACTCCTAGGCAATCCCAGCATGCACCCTGCTCATGAATATGGAGTGTGTCCATCTGCCTCAAAGACATGGCTATTGTATTCCTGTCTACCGACACGAGACACCCTGCTGATGCCAAGTCTCTCTCACACACATACTGTTATAACTCCTCATTACCCCTGTATCACAGACTAACTGACATCTTCCTATCAGTAATTCAAAGGCCAAAAGAGTCTGTTCATGTTCAGGGGCACAAAATCTCTCAAATGAACTCTTCATGCTGTGGCATCTGACACGTCGGGCTAACCTTGATCACAGGGCTCTGAAAAATGCTGTTTGATGAGGGATCGCTGTTGTGGAGCATCTGAGCCATTGTGAAGGACTGTGATACTGCTATCGTGGGTTTGGGTAAGGATTACAGTAAAGCAGCAGTTAAACACTAATGTGATTTCAAGGCAAGCACGATTGAGTTGGTGGTTTATTTTTAAAAGGCAAAATCAAATCACTTTGGAAACCGGGCAACCAGTGTCCATAGTGGTTTTAAATCAATAATTTACGTTCGCATACTGTTAGTCTGTTTAACAAAAGAAAGGTCAAGCATGCCCAGTGCGATTAAAGGTCAGCTGTAATTTAAATCCACCATGTTTAATTATGCAGTCAAACCTCAATGCCTGAAATCACATGTACGCTTACTTTTGAAAACCTCGTCATGCTCTTCAATGACCCAGATTTGCCAAAGATTACTGCCAAGCTTCAATTTTCAGTGTTCTTTTTATTTTATTGTCATCACTCAAGTTGAATCACTGTGTTAAATAGCGTCACTTCCTCTCTGTCACGCTCAAAAGGTGTTTTTACCCTGACCATGGTCAATTTTATGATCTTTTGTTTGACCCTAACCCCGATTTACATAGAAACTTACATAACCTGCCAGTAAGTTTCCGAATTTACAAAACTCTCATTGCAAAACCATGTTAATCAATATGGCACACTTCCAGCAGACTTGGTTCCAACATTAATATACAAAAACGTTCAAAAGATTAAGAATTCATTAAGATTTTTTTTTTTTTTACTGAAAGGTGTATTCAGCAAGTATGCATTAAATTGATCATTAGTGACAGTGAAGACATTTTTAATATTACAAAAGTTTTCAAATAAATTTATTAGTCAATTAATCACCCTTGGTGAGCATAAAATACTTTTTTTTATTTTTTTATTTTAATCGACACCAAACTTCTCTTTATCATTATTAAACTATCATTTCCTATTTGTTTTCTCCATTTAAAAAATAACTCAGTCTTAAGCCTTGGCTTGAACCAAAGCAATAAGCTCTGAAATAAATCACAACGTTACAATTATTTGAATACAAGTGTTCCATGAACAGTTTGGGGTTATGAAAGGGTCACAAAACAAAAATGAAAACTTCTGCTCTAGGTGTATCTTAGTTTGTGTAAGATCAAGTGGTAAAAAAAATCTGACACCATCTACTCTAACCATGTGTTTCGAGGCACTTCACAGGCCATTTACAGCTCCAGTGTTAAAAACCCACCAAAAACAAAACAATAACAGTTCAGCTGGTTTCACAAATCTGGGACAAAATGCAGCTTTTACAATCTATATGGACATGTTGAGCAGATGCTGACCAAGTGCCGAAATAAATCAATTTCCCCCTTTTCGTCACCAAGTGCAACTTGAGGAAGATCAACATTTTTGCCCAAATAAGTCTTTAACTTGAATACCTCACACTACAGATGATTGAGGAAGCAAATGCAATCAGCACTTCCTTATAATAACCATGAGAGTTAAAGCCATGATCATATTCAGACTTCCTTCTCCCTTGGCAAAAAGGTTTGTCTCATTTGATTGGCTTTGCTGATAGCTGCATTTGAACCCTGAGTGAATTCACATGCCTGTTGTTGGAAAGAAATCAAGTTTGATGAGTAATTATAAAGAAAGTCAAGAGAAGGAACACAAAAGCTAGCATGTAGCTACATTAGTGCTCTTGGTTCGTGCTCTATGAAGAACTCTTGAAACACTTCTCCATGCAAGCCTGAACTTGAATGAAACCTAAGGAATTTTTTCTTGCTCTTTAAAAAGGTAAATGTTTAAACATGCAACATTTTTCCTGTGGAGTCTCAGTGTTGGAGTTGAGCACAGGGACTTCAGCAAATGTGGGTTTAGCTCGGGTATTGCTGACTGCTCCTGAAGATGGACACAAATGTGCTGAATGTATCCTGCATACTTGACATGACACATTGTAGAAAAACAACAACTTAGTCATAAACCAAGTGAGAGAGAATGAGGAACAGGAAATGCATGAATAGTCATATGAGAGCTTCAATCTGTTATTTCAGCACTGACCCCAGAAAAACGTACTTGCTGCACTTCCAAATTCCTTCTCAAAATTAATTTACAAAGGATTTGTTCAAAACGAACATCAGTTGAGCCATCAAAAAGCAGACATCTGACTTAAAGACAATCATTTTGAAATAGGCAACTTAATGAACACTTCAAACCAATGACATTAGCATCAGTTCTTCAGATGGACAACTCAAAGACTGTAAATATAACAAGCCCATTCACTCAAATTACAATGAATGGGAGAAAGTGCAGCATGCAATAAATCTAAATAAAAGAGAAAATCAGTAATTTGTAAAGTCAATGCAACTGTCTTTTAGAAACTCTGGTTCCCATAAACACATATTTGTCACCTGGGATTGCTATTTGAGCATCGGAAACAAATTATGGGACAGTTCAAATCAGATTTTGTTGCTGCTTCAAAACATGTTATTTAAATGCAAGTTTGACAAGCTGATTCTAGTATTTATCCATTCAAGTAGACAGGTGTTTGTCTTGCATGATGCCCAAAATAGCTGCAAGGAACCATTGCAAATATGGCCACAGAGTGAAATGACTTTCCCTGACTGGGACTTTGACAATGCACAAGTGACTCTTCGCTAAGCTCCGCCACCTTTGGTTACCGTTGCTCACTTTGAGACTTTACAGAATATAATTTACAGACTTCACCAAATCTTTTTTTCTGAAAAAACTGAAAAAATGTATATAGTTGTGTAAAAATTTTTTAGTCGACCATGCTTCTCATCGGCTAACATTTAGTCGACTAATGGGGGCAGCCCTATATATAGTGGTAAACATTTTTTTTAGATTGATTATTATTCTTACAAATAATTTGAATCTGCCATAGTTTCTATAAGCACTACAATCACCAGAACCAATTTGAATATTGAAAATTAATTTGACAGTTTAGTCTACAACAATAACTCATATTTATTTATTTAATTTTTGGAGAAGGAAGGTATCCTTATTATATTATCACAATCATTTTTTTACTACTTTTTTATTTTTCTGTAAAATTAAATGTAAAGGTACTGCAAGACTTCTATAAGACAACAGCTTGTCTGATACTTAGCAATCATCAATAGCTGCTAAGTTGGCATTGGTTAATAACATTTTGTGTTTCATTTTCACCTATCAACATGGTAACATCTACACATCTTGATATCTTTAAACACTTGTGTTTGTGTGTGCGCTTGTAATGATGCTGTACTAAAACTCTGAAAGCTTGTGGTAGGACTGAATACAGCTGAGGTTAAACGGGGCTGAGTTTAGTAGTGAAAAACATTTTAGCGAAACTGTCGATGCTAACCCCGGTGTAAAATACCACCAGTAAAATTCATGCAGACTGTTACTTAAAACCAACCATTGGAGCTAAATGGATTGTGCATTGTGGACTTTGAAAGCAACTGTTTGTCAGAATGTGAGGCATGTAACAGGATTTGGGATTAAGCAATTGGCGAAATTTACTAAAATGCTGCCTGATGCTAGTCTTAATACTCATGCCTGTCAGAACAGTCATGCTTTAATGCATGCCTATAGCTACTGCTGATTCAATTATGAACATGTCTGATTAAATTTGAGTAGAATGATGTCTTGGAGCTAAAAAGAGACTGCAGTATTCCAGGCTGCAGCTTAAGGTGGTCTGAAGGACAGTAGCATTTTCTTGTATATCAGCATATCATGGACAAAACTTCATACTGCACTATGACGCACAAGGAGTGACCAACCAACTCTTTTCCATTCTCCCTCCCTTTTCTATCTCTCTTCCTGCCAATCTTCTTAATCCCAGGTTGCCAAGCAACAGCTAACGGGAGAAGTCATGAGAAAACCCTCACAAACACACAATCAATTCAGAGCACATTCTTTATGATGGCCCAGCGTAACAAGCGTGATCAATCAGGACCACACACACCTAAAAAGTTTGTTTGAGCATTTTACATCCACTTCACATCTGTGCAGCGTGTGTGATGACATCATTCACGCTCAATTTAATTTCTGGAGATGGGATGGGATGAGGGAACGGTTCGGAGAGAGACACACAACAGCAAGCCTCAACATAAGAAAGAGAATTAAATCATGGTCAATTACATTAACAGATGATTGGAGAATTTAAACTTCCCCATATTATCAGGCATAAAACTTGATATGCAAATCTGAAATAAACAACCTACACAAAATCATTTCTAAAAGACTGTAACCTATGAAAGGGAAGATACAAACACTTTTGTGATCAGCTAGTTCATGTTCTTATGCGGGACTTAACTGGCAAAGAATAGTCGAAACCACAGCAATTGTTCCCCTTTTTCTTGATTTATACAAATTAAGCTAAATGCATTACTCAAAAAACACAAAAATAACTGTTAGAGAATACATCTCTGCTTTCAAAGCAGAAGCTGACAGCTCCCTGTTCATATTTCTCCAGAACATGGCCTTGCCACCACCATCCGACCCAATTAAATCAGTTTCCCCAAGAATTAGTGGAGATCAATAGCATTCAAGGCACTTCAAACACTTGAGATTCTTGCACAAATGGTTGCTTTGAAACTTCTACAATCAAGAATATTGACAGTAAAATGTTTCAAATCATTTTCAGCTTCTCCACTTGAACCGGAGACTGTAAAATGTAATTATAAAATGAAGATGATGCAGGCTTCTCAATTCTGATATTCAATCCAGCTAGCAATATAAAGACGACATGCTAAAAGCATGAAGGTTTACATTTTGTCAAGATGCGTCATCCACCCACTCCATAGATGAGAGTTACTGCAGTGCAGTACTGATTAACATACAGAAAACAAATAAAATAAGCTGAACCGAACCTGCTTGATGCACGAGAACAAACCTCATTGGTTCTTGTGAAGGCTCAAAAGTTCAGCGTAACACACAAGAATGAACCCTATTGATTCTCGCATGTCAAGCAAACATGCTTAAACTTCGGTTTATAATAGCTGATGTGTGCGTTGATGAATGTTTATATGTGAATAAAACACTAAATTAAATCTGTTCAGCGTATAAAGCAATCGTGTCTCTTTGGACTAAACTGCTCAATTCATATGGATTAGTTTTACGATCTCTTTATGACCTTTTTGAAGCATCAAAGTGGTAGTTGCGTAGCTGTCAATGGAGGGACGGAAATCATTCAGATAAAAAAAAAAAAAAAATCTTCATTTGTGTTCCGAAGATGACTAAAAGTCTTATGGGTTTGGAACGACATGAGGGTGAGTAATTAAGGACAGGATTTGAATTTTTGGGTGAACTACTACCCCTTTAACTATTTCCGTAAACATAGGGTTGCCCCAACTTAAGATTTTTCTAGTCGACTGGTAGTCATTAATTTAAGCCATTAGTAGCCTAGTCACACGTTTATGGTATTCATTTAATTATTTAAATTGAGTGATGGCACTGGAAAAAGTTTCAGGCCTGAGAAAGAATATTATAGGTAACATTGCTAATATTGTTCTACATTACAGAGAAATACTAAGGTAAAACAACGAGCCATTCAAATATTAATTAAGAGCTCAAGTGCTCACATAAAGCTTGCCGCAGCAACACCGGCAAAAGTAATAATTATGAACGTGTCGGGAAAAAACTGAAAGGAGACTGTCTGAATATTTTTATAATTTATTAGAGAAAAATGCACGTTAAGTTAAACGTCATGCAGTGAGCGAGGTAATAATTTAGCTTCCACACTCCGCACGAACACTTGGATATGCGCCTAATAATAGCGCACATTTATCTAGGTTAACGTTAGAGCGAATGGCCATGTAAAGGGGCTAGCGTTATGCCTGGTATGGTGTATGATTTTGGGCTGTCCCAGACGAAAGAGGATCAATCGTGGTGATTTCTGTGATCGTGTCTCCTCAATGGTGGTCCTACAAGGTACAGTTAGAGAGGTTCAAAGACAGCCATTGTCAAACTACTGACCTCAAGCTACGTCTGCTAAATTGGCATGCCAAGTTGACCTCTTTTCCCTAGCCATGACCACGTCCATTTTTTCCCATTTTGCTTCCTTCTCTTTTTTTCAGCACACATAACCACATTTGCAAAAGTGCGATCTTGCTCTATTTGTTCAACACTAGCGCATGCTGATGACGTTTCATTATTCTATACTAACTTGCATCATAGCCTACGATTCAATAGGTGTCATAATTGTACAGTGTGATTTGTAATGATCTCATAGGATTGCTGAAACGTGTTAAATTGATGAATGATACGAGAGAACATCTGGATTTCCTGCCCGACATAATTAACACATGGGCCAGCCGTTTCAACGATAGGTCACAGACTGTGTGATTCGCCAATTCCTGCAGAGTTTATTTCTGTGACTAACTGACTAAATATTTTGTTGACTAATGTTTAGTTGACTATATCAGGGGGAAGCCCTACCTAAAAGCATGTATGTTTCTGTGACTGTACAAATCTCATGAATATTTAATGAGGTAAGTACTGATGCAGTTTTTGTTTGCAGCAAGGCACTGCATTTTCCACCACTGTAGCTGATGATCGCAGGCAACACTAACCTTGATCTGTCGGGATTATAGACCAGGTGACTAACCATTAGTCCTTAAGCAGAATCCTTCACGGATCAGCCAATGGCCACACAATCTCAGAGGTTATTTATAGTGAGCGAAGAGTGCAAAGCATGAACATAAAACATCACAAACAGAAAGAACAGGGAGGAATGGGACAAGAACTAGAAAAGGAGAACTTCTTGATGATGTGCTGAGGTTACATATGGCCTTTCTGAAAACATAACAGCTAATCTAATGCACTTCCTGCTGCCCAAATGAGTCATTATGAGCATGTGATGACTGTGTGTAAAAGCCAAATAATGGTGTGCGTCTAAATAAACCTCACACCTACACAATTACAGGCAACTTCTGAAGAAAAGACACTCCTTGCTTCTGTCTTTTATACTACATATTGCTGTTAAATTGTTAAATTGAATGAAGCAAACCAATAGGGGAACCTAATTAAAAGTTTTAGAGACTCCAATTCAAGATGCGTGCATGGTTTGAGTGATCACTTGCTATCCGTCTTAAATATATGAAGTGACCAAGTGTAAATACCCCCCCTTTAATATCTTATTTGCTGAGACAGCGTGCATTGATTGGCTTCCTTTGTCTTCCTTAACTTTGTCTTATCCTCTTAGGTCACTGTGTCAGTTGGATTTGGCAGCATGCAGGAGATTTTGTGGATAAATTCCTTGGCTGTATTTACTTTTAATGCATCTCCATCATAGAAGCACAACAACATCCTGCTATCCAAACTGAACAACTGCACTAAGGTTTTTTTTTTCTTTTTTTCCAAACACAGGATATTCAGAGATGAGGAAATGGGTGATTTAGAGAATAATCACATCATTCTGTTCTCTGCAGGGAGAAAGGCATAACCATTTAAGGACTTGGCAAATATATGAGCTTGAGAGTGAAGTGTTCATTGCATTCTGCTATAATACATTATGCATGACTACAATGAGTTTATGATGGCCACCAATGAGAAACAAGCTATATTTTTCCTACTGACAACTCTCTCCTACACCTCTGTGCCCTTGCAGATATGTTATGGCTTACGTTTAAACATTCCTAAATGTTCAGATGATGTTATCTTTTCTAGGAAATATGGCCTGGAGAAAAGTGTACAATGAAAAAGAGGCCAGGCAGAAAGAGGAAGAGCACAGAGTTATCTTCTGCTTCCTTCATTACTGGAGGCGACTCCGCAGGAACACGCCTCATCAGGCTAAAGCTTCTCGCTCATATGTAGGCACATGGGGCCTGCACACATAATCTCTCAGCCAATTAGGGCAACCTGCTATTCACATGATCAGAGACAGTATTACCAATGAGCGGGGGAATAAGAAGGGTTGGAGTTCATCTGTTTGAAGTATCTAAGATAGCTGTCCTTTAAAATGTCACACAACTGCATGCAGAAGTGGAATGGATTTCCATTTACTGGTAAAAATCAATCGTTTTAAATACTACAATTAAATTTTGGCATTACAACATTATAATCGACAGTATGAAAAATTAATATCCATATTGAGATTTGTGTTGTTTATTTATAGGTGTTTTTAAAGATTAGATGTAAAAAAGGGGAAATGTGCATGTACATTAAATATTAAATATTAGTCAATGAGGGTATGCATGCACCGATGTCACTTTCCTGCTGGCACGTGCCCCCTCAGCTAGTGAGTGCCAAAGCATCCTGCAACATGACTGGCATGTAAGGGGAAACAGCAAAAATGGGAGTACATTGTAGTATTGTAGACATAACATGATGGCTTTCTGTAAAGCTGCTTGGAAACAATGTGTATTGTGAAGCACTATATAAAATACATTTGAGTTGACCGACCCTTTGGTCGTACTTCAAGACCAGATTTTTGGGCAAAATTAAAGTGAAGAGGAAATCATGGTCGTTTCAATTCTGGTCGTTTCAATATATTTTGTTTAAACTTGTATTACTCATCATAATGGATCTTTTTTTAATAAATGCTGACAAAAACTAGTTACGCAGAATATAAGATGAGTTGTCAACACAATATATAACCAAGTGTATTATTTTACCCCCAAATTCAACATATAATTGAATATATATATTCATATATAATATATATATGACATGACATTTCCCAATATGGTAATGTTATTAAATTATTTGTTTTAAAAAGGTTAGATGAAAAAGTAATGAAGGGGGAAATGAGCATGAAAAATTAATTATCCAATATTAGCAGATATAGGTGTATATTTAATAAAAACTAATGCTGAAAAATGAAAGCAGCCAATAACCTGTATGGTACTGATATATTGTGCATCCCTAGTAAATATATTTTAGTCAGATGGGAGTTTGAGTGTTGAATCTGATGGAAACAAAAGAAAAATCTTGGTGAGGTGAAAATACACAGAAACTTCAAAAGACATGTTCAGACATGAATGAATTCCTCTTGTGAATAATCCTCAATGCTAAACTTGCATCTGCTCAAAATCAATCTTAAGACAGGGTTATGTTCTTTTATGAACTTTGTAGATGTTGCCACCTAAAGAGCAACAACCACAGAGGTTTCAGGTTCAATTCCTTGTACCTTTAAACAAAGCAGGTGCATTCGACAGCTCCTACAAGTATTGTAGTATACTTAGCTAACCGTGAACAATACATGCATTTGTACGCATTATTATCAATTACCACAGATATGTAAACATCTGGGCTAGTCCCTGTTTTTTATTCTGATAAAAATAGAAAATATGCAAATCACTACTTATAACAACCATACCACGAAAGATAAATGACCTACGCACAGTTTTAACAGTTTTACATAAAGATTCCCTACAAAAACCACCCAGGAATGATGGGTTTGAATGCTGGTCCTGAACCAAAAGTTTTGAATCCCTCTCAAAAGTGGCCTGAGGGCAAGGCAAAGCCTGCATTCCTCTTATCAGCTGGACTCTGGCCAGTCTGTGGCTGTTACGCAGTTTTCTTTCTCTCTCCCTGTGTTTTTTTCTGCCTCCCTCTGCACAAAAGCAGTTAGAAAGTAACATTCACAGCAACTGAAGCTTTTGAGCGTTTATTGAGTACTGAATGTGCCTACAGTATGTGATGCAAACCTAAGAACATCAGTATTAGTTTGGAAGGTAATAATTATGAGATAATCAATCAATGAGTTCTTATGACTGCATACAAGTCAAGTCAAGTATATTTGTATAGCGCTTTTCACAATACAGATTGTATCAAAGCAGCTTCACAGTATTAAATTAAAATAATACAACAAGGTTTGTTTCTAGTGGAATTTATTGATTGATAAAATTAAATTCAATATCCCCAAAATATCCCCAACTGAGCAAGCCAAAAAGCATTCCCAACCTGCCTCCTCACTGGCCATGTCTAATCCATGTTTCGTTATCTATATTCAGGGCTTCAGGCAACAGCACAAACATCTATTATATAGCTGGAAACGAAAGTAATAAATCAATTGAAGAGGTGCACAATCCTCTGTTGCCATAAACCTGTATGGAGTTAAACGACATGGAGAAGCAACTAAATGGCATGTTTACAAACCCCTTATCACAAAGATTCTTAAAGGGGAATATACCATGAAAACCCCTAGCTAATGTTTAACTTGTGAAGTAACCAGAGGCTTTGTTTCCACTGTGACAAAGGGATCTATGCACACTTCACACTCTCCTAAAGATGAAACCATCTCACCTGTCTCATTCAGCCCATATAAAGCCAAGGGCTACACCATCAAAGAAACCGAATGAAACTAGTGCTATATCTCACCCTGGGCGAGGTCTTGTAAAGTGAACTCAGCGTTTGGCAGCACAAAGAACTCGTTTACAGACACAATAGAAAAGGTGATACTCTGAAACAATAGTCTATATACAATTATTTAGCAGAAGAAAAAGCTCCAGAAAGCCTTTATCTACGTTTGTAACACCCATGTGGTTATCTAGAGGTGTAACACCCATGTGGTTATCTAGAGGTAACGAAACCATTGCAATATACTGGCATCACATCTATTTTGCAACTAGATTAACCAGTTGAACAGTCATAATTAATTATAGAAAAATGTATTATGACTGTTCAACTAGATTAAACAGAATTTTGGTCATCATTTACTCACCCTCATGTTATTCCAAACCTGTAAGGCTTTCTTAACTTCTGCAGGACACAAAAGATTATATTTTGAAAAGGTTTCAGTTGTTATTGTCCATGGGGTCCAATGTTGTTTTGGACAATGTTGACTTACATTGTGTGGACGAAAAAAAAAAAAGAAAAAAAAATACTGAGACACTTTTCAAAATATCTTCTTTTGTGTTCCATAGAAGAAAGTCATACAGGTTTGGAATTACATGAGGGTGAGTAAATGACAATTTCCATTTTTGGCTGAAGAATCCAAATCAAATTCAATATATGAATAAATACTATAATAGTATATAAATTATACAAAAAAAAAAACAAGAATCTGTGAAAAATATCACATTCTGATAAATTAAATTCATTTGTGACATTACGAAAAATGCTACACAAGCCAACTCATCTAGATGCAAAGGGCTCCTCACACAGATTTGGGCGGCCTGTTTTGGCTAATTTACAACAATGGTAGCTTTGTTTGATAGCAGAAATGGGGAGAGGAACCCATCACTTCCTCAGTGCACTAGTTTCTCAACCAGCCCCCTTTCTCACATCGTTGAGGCCTGTGTGAAACCGACCCTGCAGTCACCGCTTCGGACTGACCACTACACCACAGAGAGCACAAGGGACACATTCCTGGAGCGACTCTCACGAAGATTCGGCTTCCCGTAGCTGCCTCTAGTTCCCAACATTCAGCTCAGAGGAGTTTCTTTTGTTTCTGTCAGTGAAATTAGCCTGACACGAAAGGCCCTGTGCCAACCCCTTATGCAGCAGACAGCATTTACAAAAGCTCTGACAACAGTTGCAAGTCGAACGTGGGGAAAATTCTTAAACTGCCTTCATTCATTAACCATATCGTTAGAGAGCAGTCTCACTAAGAATCTGGCGAAGGTGGCAACAGAATTGTGTCATACTGGGCAGTCTACGGCACGCATTTTGGTTAGAGACGCAATGAAACCTGACCATGACCTAAAGGACTTTCTCAACCCATGGTTCAAAGTCCTACATATATCTATGTGTGAAAGCATGTGGAATAAATGATACAGACTTGGGCGGGGCTGAGGTTATGGTCCTTTCTTAGATGTGTGAAAGAGTTTCAGCCAAAACATTTGCTGCAGAATGGAGTAAACAGAGAGTGACAAAAGTAGCATAGATTAAAAAAACTAGACAGCTTGTTCCTGTTTAAACATTCAGTTAAGATTTAATGGGAAAGAAATATGAGTAAAGACCTTATTAAAAGCATACTCAATAAATAATGGTGAAATGTGAACTTTCATTTTAAAATAATACTGCTACCTAAAACTAAACCAGAGGAAAAATTGTCACCATGTTTCTTTTAGGGCATTTAGGGTAAATTAATTGGACAATTGGACAAATGAATGGATGGATAGACAATTAATGATAGATAGATAGATAGATAGATAGATAGATAGATAGATAGATAGATAGATAGATAGATAGATAGATAGATAGATAGATAGATAGATAGATAGATAGATACTGCAGCAACACTGCAGGTGACAGTTGGTATGAGTAACTTACTCTTTGAACATCTTCTCCATGTCTTTGATCTGCTTCCTCGAGAACTCCTTGAACTCGGTGTAGGGGTTGAACACCTTCATGCTGGGCTGCTGGTGTCCACCGACGCCCTCGTTCAGCTCCCCGCGCCGTTGCAGTTTGGCTCCCAGCTCTGAATCCGCGCTGGCCGTGGCCGGTTTCTCGTGAGCTCCGTTCTCATCATGAGACTCTTCAAAAGCCACCGCGTCGTGGTCGCCGTCCTCGATCTGCAGCCGACGGTTCAGCTTCGATGACAGCTCGTCCGTTGCCATTTCGTCTTATTCTGAAATCTAACGTTAACTATCTACGGGGAAAATACAGTGGGATAAAATGCTGCAAAGCGCGCAGTCCATATAAAGGTTCAGTGGGTTAAATCCAAATTCAGATAAGCATTTGGTTAAATACGCTTTAAAATGCAAATCATTCGACTTATAACTGTGTGAAGGGATACGCGTCTGTAAACCCACTGATTCAAACGGACAGCGCTCGTGCGTATAATGACGCCTCGGTGATCGCTGACGGTTAAATAAGCTCGTGCGTATGCAGTAAGATGGACACAAACCCGCTTCTTTACGCCACGCCTTTTAAAGAGACTCACCGGACACGAAAGACCACTTACAACACCCTTATTGATACCTTTTGATATGCACAATATAATCTCACCGTATGTGTTTTTAGTTTCAGGTTGTTATTAGCCTATTATAGTTATTTGAGATGACGTCGTTTAATTTATTCATGACGATATATTTGAGCAAACCAACTTCTTTTGTCGACCAATTCCAAAGCTGTTACATCATGACATCAATTTAATAGACCAACACCAACCTTAATTTATTATTTTATTTATTTATTTATTTTACTTTTTTATACCAACAAGTGGTTTAAACAAGGTAATGCTAAATATGGATTAATAATGATGATACATATATCTCTTCTCAGTAGACCCACACGGAAGTTATGCCTGCAAAAAGATTTCCGCTGAATTTCCACAAAACACTTGCCATTCAAGTTCTAATTCTTCACATTTTGCATGTACACATATTATTTAATGTATTATTTTTTAACATTAAATTCATGTTTTTGCTAATCTGACTATGTTCTCAATAAATAGGCTAGCTACATTTTACTATGTTTAAATCCATTCCACATTATTCATCAGATATTTCTGAATCAGTTCTGAAAAAACTAAAAAACAAAAACAGCAGATAAGGGAGGTGAGAAAAACATTCATGTATAAAAGATAAACATTACATTGTTTATTTCACAAAAGCAGGAAATTGTGTTTATGTGGATATGTATGTGTTGCCAGTTTAGTAGGTATTAGTAGGCTATGTGAGATATCAGCATTAGATCTGAAGGCATCAGCTGAGTGACTAAAGGCTGATTCATGAAACAGGAAGTCACACACACACACACACACACACACACACACACACACACACACACACACACACACACACACACACACACACACACTCACACACTTATGCACACATACTCTATCTGAGACATCCCCTCTGGTTATAGAGGAGGGGCTGCTACCTGCGTTCTTTCCTAATATGGAGAAAGACAGAATGAAACGTAGGATTTCACCACAGAGAAAGAAGTGTTTAGACCATCACACCTCTCTGAGGAGCTAAATGTGATTTGGCATGCTGTAATACCACCACAAAGTGAAAATCTTTCCTTTGTGTAGTGAATGGTGAAAAACCAGTCGGCATTAAAAGGGTCAGTACTCATGGTTCCAGATGTCTGCTTTATAAACACACACAATTCCCCCAGATTCAGATACATTATGAGAAGCATAAATCACTGGGGACTTCGTTTACTACTCACTGGGAAGGCCTTTTGCCTGAAGGAAATGTGAACTGTAATCCTTTCTGTACTCTTGTGGGATATATCTGGGTCCGACAAAATAAGCAAGGGAGTCGCAGAAACACACACAAAGGAATCTCCCCTTGTCTCTTTCTGTCATCCATCTTATTCAGCCCCTCTTTGTGTTTTTAAGTTTGTTGGTGTTTTATCTCTGACCAATGTGTATGAATGAATAAAAAAAATATAATAAAAGAAGATAAAATAAGAGAAGATTAATAAGACCATGACGTGAAATTACTTGGCAGTAATGCAAATCTCAAATCCTTTAGGTGCCTAAAATCCAAAAACGTAACGTTCGCTAGTTTAGGTCATGGTAATTTCATACTCTGGAGTGTTGACTCATGAAAGTGACATCATTTTTTGACAATGACCTAGAAAAACAAGGTATCACAATTTAGCTAAGCTGCTGTGTTGGTGTGTGTGTGTTTATGTGTGTATTATACAGATTGCACAGCTCTCAGCTATGTAGCGCTATAGCAGTAATTGAGCATCATGCTAGTGCGAGCTGTTTGAATCTGGTCTTTGAATGGTTGCCCAATCTCATAACAGTGCATTTTCTTTGTGTGAGAATAGAAACAGGAAGCCATGCAGAAAAGGGGAGGTTAACTTTTGGATAAAAAAGGAAATAGGCAAATATCCAACATAAATATGCATTGTTATAAAATGTTGCAGCATTATGTTTGACTAAAGTAGCAGATTATCTCATGTATTTTTAATTTACTACCTAAATCTTACATACAGAACTTTTGTCTGCTTTCCAAAATGTATCAGACTGCAATTTAAGGCACAACGTAAAGAAATGTTGCATTCTCAACATTGCCACACAGGGCACTAGCTGTCTGTCAACAGAACATTTTGAAAGAATGGTTTGGAAGGAGCATGAAGAATCATTTTCACACATGAATTGGCACCTCTGAGTCCAGACCTTAAATTCACTGAAAGTCTTTGGGATGTGCTGGAGGAGACTTTACAGAGTGCCTGACTCTTGCATTGTCAGTACAAGATCTTGAACAAAAATGTATGCACCTCTTGATGGAAATAACATCACAACATTTATTTCTTTACTCTGTAAAGTCTCCTCCAGCAGATCCCAAAGACTTTCAATGAATTCAAGATCTGGACTCAGAGGTGCCCATGTGTGAAAATGATTCTTCATGCTCCCTCCCAACCATTCTTTCACAATTTGAGCCAGATTCATCTTGACATTGTCATCCTGGAATACGGCCATGATACGTCTTCCTACATAGTTGTTTAAGAAATCAATTAGGGTTAGAAGAACTGTTGCCAAACTTATAACATGCTAACATAATAATCACTGCATTAATAATCCTAGAATCAAAGCATTTGCCTATTTAAATTTAAACAGCAACTTTTTTTTGGCCGCACTGTGTATATCTAAGTGAAGCGGCTTCTCGAAATGAGAAAAAATGTAAGGACTTGATTTTGTCCGTCAGGAATTGATTGCATCATTGGATCGTTGTTGTTTGCTAATTTAATGTGAGTGAAAGGTGGTTGCTAACAAAATTAGGTTGCTAACAATTTTGCTATAAGGATATATTTGCAGTTTTCTGAAAAATGATGCCACTATGACTGACTAAAGCAGCAAATTATGTGAAATATCTAGACATCTTTGACTTGATCGCAGGCCTGATTCAGTGTGCACTTGCTTAGCGATGGGTGGTCACAGTGAAGCTGTGTTTGTGTCCGCGAGCTTCAGTGAGCTGGGAGCTCTCCTAGCATTTGAGACAGACTGTCTAACTCAAGCCAATTTTACAGTTCTGCTGCTCTTTCTATTCTGGCTCTTTCTTCAAAGTCTGCAGCTCACGCTTTCTCCTTTAACGTCTCCTGCCAGGTCTTTGTTTGCCCCACTAAGGCCATTATAAGCACACACAGTCACAGACACACCCACGCAGAAGGCAATAGGGAATTCAGATTTGGAGTCTGTAATAAAACAACTTCAAGGGAACATGAATGGGGATTAAGGCTCTATTTACAGCAGTGAGTCTTAAAAAGTTATGAGTTTAAAAAAAAAAACACATTAGGCTAAATAATGAATTAGCTAGTGCTGGTGCAGCTGGAGTTGTAAGACCTATTAATGACACAGTGTGATGTTTGGCTATAAAACTCCCTGCAGTCGAGCCTGTGGTGGATGGCATTAGTTCAGGGCCTGAACTAATGCCATCCACCACAGGCTCGACTGCAGGGAGTCTCTACATTTCTCCTGGAATCAAACGCATACATGCACATACACACAAACAGGATAATGGCAGTACTAGTCCCAAAGGAGAACACACTGACAGATCTGCGAGTACAGTACAATGAGGATCAGCTGTTTTATGAATTATTAATGAACACAAGACCAGTGAGACTATTGATTCAGGCTGCTGCCATCAAAGTGAGAAAAGGAGCAGCTTTCTGATGACTTTTACTGGATTCATTCAGAAAC
The DNA here is from genome assembly GCF_965113295.1 of Leuciscus leuciscus. Classification (NCBI taxonomy): domain Eukaryota; kingdom Metazoa; phylum Chordata; class Actinopteri; order Cypriniformes; family Leuciscidae; genus Leuciscus; species Leuciscus leuciscus. The sequence goes on from NC_138737.1 coordinate 15,024,941, forward strand.
AATAGACTGACAGGTCTAACAGCTGTCTGCGCGAGTTTCAAAACACCAGTAGGCAACTACAACAAAATAATGTAACTAGAAACAAAGGGAAAGCTTGTATATCTACAGTTTTTGGCTTAACTTAACCCTTTGACATAATTTAATCCAAAAGCAAATGACTGCGCATTCAGTCCATGTAAACCCTGCAGTTTTGATATGGTCAATCGTGCCAACCATGGCAACGCTATCAGTCCAATCATCTAGTGTAAATAAAACTGGTGCATACAAACACAACTGGCGCCATCATCAGTTAAATATAATACAAATATCAAAATAAAAAACTCATAAGATTAAGTATTTTATTATGTGACCATTACATCAGAGAATTGTGAACATGCAAAAGTGTTGTTAAATTATTTAAATATTAACTAAAAATCTCAGGGTTTACTTTTGTCAAAAGTTTTGTCAGAAAAGTTTTTTGAATCCCTCACTCCATCATTATGTGGATTCCTTGTAGATGTGAGAACTCTATGACCGTATACCAGCTGAGCTGCAGCAATGGTAATTTTTAGTCAGTTTGTTTGTTGAATTATCATTGAATGACATGAAATACAACACACAGCCATTTTCTTCCACATCTGGAACCAATACCTCATCAAAACTAATTACACTAGGTTTTGAGATGAGTCAAGGACAGATGCTGGCTGGACCATGATCACATCTGTTCAGTGTGAGTAAAGGCAAAGAGAAAGAGTGGGCAGTGAGTGAGAGACCTATATTTTGTCCCACCCTTAATCTGTCATGCTTGAGCTCTCAGTCATGAATTCCCTGTATAGATAGGGAAGGGAAAGAGTACGAGAGAATCATAACCTTACAAATGCACTAATTAGTGTATGACATAATTAGGCAGAACTGATGAGGTCTCATGATGTGCCTTGATAAACATATTTATCCTTGTTCATCTATTGGTGTGCTAGAAGACTTAAACATGTTGTAAATCATTTTAAAATGCATTATGTGTAATGATCCCTCCGGCCTTTCTGAGCTAAATTAAATAAAGTACATAAAAGTAAGACAAATATACACATAGAAAGGCAACAACTACAATGTAAACAAGTTAAACAGGGACACGCCTAAGAGGAGGAACAGGATAATGCAGCATCATTTTCTTTTATTTAATTCGTGCACCCAGTGTGTATTCCTTATTAAAATGATGTAAACATAAATGAAGAGTATGTTTGATATATAGGCTGTGTGTGTGTGTGTGTGTGTGTGTGTGTGTGTGTGTGTGTGTGTGTGTGTGTGTGTGTGTGTGTGTGTGTGTGTGTGTGTGTGTGTGTGTGTGTGTGTGTGTGTGTGTGTGTGTGTGTGTGTGTGTGTGTGTGTGTGTGTGTGTGTGTGTGTTAAAGTTTTAAAAGCTGGTCTTACTTTCATGCTCCCCACTGAAACCTGCAGACAAAATGTAGTTACATTTTAAGCTGTTTCCAGAACTCAACACTAAAATAAATGCCCTGAAAACCCTCTCGGATGGCTTAATAAACTAGTGTGATCTTATCAATTGGATTTTATCTCTCTCAGTCAAGGTCTGAGGACAGAGCTAATTGAACAATTGAGTTAACAGATGCCAGTGAATGGGGTGTAGTTTAGCCTGGCTTTTTTCATGACAATTCTCTTACTAAAGCACCGGTTGTTTAAGACAAGTCAGGATTTGGAGTGATTTTCCTGACTTTGCATATAATTCTGTCAGTTCCCACATACAGATCTGTTAGAGGTTTGACCTAAATCTAGGTAAAGTCTCTTTTTGTGTTCTTTCTATTTCAAAGCTATTTCACTGAGATGTTTCCTGATCCCTTCTCTGTTTTTGGTGGGGTGTAGTGACCCCTATAGGTATACATGCTCATTACACAGTACTCAGCTACAAAGCAGCTCACTAAATTAAAAGGGTGCATTTGTTTGGGAGCATCCCATCATCAACCTCACCAACCAATGGCATTTTTTTTTTGCCATTTCCATACAGACTAAGGACTTTTGTAATGAAACCATGTGTGCTGGGAGTGGGAGCCATTCAGATGGGAGTAAACAAACTAGCCTACAAAGTTCATTTGTGTTACAATTAAACTAAGATAGATAATACTGTGTCTAATGTGCCCTTATGTATAGGCTTATGTGTAATTGTATCAATGCTTTAGCAACGAAAACCAACCAGTTTTTCTAAATCTTTTCAGTTGTAATAGTCCTGTTCAGCCAACAGATGACAGTCTTTGTTCATTCAAAGAACTGACTCTTGCTTATCTCACTGTAAACCACCCTGGATGAAACTGACACCCAAACTATGTAAGACCCAGTTGGTGAGTTGAAATTGAATTGTTTTTTAATTTAGAAATCGATAACACACTGGATTTACTCCACATTTGAAATCGATAACTGGACTTACTCCACATCATTTATTTAACTTTACTCACACAATGATAAATCACATGTAGTTTTTTTTTTTTAGGCTCGTTCAAATAATGAAGGCTGGTCTAACAGAACATGTTTTACATTTAAAAATGCATGTTGACACACACACACACACACACACACACACACACACACACACACACACACACACACACACGCACACACACACGAAGAGTTCAGATGCAAAAGCCTCTAAGTGCCATCTGAAATTTTCTTCTAGAATTATCATTTTTATAAAGCTTGTATATTTAAGTTCAGTAATTTCACTTAAATGACAATTAATAGGTAATTTGCATTGCCATTTAAGTGAAATTATTGAACTTAAATATACGAGCTTGATCAAAATGATCATTCTAGAAGAAAATTTCAGATGGCACTTAGAGGCTTTTGCATCTGAACTCTTCATATATATATATATATATATATATATATATATATATATATATATATATATATATATATATATATATATATAAACAAAAAAACTGTATGTTCTGTGTGAACTTGCATTAGTGAAATATGCTTTCTACATCTTTAAAAAAACAACAACAAAAAACAAAGTGGATTTGGTTCAGTAAACGTTAATGAAATCTGTGGGAGGTTCTGAGGACCAATGAGAATCCGGAGACAATAGTGAGAGTTTGATTTTCCTTTCCCTCAGTTTCCCTTGTCCTTGTGTTTGGGCATCTAAGGACATCTGCAATTTTTACACATTACATCATCTTCTCCTTCCTTGCATTTCATGCATTTTCTTTCTTCTTGAGTTTCTCTCACAGGAGGTTGTTTTGCATTCTGTCAGTCAGATGTCTCACTGGTATTTCACTCTGGACGAGTCCCCCCAGAACCCGTACAGTTCTCTGAGGGCTTGTTTGCTGAAAATGTGGCTCTGCTTCTGCATAGACATGACATGCCCCGTAACTCTCTGCCTGGCAGCTGGAAAAGGGTGTAGAGATGGTGGCATTCTTATGGTTGCATTGTTGAGAGCGCTGGGCCTTTATTTCGGGTGTAGGACTGGCCTTACTATGGCTCACACACATCCTGTGGCGGATGTTTTGGGTATCCTGACTCAGGATTTTGCGAAAATTGGGTTTGAAGAGAAGATAAACCATAGGGTTGTAAATTGTGGAGGATTTGGCCAGGATAGCTGCCAGCGCAAAGGCGATGGGTGGGACCTGCTCATTGGCACTGAACGCAGCCCACAGGCAACAACCGCATATGGGCTCCAAGCCGTAAGGAAGCCAATACACACAGCCACTGAGAGCTAGAAAGAAAACACACATTCACATAGTTGACATGCAATTAAATTGAAGAATTTGTTTTAAAATATTTTAAGATCATATTTTGACCTCTGTAACCCATATTTTCTTTCACACAAACTACTTCAGGAACAATGTATTGCATTGATCAAAAGTGACAGTAAAAACATATAATGTTTCAAAATGATTATGTTTCAAATAAATGCTGTTGTTTTGAACTTTCTATTCATCAAAGAATCCTAAAAAAAAAGTTTTTTATAAAACATTGATTATAATGAGAAATGAGAATGATTTCTGAAGGATCATGTCACACTGAAGACTGGAGTAATGATGCTGAAAATGTAGCTTTGACCACAGGAATACATTAATAAAAATAAAAAAATAAAATTGAAATAATATTTTTCACTATTACTGTTTTTACTGTATTTTTGAGCAAATAAATGCAGGCTTGGTGAGCATAAGAGACTTCCTTCAAAAACATTAAATAATCTTACAACCCCAAACTTTTGAACAGTAGTGTACTATGCAATATGAACAGAACAAACTGTTATATTTCTTTATTTATCAGCATTCCGCTAATATTATGTGTTCCTTTTTATGACCCAGATGGCCAAATCTGTGCAAATCTGTGCAAATGTACACATATGTTTTGAGAGGACATTTCTCTGCCTCAATATTCAACATTTAGCACCAGCATAATTAACAGTGCAGCCCTCACTGCCAGCAGCAAAGTTACATGCAGGAATAGTTTATTACCAGGGCTTCAATCATGACACAGTTTTGAAAAATTAGGCTGGGACAGCCAAAGGTATACAGCCAGTCCTTGTCCAGAGGACAGAGGACTGATTAATTTTTGAGGACATTAAGTACATACTCAGCAATAGTATCACGTTCCTGCTGTCTGCTCTACAGGGCAATAAAATACGGTATATTTGCACAGTGAGACAGTGTGGACACCACACATGTTTTTGTGCACTTTTATGTCCCAGGGGTTAATCACAGCTTTTGTTTTGTTACATGAAGGTCACTATAGGCATTAACAATAAAAACCGACAGCAAACAAACCCATCAAATCCCATAAACCCTCTTTACCTTTACAATAAGAGTGTGTGCGTTGGTCACTTTGGTTTTTGGCGAGACATGCTGTTGAACGGCTTGGCGAGACCCCCTCACTCTGAGCAGGATGAAGGTGTAAGATAGGATGATGATGGTACAGGGGACAACGTAACAAAAGATAAAAAGACTAATGATGTAAGACATAGCAAGGGCATCATGGGATGGACTGTACCTTGGAACATACAACATGGAAAAGGCATCATTGTAAAAATCAGTTTGCGTTAGTTTCACATATTAATGCTAAAATGTTTGTTCTCATACCAGTTTATGCAGCAGGCGGTTCCGTATGGTTCTGGTGCAAAACTTCCCCAGCGGACCAAAGGTCCCACGGCAAACACAGACGCATAGCACCAAACCCCAATAACCATCACACAAGCATGGTTGGATGAGAACTTGTTACCTGGGGAAGACATGCAGAGGACAGCATGAATTAATATTTTTACCAAAAATGGTGTGAATGGTCAAAGTGACTAAATTGGTCAGGCTGTATGATTCTCCTGACACAGGTCTGAACAGTAATTATTTTAATTTCATATCCCACAAAGAAAGAAAGAAAAAAACAACCCAGTGTTTCAAGCTCCAGCAACCCCTAAATGTGTGCTCATTAACTGTTCTTCTTCTTTCTTTGGTTAATTTGTTTTATCACCCTGTCTCTCCTATTTTGTCTCATTTCCCCTACATGTTCTGTTTTGTTCCACATGTCCTCTCTTATCCTCTTTTTCATCTTTCTTCATTTCTGTGTCTCTTTCCATTCCTGCTCATTTAAGCCAGAGGGCCTTTTCATTTCACAGTGAACTGAGTGTGACAGTTTTCAGAATCTTCAGACAGAACATGGCGCTAACGGTCCAA